>NC_056737.1:1650610275-1650700275 GCF_019279795.1 Protopterus annectens | reverse complement strand
GGGATTCGCTAATGGTGACAGCTCTACTGGTACAGGCTAATTCACCAACTTCACATTATGTGTTCTGTTAGTGAGCTAACTGGTTACCCATCTAGTGACATAAGAGTTAGTCCCCAGCTGGGCGATTTTCTCAATGATACCTGTGTGGGGGATTGTGTCTAAACCCTAGGCCAAATCAGGATAATCAGTATTCCCTCAACACTGTCAGATGAGGCCATAAACACCTATATCACCCAGTGGGGAGACTGCTGTATCACATACAATGCATGGAAATATGTTGACAAGTGTGAAGTGAACTATATCTCAGGTCCAGTGATCAGGTCTGTTCAAAATGGCCGTCTGCTAATCCCTTTCCTGTCTATTATTTAAGTCACAGACATCACAAATGACATACACGACCTGTGTCCAAACAGCTGTCTGAAGGACAACAGATTGTTGGCAATCTTTGAATCCAGCTGTGATATTAGTATAATACAGACAGTATCAACATACACCAAAAAAATGCTGCCACAGCCATTACAGCACCTGCAAAGACACAAAAAGTTGGGGGATTTGTTACATCAGGAAAACAAACATACAACCAAAGTATAATGTAGGCATCACACCCTATAATCATACCAATAGGCATGCGATCTGTGTCATGGGGTAGATGGCATGTGGAATGCACACTAGCATGTGGCCCCAGTGCTGACTACTCCCTTGTATTTCACACAACTACTGAGTATGTGAAGGACATTCACATCACAGACCATAATACCTCCATAGATCACAGCCTTCTTCACACCAGTAACTGAGTTCAAAGCACCCTTCTTCAGGTAGCTGATTACACAGCTTCCAGTGATGTGTAATTGAAGTGTATCACCTTTGCCACAGTGAGTTGACACACATCTTATTGGCCATACCTAAGTATTCTTTTTGTGGCATAAGCATTACTATCTGATGGTGCAGAAACCCTATCAATGTATCACACCAGATGCATGTGTGATACCTGTTCCTGTGATGAACACAGTACATACATAGCTGTTTGGCAAAATTAATGGCATGGGTAACATTTGTGATAGTGTCGATTGTGCTCTTTCTCTCTCTCTCTCTCTATATATATATATATATATATATATATAGATATGTACATACACACACACACACACACATATATATATATATACATATATATATATATATATATATATATATATATATATATATATATATATATATATATACATGCCATGCACACCAGTCAACTAACCTTTATTGATCATAATGTTACATACAGGTATAGCAGTGTGTGTCCCTCCTAACACCTCCAGCAAATGTTACAGTGTCAGGATGGTGTGCATGATTACCCTCATAGAGTGCAGACATGTGATAATAGTTGTGCAGGTGTGCTTGTGCAGAACCCGCTCTGATCACTCTAAATCACATATGTTATATCAGAGACATGGGATTACTGGTTGTAGTATTCTGATATTGTCCATGATTGTGCATGCTTCTTCTAATGTTGTCCATGAGCCTTTACCTGTGTCCCACTTGCTGGAGACCTTTGCTGAGATTATACTCATATTCAGGCAACTCAGTTTATACGGCTTCACAAAATGTATCCTACGCCACTTGTTTATAACATCCCTGATAGATGTCCATTGCATTGTCCATGAAATAATGCTTATCTCATGCAGACATCCTCCCCATTGTTATCTCACCTTGTGTGACAGTCATATAATACACATTTTCACTGTGCATTCCCTAATGTACCATATTTATATGTGATTGGTTTTGCTGCTACTACCGTTTCCCATTGACATGCCCTCATCTGCTGTAAATTAGGTTGTTTTACCTGTCCTCTTTCCCTATTCATTCCTACAATTCATCTGTGTATCCCTATTCAATACACACACTTCCAGAGTGTTTATTTCACATAGCAGTTCATGTACCCATACAGCTCATTTACATAACTTCAGTACAGAAAGCCAGGAATGGGATTTCACAATAATCTGCACTGTAGATACACTGTCCTGTACTGTGTTTGGACAATATAGTTAACAATTATACCTCTCAACTGTCCAGATTTTTGCCTTTATATCTTTTGGTGTGCTCTATATCAAATTTGTGGTTTTCTGCAATATCATTGGGATGATCTCAGGACCGACGTGACGCAATAATTACATACATTTGAGTTTCAGACTTCAAATTCTTCAGAACATATATCTTAACACAACCCTCTAGTCATTCTACCATATTTCTAAAGAGAAACTATGTCAAATATGGCCCTATTTTTGGGTCATTTTCTCCCTATTATGTTAGCCTTTGTCTAGATATTTTGCACTAACAGATTGAGAGCTATCAGTTAAGCTCTGTTGATCATTGTGGCATTCCACGCAAAACCACACATTTTCAGTGCTCTCATTTAAACAGGATTGCTATCCAAGTTTGATTTCCTGGCTGACGACATTACTGCCAGCCATGAAACCTCACTTATTTACATTTAAATGAGGTGTGCAGCATGATTATGCAGTGAGAGCTGCTGTTCACCATATATCACTGCGCACAAATGTAAACTCAGTGCAGGCTTTACGCAAAGCCTACAGAGTTTATTGAATCCCAGGGACAATATATGCATGCATTATATACAAAGTGGAAATCAGAGTTGGCATGAAGAAAGAAAAACAAGCAAAAATAGAGTTAATGCAAGGAATGTAGACTGAAGAAGGGAAAGAAAAGAATAAGTTATATGACCAAAGAGACAGCAACTGAATTTTCTTACAGTGTTGAAATGTGCTTTTATTTACAATTGGAAAATAGTCTGCAGGTTATCACAAGCTTAACTTAATAAAAAAAAGAAACTATTTAAAATTATCTCAGTCCTCAAGAAGGGCAAGACATGATAGACAGAGGGAGAATTAGAGGCTGATCATCCAATTTTATAGGTTTACCTTGAAAGTGGTTAGGGTGCTACTCCGCTTTACATGAAGTGGAACTTTGTTCCAGAGCTGAGGGGGTTGGGTATTCAGAAACAAATAGTATACTGGCTGCAGGAGGAAATATAGAGATGAATGGAGACCTGGAGGGATGGAATGAGACAAAAGCAAAGAGAAGAGCCAAATAGCCACTTTGCACTCATGCTGGATTTATTAACTTAAACAAATTTGGTAGATGTGAATGTGAGAGGCAGACATACCAAATTTATTTAAGTTAATAAATCCAGTCTGAGTAACAAGTGGTTATTTGAAATGTATTTTTATTTTGTTTGAGTTTCAGTGTTCATGTGTTGTTTTCTGGGAAGATACAAAGAAACATACAGCATGACTACACTAGAGGGAAAAATACTATGATATGCATTACATGCAAATAACTGCAAAATGATAGGCAAATGAATGCCAACAAGCTAATGAGAACCATCATGTGTACAAATGATACATCAGGCATGAAAGTGCAATTCAGAAATGTATAGAGGTTGCATCATGAGCTGTAGTGATCCGGTCATCTGTGCACTAGTATTCCTCACCAAACAGTTTTTTTGAAGTATGGTAATTTCTGATGGACCTAATGGCAACCATTCTTGTTATGGAAACTTCTCAGTATCTAAATGTGGGCAGACTGGGAGTTTCAAAGGCCTCATTTATATAAATTTAACCCCCATTTCTAGAGGTGATGTACATGAAAGAGTATATTTGGTTTGTGCAAAACGCAGTGGAATTATCTACTACTGTGTAGGCATTCTAAGCCATACCTCATTTCTCGGGTAACCTTTTGGCCATTGACAGCTCCACATTGTTATTAAAACCCTACCTGCTCCACAATATGTCCAGTGCATTAACTGGAAAGGCTTCTACTCCATGAACTATCAGGTGGAATGCAGTGTACATGAAATTATATACAATGTGTCTGCGCACAATGCATTCAGTTCTTTGGAGCTTAGGTGACCTATACCAACAGTCATGCCAGGAGGACATTCCATATGGTCATCCAGCTTGTATGTTGATATTTTGTCAACCTTAGAAGTCATTAAGGTGCAGTCCCATAAACATAGGTGGCAGACCACTCATAACAGTGTTGTTGTTATATGTTGCATGTGATATTCAATATGTCTTGGAGCCATAGTTGATGACCCCAAACAGGTACCAGACAGTGGTGGAGTAGACATAAAGTATCACACTGGCACAATAACATAACATCATTAGACATATGCTCAGAGCGCTGAAGTCTCTTTTTCTCTTGCTGGGTGTATCTGATGGTACACAGCAGTATGCTTCACAGATGTAGAACAAAATGTTTCTGGTGTGTGTCATGGTATACAACTTGGTGCTACAGCTGTTACAGTAAGGACAGTCGATGCCAGCAGTGGAGCATGAGCAGGGTGTGCAGAGGATTCACATGTAAAGCAGAGGCAATGGCAATATGTAACATCGCTGGCAAAGAGGTAATATCTGGTCAAAAACTATGAGGAAAGGCCTTACTGTGTTCTGATAGTGACATCGGTGTTGAAGGGACTGGACAGCGGAGGATGGGAATAACCAGCTGCACCCAACTCACCCATTTAGGGGTTGAGCAAGGCTGCCTGGGCTCATAGCAATAGAAGCATGAAGAGCTTTCAGAGCTCTGCACTGCAAGAAGTATAACAATTGCTCAAGAAATGTTTAAGTGAACAAGCACCTCACAAACACAGCAATTTCAGAGCATGCAAGGCTTCCATTAGGAGGTAAATGTCAAGGGGACACTTCTCAACAGCAGTATGAGGCTGCACTAACACCTTATATTTCCTTACCTATCCTGGATGTGGGTTACATTGAGCACAGAGGAGGCTAAGGCAGGTCTGCTAGATCTGGTGAATGAGGAGAGGAGCTTGTGGCAGCTGATGGTCAGCAGCAGGGAGGAAATAAAACAAAAGAACTATGAGTCCTAAAAAGAAAAACACAGATAAAAAAATGACTGCATACATGAACTCAGACTACACATTACAGTCTATGATGGAATGGCCATGCGGTGCTTCAGAAATTACCATGCCCATATTAATAATTAATCAGTGGAATAAGAAGGACACCATATTGATCATTTTCACAGGTAGGGTGGTACAGTGGTATGAGACAAAAGCGTTAGTATGTAAGGATCATAATTAGTGCCTAACATGAGCACATACATGGGCATGGGATTGTGGAGATATCACAGATAATGTCCTGAAATAATTTGGTGAAGCATCCAGAGGTAGAATTCATGTCATCTTGCTGAGTTAGATTTAAAGATATCTGGTAAAGGGGATGGTGTAGCACATCAGTCAAACATGCAGGAATTTGACAGTAGCCCCTACTGTGTACATTTTGGCAGAAGAATGCCAACCACTATGCAGTGGTTGGTCATGATACATGTACAGGGGAGCGGTCTGATGCTGAGCTGGGAGACCTTGAGCGGGATTCCAACTTGAGTATTTCCACAGTGGAGCCAGATGAGCATCAACCATGAGGTGGAGATCATCCACAGTGAGATGACAATGGAGCAGGATGAGCTTCAGCCACATCCATGACAGCATGCACTATCAAAGGAAGAGATCACAGTGATGCTGGAAGATTGCCAGTCATGTCCAGTTGAGCATGTTATTCCATGGAACAAGGCAGAACTGGAAGTGTTATTGTCTCTGGAACAGTGTGTGCCATTTGTCCTAATTATCTGTGTCCACACGTAATACGTAACTGTCCCCCTGCATCAGCTATGGCAGTTACTTCCCAGCAGGTGCAGAGAAGATTAATAGCTATTAAGTGAGCTGCTATTGTTTGCATTTCTTCCAGCATTTCCTGCAATGACTGAAGTTCTTCATGCAGGTTGTGCAGCATACTAAACAGCTCTGACATGGTAAGATTAGTATCGGTCTGTGCCTGGATTACAGCCTCACAAATCTTTGGATAAAGCAAAGGGTAACTCACACATCATGGCCCCTTTCAGGTATCATGTCACAAATGGACACCAAAATACCTCTTCTCAAAGATGTCTGTGCTTTAGCCACTTTGGTGAATTTGAGCAGTAAAGCACTGACTATGGCCCAGTAAACCCATTTCCATTAGTACCTCAGATGACTGATGTTGTAACAGCTAAGGATGGATGTACACATCCCTGGTGGGAGGGTTTTCATTAGTGATGCTCCATTAGGAGAGTTGTAGTCCAAAGAGGGGGGTTGAACGCAGATGTAATCAAAGAACATGTGAGGCAGTACAGGGACTGGGTAGGAAATATAAATAAGAAAAAAAAAACAGGACAGATGTGAAGGTGATCAAGCCCACAGGATGTTCTTTGGATCCACAGTTAGCCCTAGAAATTCCAGACTAAGTCTGGAGGATAAGAGGATAAGCTGGTAGACCCAGACTGGATGTGGGGCACTGGGGGTGCAGGGTTGTTAATTGATGTCTGTGCATATCTTGTAAGTGATGTTTCCTTCTGATGATGCCTGCGTTGATGCTGACAGTGTATAGTTGTGGAGCTGATAAGGATAGGATGCCCTGCACTAATCACTTGCAATGCTGAACATTCCTCCTGAGCCTCCATTGTCCCCTCAGCTAGAGTACATAGAAGACTACTATCCACTGTTGGTCCTCAGACTGTGTCAGGTGGACAGCACTATCATTTAAGCCTCTAAATACATGCTGGCATCAGGCATTAGCTGACTTGTAGTGTTGGATACTCTCCTAGTGGAACATGTGAATGCAAAGAGATAACAAACCACTACCCACCTGGTGCTTCCTCCTCAGACACTTAGGCTGTCATACCTTGAAGTGCAGTTGGTCACAGTTGCAGCCCATAATGTACCTGTTCAACAAAAATGCAGATAACTAAAAACCAACAAACCTGTATGAATGTTCCTCTGAACATTTGTACAGGTTTACTGGTTTTTAGTTGTCTTGGAAATTTTACCACTATTCATTCAGACCTGTTTTTACGTAAATGCAGATATACATTTCTGTGTAAACTGGAGAAATGTGCTACACAATGTCTTAAAGGAATTACATATGCTGCTATATGCCTGGAGTATTCTAAGCAGAAGATTGGACAGTACTAAGTGTCCCCCAAATCCAGTTGACCAATCAAGTGTCATGACTGACACACAGTAGAAATGCATTACTGTCTTTGAGCTGCTGAGCTGTGTTGTCCGAGTACACATTGTGGAGCACCTTCCCATGGCTATGTCCTAGTTTCTTAGGTCATATAAGAAGGATGATTTTTTCTTGGGATTTCTTTTCTTAAAGATCATATCTCTTACCCAATTTTCCAGTCAAAAATAAAAGTACATTTCAAGACACTGGGAAACAGCAGCTGTTATCTCTCTGATCATATAACTTAACCTCTTCATACCCTTCTTCCCTCTATGTACCTTGATTTGACTTGACCTGACTCTACTTTTTCATTGTGATTCTTTCAGCATGCTTACTCTGATTTCCACTTTGTATGTAATACATACTTATATTAGGTTTGTTGCCTTTACATCCTCAAGCCAACTATGATATTCACTTTGTGTATAACATACGTATATAATGTCATGTATCTATTGTGTGTCCCACACCAGTTCTTGTCTCACCTAGTTCCACGTTAGCTTTGCCCAGAATTATCTTGCATGTGCATTTAGAACCTGCAGCAGCACTGCAGTCACCAGTGGTGTGAACTTTTCCAGGTGTTGCCCTTTTTGGTGCCATGATATGTCAGCTGTGCTAATGGGTATATCTGTGGATCAGTGGGAATATGCAGGGCAGTCATTATCAGCCAATGCCTTCCACATCACAGGCCATGGTACTCCTAAGCAGGACACAGCCCTATGCACTACTATAAAGTCAAAAACACTAAAAAGTCACAGGCAGAAGGCAAACAGGAATTTATTCCAAAAAAAAATCCACAAGTAAGCGCTTTCACCATATAGACTTCTTCGGACAATTAAATCCAATGTGTGACAACTTAAATACCCTCTGCAAATCATGTGATCACGAACAGTTGAAGCCATATAATAATTAAAAATGTATAAAGTGTGTGTGTATATATATATATATATATATATATATATATATATATGTGTGTATATATATATATAAAATGCGCTTTTTAAACATGTTGCTGCTAACCATAATCACAGTTTTGGGTTTTGTGTGTTGGAACATGTGGAGCAGTACCCCAGGGGTGGTCCTTGGTCCATCATATTGGAACAGAGGGAATTATGGTGGCAAATGCTCCTTAATGCCTCTTCTTTTCCTGATTTAAATGAGGTGGTCAGTATTAGTTGTTTGTTAATAATGAAGGCTTATGCCAAATAATTTGTTTATAATTAATATTAGGTTGTTTTTCCTGTTTATATATTATTTTCTTTATTTTATGTATTTTATATACACATTTTATGTATTTTTTAATTATTATATGGTTTCAATTGTTCATGATCACATGATTTGCAGAATGTATATAAGTTGTCACATTTTGGGTCTAATTTTCTGAGGAAGTCTATATGATGAAAGTGCTTACTTGCGGATGCGTTTTGTGGAATAAACTCCTGGTTTCCTTCTGCCTGTGCCTTTTTAGTGTTTTTGGTTTTGTACTTCTGGTTCATAGTTATCACTACTATAAATAGACATAGTGTCATAGTGTGGCAGCTGTGGGCAAGTGAGCTATATGTGCTGTCCCAGTAAGTTCCCTTTGTATCACAGGCTAGTATCTCCGTTCGTTTCTCCTACCATCTATGTTCTATTGTAATATTGTGAAGATATTCACAAAGGAAGACTGTGACTTAACCTGCCTATTCCATATGCCCTTCTGAGATGCCTCACTGAAATACTACAACCTGGTCTGCCTGTACCTTCAGCTCTGGCTGGATTCCAGCTCCCAACAAAGCTGCAACCTGTCATGCATGTACCATGAGCCCTGGATGATTGACAGTCCCCACCATGGGACTGCAACCTTTCTTGCCTGCTCTCTGCATTCTGTCTGGTGGCACATATCTCCACAGATCTACAACCTGTTCTGCCTGTTCCCTCTGCCATGAGTTGTTAACACCCCCCCCCCATAGGACTGCATCCTATCCTGCCTCATTGTCATGCTCTGGCAGTTGGAAAATCCTACATCCTATCAGAACCTGTCATATTCAGTGCACTGTTTGCACATATAATTCTGCATTGTGTGACATTATGTGTGGTGGTCATGCACCCTTGACCAGTCAATGCAATGATGATGTTCATTATCAGTAATCCTATCTGCTATCACTCTAGCAATATACAGAAATATCAACTGTAATGTGCTGAATCCTGTAATGTGATCTACCTCAAAATGGTGATTCACCTTTTATCATGTTCTAATAAGACTTGGCGCACACTCTTCTACTAACAAGATTACTCAACATTGTCTCTGAATCTCTGTTTCACTCTCTTAGTCCTTGTCTACACTGAGTGCAGGTTTTGAAAAAAAATGGTATATGGCTGCTCACTCTAGCTATACTTCTACTACTACTACAAATTTGCATTATGCTAAAGAACTTGTTGTCCTTCATGGCTGTGTTTGGGCATAGATGTCATCAGAGGAGTACCTGTCTCAACCAGTGCCTGTGTTAGTCTTAAGAACTAACTCCCCACCATCTCAGAGCAAGAAAATAAAAAAAGAACTTTTACAAATCTGCAGGCATGCCAATTGGTTTCCTGCAGACAATACCCAATCCACCACCCCATCCAGCTCTTCAAGAGAAGACAAAAAAAAATCAGTTCCCATCTCTGCACCCTGCCCCAACCCTCCTGCCTTACATTTTAGTATGAAAAAAAAAAAGTCGTTGCACTCTTTCTTTTATTGAAACACAATCCAGATGGCCAAATATATGTCCCTCCCTCCTACCCCAGCTCTTCAATAGAAGAGCAAAAAAAATGTCTACTATCAGGTATCTGTGGCTGCTGAAATGCAGGGGACTATTAAGTTTCATCGCTGCACCTTGTCCTCCAACTCTCCTTCCTTACTTAAAAAACAGAATGTAATATTTTATTTTCCTTTTAAATTGCAGCAAATTGTTTGATGCAAATTATAATATACAAAATGCAGTTGATACTGGTTATACCCTGCCCAGAGCATAACAACATTAAGGTTTTATTTAAAAAACATTTTTTTTTTCATTTTTAAACTGTAGCAAACTGCTTGCTTGGTACAAAAGTTTCTACAGACAGTTAGACCACAAACATAGGACTACAGCACTCTGAATTTTATAAAAAAAAAAAAAATATATATATTTTTTAACTTTTAAAATCCCACATACTTTAATGAGGAATCAAGATTGGTCATCATGTACCACCCCAACAATTACACTCAGGATGGTTATCTCTCTCGACCCACCCAATCTACTGGATGTCTGACACAAGCTGTATGTGCTTGTGATTTTCACCAAGCAACTGTTACCTTCTCAGAGCTACTGACCATATGTATCTTGCTGCCATAGACTGGCATTGTCCTACAGTGCTTCATGCCAATGCAAGCCACATGGTGTCATCAACATGTGTCGTTACAGCAACAGCTATCGTTTTCATTCCTGGACTTCACCTGGTGAATAGACATGACTTCCACAGAATTAGACTGTTCCAGGTTTTTAGGGCCTCCTGGTTAAATGCAAGTGAAAAGGAGTTTCAAGAGCAGGTAGAAACTACACAGCATTGTTTAATGATGAGAGGATATAGTGACCAAGAAATAGTAGAAAATGTAGAGAAGGTTAAAAGCTTGAGGGGGACCACAGCTAAACCTTATTTTTCAAAGCCTGCATCAGACAAAGTAATGTATAATAGGAAAAGTTGTGTAAACTAAGGGTACCACTACATTATTCTAGTAGTGTAGTACACTAATGCCTTCGCAAAACACGTCATTGCCAGTGGTACTGAACATACTTTTTTAAGTTTTTGGTTATAGGGAAGGTGTACGAGACATTAAGAGAATATGACATCAGGAATAATACTGAGCAACTTGAATCTAAGTGGATCATTAGACTGAGAGGTGGGAATGGACACAGTGATGTGGTCCCTATAAAACCTAAGCTGAAATCTAGGAACCTTAGACATTGAATGTTTTTTATTTATGTATTATTATATTATTTATGTTTTATATATATAATTACACACACACACACACATATATATATATATATATATATATATATATATATATATATATATGTTTATGTATTATGATTTTTGTACCTAAGTGCTATGCATATGCTTTTATGTAACTGTTTGTTTAAATAATTTGAGTGCCTTGATGTCACATAATTAATCAATGGTATTTAAACTGAGTTTTTTAGTTTGACAGACATTACCTGAAGAAGCAGCTTAGTCTGTGAAAGTGCTTGTGGTGTTGACAATAAAAGTTTTTTATTGAAACTGGCCATTTTGGAGTCTCTCTGTCTTGCTGGATTAATTTTTTGGTTTTCTTTACTGGGACTTCTTTACCAGAAAGGATTGATATTTGTGTTTGTTCTGCTTATTACTACTTATTTATATACCATACCCACTAGTGAAATGGCTGAAGGCTGTGATGATATCCTGGAACTGGACTATACACCTGAAAAGATGCTGAAAGAGGTGAATGCCAAGGAGAGATTTTTGAATTCTGTGCTGCATAAAGTCAACTCATTAATGAACTATGTAAGTAATATGCATGAGACTGTGTCTTCTACTATAAATGTTGTCCTGCATAAAAACAAATTACATAATGTTGAGAGACTTTTGTTTAAACTTAGCAAAAACAGTATGAGAAATTCCATCTGGAGATATGTGTTAAAGAAGAAATAATCTCTAGGAGCCTGCGTATTTTAAAGATGCATGCACAAACTGAGCCAGATGATGAACTGTTAATAAAATGGCAAAATATTAATCTAAACTGCAGCTTGTCTTACTTGAGGTTGCTAATTAAGCAGGCAGACAAGGAGAGTGAGTGGATATCGCTGTCCCTGATGCAAGCTTATGATGAATTGATAACTTTATTTTATGCTGAAGTGTTGGAGAAACATGTCATTGAATGTTTAGATTCTGTTTCTGCATATGAGAGAAGACTCTTGTGAATTAAACAAAAGAAGTTATCTAGAGACAGAAGTGATTTTATGAAAGGTAATATTTTTCTGTGGCCAAGAATACAAAACAGACAGCCTTCTACTTTAGGAGGGTTTTCACAGTTTAACTGTGATTCTGACACACTCTCTGATCTTCCAGCTCCAGTTTCTGTGGTTACCAATAATCCAGCCAGTCAGAAGCTGGAACATATGTTCACACAAGCATTGACATCACCTACCACAAATGTAGCTGTTACCACTACTGAAGGCAAAGAGCTGGGAGCATGCAGAAGAACTTTTCAAATGACAGCACAAATGCATTCAAATGGGAAGTTAGACTCCCCACTGCAAGAAGGATTAAAACAAACCTCTAGTACCTTAAAAGTCACTGGCACACAGCATCCTTTAGTTCAGCAGAAGCTTCCATTTCCTATACCTTGCAAAGAACGGAAGCTGGAAAAGCAGTGCACTCATTCAAGGAGTTACAGCAGAAACAAAAGAAAACAAGAAGAGACCCACTTGAGTGCTCCCAGTACAAAGAAACCAGAAAGTTGACGTTATTTTCAATGATTTAATTTTAAATCTTGAGTCCATGAAGTTAGTTATCACACATTCATTGAACAAGTTGTATCTAGAGAAAATGATAGTTAAGAACTTGTTAGATTATTTTATGGTTATGGACCCACTACTGCCTATAATACAAGGTCTTCCGAAAGTTCATAAAAATGCACAAAATCCCCCTATGCGGCCTATTGTGGCAGGACACAATTGGCTGACAGAGCCCGTTTCTATTTATTTGGAAAAAACTTTGAGACCATTGTTAAATAAGAATATAGCTATCTTGAGGGACACTGAGCATTCTCAGAATAATTTGTTAGCTTTTTTTAGATGCTAACACTGGTACAATTTTTTTGCATGAATTCATTTTTGTCAGTATGGATGTCACCTCCTTATTCACTGTTATACCTAATGATGAAGTGATCTTGAAGGTTGAACAGTTTTTGCACACTTTCTCTAACTTGGGAGAGATGGAAATCTCTGTTATCTGTACTATACTGAGAATAGTGTTGGAAAATAGTGTTTTTGTATTTAATAATTCTATCTATTGGCAGGGTCATGGCGTAGCTATGGTCACTTTGTGTGCCAATAACTACGCCAACACTGTGATGGCTATGTGGGAAATGGAGCATATACTTGAGAGACCCTACTCCTAATTTGTACCTTTTTATAGAAGGCTTGCTGATGATTTGTTTTTTCCTGTGGGTAGGTACTAAACAGCAGTTAAGAGAGTTTGAGGTGTATGTAAATAATACAACTAATTATTTATGTTTTTCTAAGAATGCATCACACACAGTATGAATTTTTTGATATTACTGTTGAAGTGGATGGATATAGCTCCATTTTTTACTAAATTGTATAAAAAAAGTGCCATGTCAACCATCTTTTGTATAGGCATAGTATGCACCCCACCCACATTTTTAGTAATGTGGTTAAGAATTAGGTTTTTAGATCCTCCAGGTTAAATGTATGTGAAAAGGAGTTTCAAGAGCAGGTAGAAACTACACAGCATTGTTTAAGGATAAGAGGTTATAGTGACCGAGAACTAGTTTAAAATGTACTGTAGAGAAGGTTAAAAGCTTGAGGGGGACCACAGCTAACCCTTATTTTTCAAAACCTACATCAGACAAAGTAATGTATAATAGGAACAAACAGTATAAACTAAGGGTACCACTACATTATTCTAGTAATGTTTCCATGTACATGAATGTTATTAGGAAACACTGGAAAGTCTTTATGACAGACAAAGATATTTCCAGAGTGATAGAGCCTACCCCCAGGTTTGTATTAAGGAACATGAAATCCTTAAAAAGGACCTTATGTTACTCAAGGAATAAACATGAATATAGCAGTAATGCCACTTTAGCATGTGGCACTTGCAGTGTATGCACTTACATTGACAACAGTTCTACTTGCATGCACCCTCACCAGGACAGAATGTATAGGTTCAAAGTTTTTGCTACTTGTAGCACCTCCCATGTTGTTTACTTGCCCCACTATTTACTGTGTTCAAATTTTTATTTAGGCAAGACAGATAGAATGCTTAGAGAAAGAATAAAGAGACATCCGTATCATATTAGCAAAGGGAATAAAACTAATGCCCTTGCAAAACATGTCATTGCCAGTGGTACTGAGCATACTTTTAAGTTTTTAGTTATAGGGAGGGTGCATGAGAGATTAATAGGAGGTGGCATCAGGAATAGTACTGAGCAACTTGAGTCTAAGTGGATCATTAGACTGAGAGGTGATAGTGGGCACAGACTCAAAGATGAGGTTCATATAAAACCTAAGCTGAAATCTAGGAACCTAAGACATTGAATGTTTTTTATTTATGTATTATTGCATTTTTTATGTTTTATATAGATAATTACACATATATATTTGTTACATATGCGTGTTTATGAATGTATTATGATTTCTGTACCTAAGTACTATCCATATGCTTTTATGCAACTGTTTCTTTAAATAATTTGAGTGCCTTGATGTCACATGATTAATCAAAGGAATTAGTGTATGGTATTTCAACTGAGTTTTTTAGTTTGATAGATATTACCTGAAGAAGCAGCTTAGTCTGTGAAAGTGCTTGTAGTGTCGACAATAAAAGTTTTTTTTTATTGAAACTGGCCATCTTGGAGTCCCTCTGTCTTGCTGGATTCATTCTTTGGTTCTCTTTACTGGGACTTCTTTACCAGAAAGGGTCGGTACTTGTGTTTGTTCTGCTCAAGATATTTTATTTATTTATTTTATAAATTTTACTATTTCACAATTGCTTAGTCGCTCAATGTCTTTGCAGATCAGATAGCTCATTTTCAACCATTTTACTTTGCAACTCTGGTAAACTGTACTAATTATTCCTTTCATTTTCCACATCTACATAAATGTACTTAACCCACAGCACTGAGAATTTCTTTATGAACTGTAATACTTCATTGCTGTGTTATTCCCTGGCTTTGAACATGGTTTTGTACAATATACACTGTGACTGTCCTACACTCTGTGCCATTTAGATTTCATTCATACCCCTGGTGCTGTTCTCTGTTCCATTGTATAACAACTATACACTAACCATTGTTTTGAATTGCTTTCCTAACTGATGTTTCTCCTTCCAGGGCCTGTCTTAATAAAGTGTACAATGTGACACTGGCCACTGTATTTGTTTTCTATTCTGCGTTATTTCTAATTACTGTTTTAATTATATTACTCTATGATTTCATTTTTCTACATTTGTTTTCATTTTGCCTGCAGGACCGGCTGTTGCTCAGACAGCAGTAATGCAGCAGTAAGGCAGCAGCCACACCGCTCCTCAAGGGCTTCTGGGCTGACTGCTGTGTTCTCAGAAGATCCTTAGCCCTCTTCTCTGAAGGGTGACTGACAAAAGTTACCCTGTGAAAGATGACTTGTTCTGCTCACTGATGGCTTTCATTGCTGATTCTCCAGTGAGTGACATAAGCTCTTCACTAGAGAATGGGTGGGACTGGGTCATCAAGTGAATGGGTCTGTGGTAGATGAGGTCTAAGGTAGCTGAATGGCTCAGTGCACCTACTGGCACCCTGGAGTGCCACATCATGCAGCTGGTAGCATCATGTAGCAGGTCAACCCTGACCAGTGGGCTATGAGAGGTGGAGCCCACCACTGACATCAGTCATGGTCAGAATTATAGCTACCTCATCAGATACTTTGTGCAGATACCTAAACCTGTTGCCTCCTGCAAGTTGGAGATGAGGAGGAAAAGGGGAAAAAAAAGCTGTTCTCCAATTTCAAGAGCAAAACACACAAAATATTCTTCTCCCTTGTGTTTCAGTTCTTCAGCTGAGCTGTAAATGAAGTATTTGCCTTTATTTAAAGCAATGTCAATGCTGCATTTCCCCACAATTGACAACATCCAATAGTGCCATGCGACAGTTTGCACCTGGGGCAGTCATCTTCTTTTGCCTCTCCCTAGTTACAACTCTGGTGAGACTGCTGACTTCCTACTAGCTGAGTTCACCTCTGGGCTGTCTTAGAAAACAACCATTGCCCATAATCTCTGTCCCACCATATTGTTCCCCACCATTATATCTCACTCTCACTCTCACTCTCACTACCCAGTTTGTAGACCAGTCCTTCTAATAACCAGTTCTCCACTTCTGTCTGTCTGTGTGTATCTTCCTTGTGGCTCACTATTTTGTGTCCATATATCCCCAGTCAGCCTTTGTCTATGTTATATGTGTCTATGTTATGTGTGTGTGTGTGTGTGTGTGTGTGTGTGTGTGTGTGTGTGTGTGTGTGTGTGTGTGTGTGTGTGTGTGTGTGTGTGTGTGTGTGTGTGTGTGTGTGTGTGTGTGTGTGTGTGTGTGTGTGTGTGCGGGTTTGTGTGTGTGTGTGTGTGTGTGTGTGTGTGTGTGTGTGTGTGTGTGTGTGTGTGTGTGTGTGTGTGTGTGTGGCCAAGCTGTTATATGTAAACACTCCTTTCTACCCACAGCTTCCCCATGTTTCCTTCTCCTATAGTCTTCTTCTAAAAAAAATAACAAGGGCACCTGTGCCAGACAAAAAGTGTACTCTCCCTATCCACCCCTATACCACACATATTACTCCCCAGTGTTCTTCTTTGTATTCCTCTGCTTGCTGTCCCCCTGTTTGAATGTTCTATTACCCCTTTATTTCATGTTTGTAAAATAAAACAAGTTGATACTTTTTTGGTGCCATTCTGGCTCTCAACAGTAGATGCCGTTTAGATTCCCAAGAGCCAATTTTGACTCATATCCAGGGATGCTAAGGTATTCAAGAAATCTGTTCCACTGTCACACTATTGTCAGGTGGTATTTTTTACCTAATTCCCTGCTGCTTGTGCCTTCTTATCCTGTTCTCAAGGGTTGGCATACATTGAACTCTGAAGTGCCTTGGTCATATCTTGGTCATATCTCTGAATATACATTATACTGAACCCTGTTCCCCTCCTCCAACAATATTACACCCTTTACAATTCCCTGACCTCCAACAGTCATCAAGCATTATAGTTCATCTTAGAGTACACCTAGAGTTCAGGTCTATGTCATCATGCCCTTGAGCCCAGGTCATCCAGCCGTAGTCATGAATTTATCCCTCTATATTATGAGTGTTGGCTAGTTGCCACTTTATTGTGTAGCCCTTGTATGATTCCCAACTGTGTCTGTGTCGGCTGTATGTGGAGCTTCAATGCATGTGTACAATACCTGAACAATGATGTCCTCAAGCTACATGACAACTTTGAAAGCAGTCCTCTCATGTGAGATTAGATGCCTTTTACAAGAATGCAAAGTGTCATTATGCATCATTGTCTCAGGCATGTCTACTCCACCAGGAGATGTAGGATTAGAACTGCCCCTTTGAGTTCAGCTACACTGATGTATAGGTATGGTTTTGATGTCCAAAGGAAGCATTATGGAGATGTCGTTTGAATAAATATCTTGCCATTGTTGTCCCATAAGGGTATATAGTTACACATACATTTTTATACCACAGATACATTTTATATCTGTTGCTTTGTGAATATGTGGTTATGTTTGTTTTATGATTTATATGCATGTGTATAGTATATTCCCTAAACATGATGTGTAGTATACTACTATGTAAATTTAGTGGTAAATACAGCACTTTCTTATAGGTTCTTGTTAATTTTTTAGACACACAACACGTTCTATGTTTCATGTAAAATAAGTATCACTAGGATAGTAATGCTGAATTAATTGTGTATTTTGCAACATGGTTTATCCTAGTACATATGAAATAGTTTGTAGTTCGTGTAAATATACAGATATTGCTTTTACTTCATCACTAGAGAATTAATATATGTGTTTATAGCGGTTTTGGTTTACACTGATATATATATATATATTCCCTCATATATATTTTATATATTTTTTTATGTTTATTTACTGAAGTTTATATGTGGGACATAAAATTTTAGTAATAGAAAATAGACATCTTTATAGGTCTTACGCATGGTGGGTAGGATCAGTATGAAGAATGTATTTAAATGCTGGACCTATATTAAATTTTCTTAGTTCCCGGTCTCTATGGTCTTGCTTTAGGACCGTGGGGACAACTTTTTAGGTCAGGAGGAACTCCCTACTGAGAATCCAGACATGTGACCTTAATAGCGAATAGGATGATGTTTAATTTGCAATGGCAAACAGTTTGTTGATGCTTCTTGTGCAGCTTTTTACCGATGGTGGAACTGTCTTAAATAACTTGCACTGTATAGATTTTCTTACAATTAAGGTAAGGATTCTAGCTATGTTTATATGAGTTAAGAGACAAGGAACACCATGATAGTATTTTGATGAAAGAACTCTCAGTCTGTGAGGGATGTGTTCTCATTTCTGAATGCCATTTGCCAAGTTGTAATGCTTTTGTTCAAAATATGCACTTTTGAATTGAATTATGAGAGAATTATAAGGGATTCTAGCTATGTTTATATGAGTTAAGAGATAAGGAACACCATGATAGTATTTTGATGAAAGAACTCTCAGTTTGTGAGGGATGTGTTCTCATTTCTGAATGCCATTTGCCAAGTTGTAATGCTTTTGTTCAAAATATGCACTTTTGAATTATGAGCTTGTAAATGCATTTTTTATGTCTGAAGTCTGCAGCGTTTTGTTTAGTCAGAGGGTTTTGGTAATGCTTTGAAATATTTTGTGATGAGTGTGAGTGCTGCACTTTAGAAAATGAATTGGATTGAATTTAAACTGCATTTGAATGTAATGATGGCTTTAAATTGATAAAAGGCAATTAAGCTTCATTTTAAATTAATGAGCCCGCCAAAAGTTGTTTAGTATAAGTATTTTGGAATCATTTTATGACATTGTATCTGATGAAGCATAGTTTAACTATGCGAAAGCGCTTATTCTCTGTTTCCAATAAATGAATTTTTTACATATTTCCATCGTGGATATTTTCAGTGTGTCAGGAGCTTGAGTTGGGACTACTCTATAGAAGGTTTTACTCGTGGTGACTGTTCTCACTTTTTGGACTTCATTACTTTATTGTGTAGCCCTTGTATGATTCCCAACTGTGTCTGTGTCGGCTGTATGTGGAGCTTCAATGCATGTGTACAATACCTGAACAATGATGTCCTCAAGCTACATGACAACTTTGAAAGCAGTCCTCTCATGTGAGATTAGATGCCTTTTACAAGAATGCAAAGTGTCATTATGCATCATTGTCTCAGGCATGTCTACTCCATTTTGGCACTCACGTACACCTAAGCATTGGTGCGACCTTGAACACTCTATTTACTGCATTGAGGTCACACAATGATTCTTTTTGAATCTCCCTCACAGACCTTATCTAAATAATTTATAGTTTAGTTACAAGAACAGGACTGTGACAGTTTAGCACTGCAAACAAAAAAATTGCCCTATGAGCAGACTATGGTTAGTTTCTAAGGTGCAACTTCTTTTACAAAACATTTTTAAGATGACACCTGTCAGTTGCAAAGCAACAGAAAATTGGCAATATTTACTCACGAGGTAGTTATAATCTGTGGAAGTCAATGGTAATCAGAAAACGTTATGTTTCCTACACAGTAGTCAGTACACTTCAGGGAATCACTTAATTCTTTTTCTTGCAACCGTGGCACACTATGCCAGCTGGTAGTGGTACTTGTATCATGCACTTTGCTGTTTGCTAGCACATAATGTTGAAATCTCTCTTTTGTAGCTGTTGAATCATATTTTTTAGCCTGAAGCAAATAAATGTTCCTGATTTGTTAGCGATTTAACTTCAGGAGGGAATACATGCTGACAGCTGGTACTTTTGAACTTTAGAAATTTCACTTGGGGACAGTAATAGACAATTATTTATTTATTTATTTATTTATTTGTGTATTTATTTTTGTCGAAGAGTTGTATCACTGTTTTTTTAACTCTAGTAGCCAAGACATTATCAACACTTCTATAGCTGATATATAAGCTTTAGGAACTGTGTTTGAGTTTTTTATTTCCTTATATTGGAAGTATCATTAAGGTATTTAATTTGCTTTGAAAAATCTCAATATGCCATAGGTATAGGATCATAGGATCATAGGAAGTTACTAGTCTATTGACTCAGAGGTCATTTCAAGCCTAGCTGTTTCATCCCAATATAGTACCATAAATACTGTAGTCAATACCCAGGACTGCATTTAGTTATGACTGCCCATGTCAGAAGGGTTGTGGGCGCTATCCCTGGTATGAATTTACAGTGTCCCATCTACTCATCTAGGTCCTTTTAACATGAATTGTTAGCCTATTCCAAAGATACAGCAGTCACTGGGAGACAAATATGTCTCTCCAGCATGTCCGATTCAAGTTGCAGGCCATATTTAGGTCCCTGGAATGGGTCACTCTAGTCTCATTTGATTTATGGATGTGCAACAGATTGATTTGGTTTTGGTCAGAGTTTGCTCTTTAAGCCGGGCATAAGTCTCCCATAAGAAGTCTATACGATACCAGGTATAGTGGCAGGGACTTTATTTGGTCTGTGTAAGCCATCTGCTGGAGTCCCTTGATCTTCTTTGTTAGAAACTTCTGATGTCTCTCCAATTGCTGCAGGTGCTTTGTGCAGTACATGTCAAAAGGGTTGTTACAATCAATTATGGGCCTAATTAATGATGAGTAAAGAGGGGTTATAACCTACTTTGCTCTAGAGGTAATTCCTTCGTAATCAAGTGTGCTTAGTAGAAGGCCTTCCTTACTTCAGTAGACATGAGATAGTCAAAGTTAAGGTCACAGTCTACTTGTGATCTCAAAGATTCCTTGCCACTTCATAGGTATATTGTTAATTTGATAGTGTGAAGTTTTGTGTTTGTTTTTGCTGAAAGGAATAATGATGCATTTCTTTGCATTTAGTTTGAGACCGTGACTAAGACACCAGTTGTTGGTGTGTGTAAAACTCTTCCGAAGTATACTGACATCATTTGGGGATTCGATAATTGCACCCAGTTTGCAGTCATCCCCAGCCTTGGTCAGCCACAGGCCCTTAATTTTGGCCTGAGCATCTGAGAAGTATATACCACAGACAGTAGGGGGCCCAGAACTGTTCCTTGTGGCACCCCACTGGTGACAGGTCTGCTGGTTGATGTGGTGTCACCAACTTTGATAATGTGTGACTGGTTTGTGAGCCAGTTGGCAACCCATCTTACAAGAAATGGGTTTTCATTCAGTTTGCTAAACTTATCAGTAATGCCTGAGTGTGGGATTATGTCGAAGGTCTTGGCCACGTCAAGGTTTGCTGTGTGCATAGATTTGCTCTCAACAATGGCCTAGGTCACATTTTCAAAGAAATCCACCAGGTTTAACAGGCAGGATCTGCCCTTAACAAAGCTGAATTGGGTCGGATCCAGGGTTTGGAGGTCACCTATGCCTTTATTTATGAGTTCCATGATGATATGTTCCAAGACCTTACAGATGAGGCTGGCCAGACTTATGGGTCTATAATTCGCTAGGTCTGTTGTTAAGCTACCTTTGTGAAGGGGAATAACTATTGCAGGAACATAGCCTGTCATCAGGCTGTGACTGAATAGGGTAATTAATGGTGATGCTATTTCATGTTTTAGTTTGTTTAGAAGACAGCCTGGGAAGATGTCTGGTCCTTAGACAAAGCTTTAATGACCTAATATTCTGATATGTGGGGTGGGGGTGGGAGTAAGGGGAAAGGCTAGTGATAATTTGAAGGGGAAAGGGGAGTGAAATTTTCACCAAATCTGTCCACCAGCAGGTTTGCTATCTCTGCGGGATCAGTGTGTGTGTGTTACTGTTAGCCACTAGTTCAGCACATGCTTGGGTTCTACCTTTTAAGCTGGGTACATAGCTATAAAAGGCTTTATGTATCCTTGGCTGTGATTGTTAAGTTTTTCTCAAAGTTACCCTTAGGTTATTTAACTTGTCATAATTGCCTGTTGAGGCTGAGAAAGGTGGTTTTCCATTGCTGGGGCCTCGCCTTAGTTTTCCTAGACCGCAACTTTTTGCATTTGTTGTAAAATTTGTTGATGCTGGATGCACACCAGGGTGGCTTGTTTTTACTTGGGATTCTGGCTTTGATTCTCTCTGAAACAGCCGAGTCTATACACTTATACATGTGATTGTACAGAGCTTTAGTGTAAGCTTTGGTGTAGTTGCAACTTCCAGCTAGGTGCGAGGCCTGGAATGCATTTACACCTTCCCCTTGCCTTTGTGAAGTTTTTTAGTCTGACTTCACCCTTTTTGAATTCTAGTGTTAGTGCCAGTTCTAAGACTACTGATTTGTGGTCCAGTTTAATTAATGAGGGTCTGACAGTTGCAGTTGTTCATCTCTTTGTCATGTTAGTGGGGACCAGATCTAGTATGCTTGTTCCTCTTGTTGGGAGTTGAACAATTTGTTCCAGGGCATTTGAGTTAACAAAGTCAAGGAACTTTTGCACTGTTGAGTTAGGGCTAGAGTAGGTTTCCCAGTTGATGGTTGGATAATTGAAATCTCCCATGACCAGAGTGTTTGGCAATATTTATATAGACTCCAGTTTGGTCAAGTAGGTCTCGTGCACAACATGATCCATGGAGGGGGAATCTATAGCTAGCTATGACTTACCTACAGTAATCTGAACTTAGAGTAACTCCATTGAGTTGTCTTGTCTAACTAGTCAGGAGATAAATTTTGTCTCTAATATAGATAAAAACACTACCTGCTTTGGTTCTCACACATTCTTTTTGAGGTCTAAACATGTGGAAGGCTTTGCAGCCTTGAAAGACCTGGGTACTCTCTGAGGCCTTGAACCACATTTCTGTGACTGCACAGACATCTACATCCTCCAGTGATAGGAGTGCTTCCAGAGTGTGCAGTTTTTGGTTTAAGCTTCTAACGGTTAGCAGTATAACCCTTATTTTGTTATGACTGGCAATTTTCACATCGGCAATTTTGTTTGTGAGACCTTGCCTAAAAAGGCATTATGAGGTAGGCAAGAGCCTTTGCCAGCAATAGAAAGCCTAGTGGTACCAGGTGCAAACCATGTCTGGCAAAGCAGCAAGGTTTGTCGACAATGTCATCCCAGGCTGACAGAAATTGGCTCCCCTTGGAATGACACCAAAAACGAAGCCAATTATTGAAATTGATCATTTGTTGTTTGTACTGTGCCATCATTCTAGGTGAAAGTAATATGCTGCTCAAGGCTTGGGACATACCTGCCTGGGACACATACTCAGAGAGCTCAGTTATGTCTCTCTTCATATAATCCAGTGAGGTATGTCTACATCTCAGGTCATTCACTCCAACATGAGCTATGACAGGGTCATAGTCGTAATTGTTGCCAAGAGATCTGAGTGCATGCGTGATCTGATAAATCCTGGCACCGGACAAGCAGCTGACCATGACTTTTTCCTTATCTAACCTGTTGAGTGGGACATCCATGTATCTCACTATGGAGTCTCCAATGACAAGAACATTTTGTTTATGAGTGTTATGCCTTAAGGGCTTGGTAACTGAGACATTGGTGTCACTACTTGTCTTGGGTGCTTTTGGAACTGTGTTAGTTATAGCAGTGTTGTGTTTTGGTGGTCTATCGTGTTTTGATAAGTTTTTTGAGACAACCGCCACATATGTTAATTTATGTGTTAGATGCTTACTAAGTGTATGAGTAGTGGTACTATGTCCATGAGTAGTGGTGGGTGAGTTAAAAACCTCTTCAGTGTTACTGTTTTGAGTGCTAGAGGGCAGAGATTCAAAATTCTAGTTGTAGATACATCTCTCACACTCTGTACTAGAGTATATTATTAGTAGAGGGTTGTCAGTGTACATGAGCCAGTTTCTACACTGCCTCAGGATACTCAATTATTTACAAATTATTCTAATGATGTCATAAATAGATTTCATCCTTATTGGGCAAATCCATAATCAAGAAAATTAGAGTACATTCTGTTTAGACTATTGTATATGAGGTGCAGATTTCAAATCTCACACTTCTGTACAGAACAGGCATATTTTAATTCTGTCCCCCTCAACGGACAGTGACAGCATAGTCAACCACAGTAACTATAGACCACAATGCAATCAGCAACAGTAACTATAGAGCACAGTGCAGTCAGCCACCATAACTATAGACAAAAATGCAGTCATCCACAGTAACCATAGACCACAATGCAGTCAACCACAGTAAATATAGACCAATCAGTTTCACTACCATTATCTGTAAATCTATAGACCTGTCAGTCTCACTAACATTATCTGTAAATCTATTGACTATATTATAACTGAACTTTTCAATAATAACATATCTGAGCTCCAGACCCACAACCCCAATCAGTTTGGATTAGTTAAGGTCAGTACATGACTAATCAATCTGGTTGATTTTTGACAAGGTTACACAAGCCTGAGATGTGGGCCAAACTGTTCATACAGCCTAAAATGACCTTGCAAAAAATTGTTAATATCATTTCCCATTTAGTTTGATAAGCAAACTCCATAGTCCCAACATTAAACTTTACAACATTAAACATTATATTAGCCACTGGATAGTCAATTGCCTTATGGAACAGATCTGTATAGCTCAGGTAGGGGTATCTCCTCTAACTATAGAAATATTACTGAGCTCCAACATTATTGAACCAACAGGTCCACTCTTCAGTCAGCTGCTGTTTGGCAGTACTTCTCAGAGGTAAAGACAGGCATTATCTATGGATAACCAATTTAGCTGAGGACAACAACTTGGCTGCTGCTGCTGCTGTCAGCTCACTTGATACCCGAATTGTCATGCAAGGTCTAGATCAGACCAGCACATGGTGTGCTAATCATAGGCTTGCTCTATATGCTATTAAAAATAAGATAGTTAACTTCAGCAAGACTATTTCTCTTATCATGTCATAGGCATTCCTCTTAGAAATACTCCACTCTAGGAGAGCAAGCTACCCCTCTGGTAGTGAGTACTCTTAGAACTATTATGTCTCAGTTGTAGTCTGAAAGACCTATATAGCAGAGTGTGTATGCTGTAACATCTCCTCTGGCTTGAAGGATGTTCTTGTCCCCCCTAAGTCTTCCCCTAGTCTGACCCATTATCAGAAACTATTCTGCCTTTGGATTGTACCCAAGTACTTTACACAGCTTGAAAGGACCCAACAATTCTTAAATAGAAAAATCTCTGGTTTAAGCTATTTAAGCTTCCCTGACTAACCAAAACGTCTGTCTCATTTCTCAGTCCTTTCTGGACTCCTGAGAGTTAATTTTTACCTTGAGTATCAAACTATGAAAGACCCCCTTACACTTCTCTTTTCCTTTGTAGATCAAACAGATCAGCTAACTTATTTTCCATTGACATAAACCTCTACAGCGAGTTCACCAATAGCTGCAGGTGTTATATATTCCTTACCCGCCACATACTTCACCTTTGGAATAGATTCCTTGTGCAGTCAGAGTAGAATAATTCCCAGTACATCTTTAAAGGCAAACCTAGAAGAATGGATAAGTAACCAAAAACTCATGCAGGGCATTAACTCTAATAGCTTTCTATACAGAAGGAACTACTCTATCCTTTTCTTTATGAGGATGATATAGATAAGGTTCGCTATGACTCTTTAGGCATAATCATGGAATAAACCTATAAATCTGCAGCAAAGTCCAGTGGCAAATGTAGTAAGTGTATGTATCTCTATCTATAGCTATATCTATATCTATATCTATATCTATATCTATATCTATATCTATATCTATATCTATATTTATATCTCTATCTCTATGGATCTACTTTCAAAGAATGAAAGTACAGTCTATCAAATCTCACTTACCCACTCACTATCCATCAAAACATCTTTTAAAGAAAACAACGAACTGCTGAATTCCTTTACCAGGGAAAGGAACCACTGGACCACCATGGAGGAACTGTGCCTTCTCCCCGTGTAGAGTGACATCGGAATTGGTATATTTAAGTAGGGGGGTGTGACTTTCATTTTCATGGTGGTCCAGTAGTTTCTTTTCCTGAGAAAGGACTTTGGCAGTTTGTTGTTTTGGTTAAAAGATGTTTTGCTGGATAGTGAGCGGGTAAGTGAGATCCAATGGATTGTACTTTTGTTTATTGAAAGTAGATCCATATATATATATATATATATATATATATATATATATATATATATATAGACCTACTTCAGTAGATTGAACTTTTACAAGTTTGAACCACATATGGCCGAGACCATACGTTCGAACTTGTAAAAGTTTGAAGACTGAAGTAAAAACAAAAAAAAACAACAAAAAACAAAACTAAACGTCTGTAGCAGGGGACTATGCCTTCTCCACCCCCACACCTCCCTACTTAAATATACCAACTCCGAGATTGTACTACATTGTGGAAATGGGAAATCTTCCCATTCAGCACTGTACAGAGATCTCCTTTCAGTCCAAACTTGTAATAGTCTGATTTACAGAAGGGGACCCATATATATATATGTATATATATATATATATATATATATATATATATATATATATATATATATATATATATATATATATATATATATATATATATATATATATATATATACACACACACACACACTGTGTTTAAGTTTAAACTCTGAATCAAAGATCTGTAATTGAATTGCTTTACTTATTTAGTTATTTTGCTATGGACATCTGTTTAGATTTGCAAAATATTATGCAATCAGATTTCTGGTCAATAATTAATATTTACATGTCAGAATCAAAATCTGCTATAGTTTTATGAGACTGTATTGTGAGAGCTGCTGTTATATTTAGTATCCCTTTTGGAATTTTCAAGATAGATTGATTCTTCTGTTTTTCTTAAGAAAGAGATAAAAACTGATATATTACAGACAAGGTACTGATGTATAAACAATATTATGATCAAAGGTAACTGATAACTGCAGGAGAAGATGGGGAATGCATGAAGCAAATAAATGTATGGGTCTGACTGAAATGAAGTGGTTTACAGGAGTAAAGTGTTAACCTGAAGCATAGTTACACGTCTACATAAAACAGTAGACATACATATTTCTGTAGTACAGATAAAGAATTGTTCAGCATCTTCAAAGACATTTTTAATCAGTATCAGTGGTGTGACTGGTAATACATTTGTCTTTGATGCAAATACTATAGGTTCTATTCCCACACAAATTAGATCCTCTGCTGACACTGTAGTGCAGCTTAAATGGTGTGCCGCACTCCTGGTTGTATCATCTTTTGGATCAGACATTAAACTGAGGACAAATCAGCTTGAGTTGGCTCAGGTATATATATAAAAGATCCCATGGTGCCTAGCAAGAGGAATAGGGGTGCTTTATTTATGTACACAAAGAACTCTTATTTACAACAATTAGCTATTTAGACATATTTACAAATGTGCAAATAAATAGATATACAAACCTTTTTGCATATATTCATCATTTCCTTTACAATCATCTTCATTTTCATTGTTTTTAGATCTGCACTCTTTTTCCATAAACATATCTAATTTTACTTAATATTGTGCTAAAATCCATTTACCATTAAACATAATTTAATTTATTCTTTCATTCCATATAACATAAAATAATGATTTATCTATTCTTTTAACATATTCTTTACTTCTATTCTTATAATATTCATATGTAATCATATCTTTGTTTATTTTGTTCACTTTTTTTATATCTTCAAAAATCTTCTTTATGTAGTTCCTCATAACTTTTTTTTTGCTCTTTACATTTCAAAAACACGTGTCATAGTTTCTTCTTCCTGACAATGTAATATTATATCACTTCTTTTGTATGATTTTTTTCTTTTTATATGACTTTTATAAGCATTATTTAGCTATGCTCGCAACCTCAAAGGCAATACACGATTGTGTGCAGAGGTAATTGTAAATGGAACCACCTATACTGAGCCAGAAGATATAGCAAACCTCCTGGCTGATAAACTGAGCTCCAACTTTACCCCTCTCTCCCCTTCAACCTTTCTTCTGGAAATATCATCAAATATAACTCCCCCTTCTATCACTAGAGAACAGGTACTTAATGGTCTCTCTAAGACCAAGAACACTGCATCAATGGGCTCAGACAGTATCCCAGGATGCCTTCTAAACAGCATGAAACATGACCTATCAGGATGTCTGGAATTAATATTTAACTTTAACCTCCAAACATGCTTCACTCATGAATGGAGAAAGGCAACTGTCATCCCTCTATACAAAGGTGGACCATCTACAGACGCTGAAAACTACAGACCCATAGGTCTCACTAGTCTTGTATGTAAGGCCATAGAAAGAATTATCATGGAGATGATCAATAAAGATATAGTAAACCTCCAGATACTGGACCCAACCCAGATTGGTTTTGTCAAGGGCAGATCATGCCTACTCAAGCTGGTGGACTTTTTTGAGATGGTCACCAAAGCACTGGATGCGGGCAAAATCATTCATACTGCCTACCTTGACCTGGCCAAGGCATTTGACACAATATCCCACTCAGGCTTTGTTGACAAACTCAAGAGGTTAGGTACAAACCCATATGTCACCCAGTGGATAGCCAGCTGGCTCACAGTCAGGACACAGGAAGTTAAAACTGGGAAGCCCACCTCTACAAAGTAGCCAGTCACAAGTGGAGCACCTCGAGGATCAGTCCTTGGACCGTTTCTTTTTTGCATTTACTTCTCAGAAGTCAAGGCCAATATCAATGGTCTCTGGCTGACTAAATTTGCAGATGGTTGCAAATTAGGAGCTATCATTGAGTCTCACATTGACACAAATGTTCTCCAGAATGGGCTGACACAGACACACAACATGGACTAAAACTAAATGCTATGAAATGCATGATAATGTTCTTTGGGAAGTCATCCATCTCTGGTAACTATCATATTGACAACATACCCCTTAGATTTCACCCAGTAGTCAGGGACTTAGGGACAGACATAGATAGTAATCTAGCTTTTAACCATCACACGTCTACAGTAGTGAGGAAATCATTCTATGTTGTGCAACTTGTAAACAAATGTATAGCATCTAAGTCCAAGGAAGTCATTGTTTCACTGTATTCAGCATTCATCAGACCTGTCATTGAGTACAATGCCCACTTTGGTATGTACCTAACTAGGCATATCCAACAGTTGGAATGTCCACAGATGTTCCTCACTAAAACAATACAGGGTATAAGTAAAATGTCCTATGCAGACCACCTCAAAGCCCTATCCCTGTATTCTGTCTCCTACAGGTTTTTGAGGGGAGCTCTATGCCTGGCATACAGGGCATTGTCAGACCCCACTCTGATGGACCTCCTGCATATCCACAAAACAACAGCACCAGTATTACATGTTCTAAAGACTTAAGCCTTGCCTGTGACAGAAATAGGATCTGCTGGAGCGATAGGTATATATCACAGAGACTGCTCCATCTATAGAGCAAGCTCACCATCCATGTGAAGCAGAGTTCCTCCATAACCTGATTCAAGTGCACCTTGGACAATTGGATGGGAAACTAAAAATTCATCCCTGGTTTGGCACCTATGTCTCTAATGGAAAAAGGTAACTTGTAAATGGTTCACCTCCCAGTCCCATGCTTACACTTGTCAAAGGTATCAGAACTTGTCAGAGATTTGTTATTTATTTATTAATAACTATTAATAAATAAATAAATAAATAAAATAAAATAAATTGTCAGAGATTTGGGGTGCACGGCTAGGGTTAAAAAGGCCATTGTGGTCATTAGCCCAGTAAACACCTATGAAACTATGCACCTATGACATATTTCCTTTTACCGGCAATTTATCTGTTACCAGTCTCCACAAAAAATCTTGACAATCTACTTTCTGATTACACCATTTCTTTCTTAGTTTTATAGCTTTATTTTTAATCAGTTAGATTCTGCCAAGGTTTTACATAGTAATGTTTTATCATTAGATTCTTGTACCGTACATTTCTATCTTTTTCTGCATCATCAATTTTCATTTTTCAAAAAACATATTTTCTTGGTAATATTTTATTTCTTCATTTCTACACTCTTTTTCTATTTTACTGTTTTTTACCATACCCCCAAATCTATCTTACTTATATTTGTACAATTGTAGTGCTAATCTCTCATCTTTTTCATTTATGCATTTTAACAATTTGTACAAATTTAATGAAGCATCATATACCACTGGGTTAATTAACCCTAAATGTCTGTCCTCTTTATTTTCATGCAAAACTCCTGTTTTTACCATGTTTAATCTAGAGCCCCATATAAATGAAAAAATACCTACATAATCCCTTTTAAAATACGGTTGGGAACATAAATATACTTAAGTATGCTATTTTTCTCATCAGTACTGAATTAGTCCAATAAGACTTTTTTCTCAATGATAATTTATATGTTCTCCATAAAAGAAGTTTGTTTTATTTCTACTATTGTTTTTTATCAATTGAATTCAAATGCCCAAATTTTATACCTAATACAGAAATTTCATTCATTGTAAAATATATACCCCATCCTGGGGATTCAATACACTCCATGTAGGCTTTGTGCGAAGCCTGCACAGAGTTTATGTGTTAATGTGATGAGCAGCAGCGCTAATTGCATACGCATGCCATGCATTGTGCTTACATGGATACAAGCTCAGTTTCATGGCCAGCAACAATGTTGCCAGCCAGGAAACTGTGTAAACCAGCACAAAGCTATTCAGATGGGCAGACAAATGTACTTTAGAGCAAGCTTGTTCTGCAAGATTCCATAGACAGCCATAGTGACTACCAGGATTTCATTTAAGGCAGTGAATACATTTCTAATGCAATACAGGAAAGTATAGTCAGTGCAAAGTACAATACAGAAATGTTTTACGCATATTGAAATAAAGGTTTTGGTGGTGATCATTAAGGGTACATAGACTGTATTATAAATACACTAGTCTGGGGATGTGTGTATATTTACAAGGGCCACACGCATTAATAGTAGGTGAAGAGGACAAGTGAAACATAGTAATTTACACCAGATAGGGGCATGTCATTATATGTACACCCCAAAGACTAGACAGTTGTAGTATAAACAATAATCACATATGTACATAATATGGTACATACTTCTGTTTACACCTTCCCAGTGTGGATATATTTATATCATCACATAGCTATTGTACGTTATATGACTGTCACACAAGGTCACATATCAATGGAGATGATTGGTTTTGATATAACCACCATGACATAACCACAGGAGAGTACATTTATTAAGGATGGTGTATACAATAGAGGTTATTTTCATATTGTGAAGCTGTACAAAATGAGTTGATTGGAAATAAATGTAATGTCAGCACAGGCCTCAATCAGGACATATAGCAACAGGCTGATGGGCAACAGTAGACAGAAGCACATACAATCTTGGACAATATCAGAATAATAACACCACTAATTTTGTCATTTACACAAAATATGTGATTGTGAGCTATTACACATATTCTGCATGAACACACTTGTAAAACTGTAATGATTTATCAGTAATCTATAAGGAGAATCAAGGACGCCAAATTCAAAAGTTACCACTTTTTGGATGTAACTTCCTCAAAAGATGTGTTGAGAGACACTGTTCTACCTGTAGGTTAAATTACAAACAATCCTGGCTAGTTAAGAGGGTTGAATGACATATATATGCAACAATCCACCCTTGCATGAATGTAACCCATGCCATCAATATCGTCAATGAGTTATATATTTCCTGTGCACATCATAGGAACATGTATCACACATGCATCTTGTATAAAACCTTGATGGGGGCACTGCATTGTCAACTCCTAATTGTTATACAGCAAAACAAATACTTATGTATGGCTGATAAAATGTGTGGAAGCTCACTATGACAAATGTGATACACTTGAATAAATCATCCATGGAAGATGTGTGGTGAGGTACATACAAAAGGGTACATTGTACTCAATTATTGGTGTGATGATGGCTGAGAACAATGGGACTATGATGTCCTTTGATGTGGATGGCCTGCCCATACTCAGGAGTTGTGCTACATACAAGGGATTTGTCACCACTGTGATAATACGCTGTTGGAAGTTCGGCTTACTATCTAGCTGAGTACCTAGGTCACGCACCACTTGGTCTGCTCATATGGGTGCACTGTCTATATTATAATTAGCATGGGTATTTGCTTACATAAAGGAATGAATCATGATTTTTGCTCATCTACTCTGTCTCCATGGCTATGGCAACAATCCTTTGTGTGTGTTATTACTTTCTGTGTTATATCAGTACAGTTCTTGGATTAAATGATTGTCCCCAATTTGCAGTCATCCACATAGCTGCTTAGACAAAGGATTATGCATTTACCGTGATGTATGAGACTTAAATACTGAACAGGAAAGGGACTAGTATATAACCTTGAGTAATGGACCTGATCACTGGAGTCTAGCTAGAGGTGACTTCACACACTTTTATGTGTCCTGTATGTTATCCATTTGCTTACACACTTGGCGACGTAGGTGTTTATGCCTACTTAAGACAGTTTCTCTGTAATATTTGAGTGCAGATTTGTGTCACATGCCTTGGACACATCAAGTTATTTAAGATGACAGTCTTTTTATCATGCATGCCCTTGGTGACATTTTTGAAGACATCAAACAGATTTAACAGACATGATGTACAACAAATCTACATGGGTTTCATACACAGACAGGAGATTACCTGTATCCTTTTTGGTAATGTCCATGATGAGTCATTGGTCTGCCTCACAGACAAAGAGAGTCAGGATTATATGTCGATAAGTCCAGGCATCAGGTGATGGTCCCCTCTTGTTCACCTGGCTGACTGTTGTTGTACACCTTTGTGCAAGAATATAAGCTGTCTGAAGGCTGTGTTTAAGTAGGGATCCAACTGTGTCTGCTAGAGCAGATTTTAAAGTCATGGTGTAGACAACATGGATGTTTCCAGGGCCCATTGATTCCATGCTTTTAGCCTTTGAGAGCACACAGATGAGCTGCTCTCCTGAGAAGATAAATTGAGTAATGTCTGCATGTATACCTTGGCTGATGGACAATGGTGACAGTGGGGTGAAGTGTGAAAAAAACTGACAGCTAGAAAATTGTCTATTTTGTCTGATTGAGTATGGCTGGTGGCATCCACAAACAGCTCTGAGCTTAGTTCTGTATTTTCCTTAACATTTCACAATTATTTAAATACTTGTTTTATGATGATACCTCCAAATACAACCTTGGTTATGCATCTCATGCCACACAGTATTACTGTTCACACAGTCATACAACTTTATCAATCTCATGTAATGACATCAGTTGCACAGCATATGGCTATATGAGTTTCATGGGAAAGCTGTGTTTGAGAGGCCTGATGCCACATAAGGACACATAACAAATGAGCTGGTTGTGGCTGTAGAAGAACATTTACTGACACAAATGCTGATAGTCACACAATAGTGCCAGTGACCACCTGATGATCCTTGAGAGTAGCTACACAATTGTGCATACAATAAATTCCACAAAGTTGCGACTGAATTAAAACAAATTATGTTTTTGTGTATATCACAGCATTACAGCATGTGGGTGAAACAAGACCTATGTGCCCATGTAATCAGTATGAATTTCTATTGATGTATGTCACAGAGCATTTAATGATAGTAGGTAGACACAAACACACCTGTGCCATACTGCAAGTGTCACTATGATGGTTGAATGAGAACTGACTCGAATGTTGATCTGCTCCACTACAAAATCACATGCCTTCCTAAGCCAGCAATATGCATAGTATTATCCTATGTCAGTCATTTTCAGGAGGCATATTACTACAGCTGTTATGGAAGGAGCAAGTAATGAAATGGCAGAAGCAGCTATCAATACATCATCTCACATCACAGCTTGTAAGGCCTACTGTACAGACAGATCTCAGCATAGTACATGTACATGACAGCAACATTAACATGCACATGTTCAGAGGGTCATAGGACATTATTAAGTTAACAGCCAACACATCATCTAGAATCCTAGCTATTACTATACCATTTAAAACAAACTTCCTATATCTATATAATGGAAGATACAAAGACTATGTGTGTATGGGTGTATTTGTTTGACATTACTAAGCTAACAGCCAACACCACATAACATCTTAGATTATTATAGCATTTAAACCAAACTCCATATGTCTTTATGCTAGAAGACAGTAAGGCTATGTGCATATGTGAGCATTTGTTTCATTGCATTTTATAGTCCCTCTCTCCATATGTGACATGTACACCACCCCATGACAGAATTAACAATCACACATCCACTGGTCTAGAGAAGGCATGCACATGCTCATAGAAGGACTCTGCTTCATGATGTGCATATGCATATTTGATATGAGGACATCCTCCACTCCTGTTCAGGAAAGATGTCATGTGGCCAGAGGGGAAAAAGGGGATGTTGGATGCATTGGGTTATGTTAAAGGTTGTCCTAAATTGTAGTGAAATGAAAAGTGATTCAAATGATCATACAATGATCATAATGTACTTCCAACCACACACACACACACACACACACACACACACACACACACACACACACACACACACACACACACACACACACACACAGAGAGCAGTAGACCAGGTCTGATTTGAACATTACACCTGTGTAGGTATAGTAGATGAACACCATGCAATGTAACACTAGCACCACCACATATGACTGACTTTAACACTTTCACATTGCACTTTATGGAGTATGATAGCATTATTGTATGCTGATAAGAACATGTTGGAAGGAGTGTCTGACATGGATGTGTAGTCACATCTCACTGTAAAATTGTTTCAAAAACATGATTTGAATGTATACATACTCAAATTGCCTGCTGTCAGATTAGAACCCCCAAATATCTAGTTACAGAAGCTGAAGAACACAGTATGCAGCCTTACTGCCACAGCACAATTTTGACTTGAATAATGTCAGAGTGCACTTTATACATGATGACATCATCAGTGTATTTTACAAGAAGATGTTCTGTGGAGTGTCTGATATAGCTGTGGACTCATATGCCATTCTAAAATTGTCAACATACTGATTTTTAAGTATACACAAACCTTCCCATTTATCACAGTGAGACTTGAACCCCTACCTATCTATAGCTCACAGTAATTAACACAAGCACCACAGGACAAGTCTGCCTTTTAGAGTGTCAGGTAACACTTTGTAGCTGTGTCTGGTGGGAAGAAATGTTAGTAAGAGTGTCTCACATGCTGTTTTAAAATGGTCTGTCAAACATAGGTTCATAGTTCATAGAGTTCATAGGTTAGTACTAGGCTACTTGCCCTTTCAGGCCATTTTAAGTCTAGCCAGTTATCCCATGTGAAAATCAAACCCTGAACCTTGTGTCTGTAAGGTAAACACCTTAACCATTAGACCAATCTCTCACCCCATGAACTATCTGAACACCAACACTCACAAAGTGATTATAGGGAGACTAGAACTTTTGCCTAACTATCTAAAGAACAAAGAACTTAATGCAAGTGCCACAGCAGAAGTCTGTTTTTAGGGTATCAGTCAACACTTTATAGCTGACAACATTAGTAGTGTCTGATGGGAATAAGATGGTAGTAGGAGCTTCTCACATGGTGTTCTAAAATGGCCTCTCAAATGTAAACTAACAACACCAACACACACCTGCACAGGTTGACTTTAGTGAGACTAGAATATTTACCTATCTACAGAACACAGTAATTAATGCAAGCATCACAGTATAAGTCTGGCTTTTAGAGTGTCAGATAACACGTTATAGCTGATGTCATCAACAGTGTCTGGTGAGAAGAAGATGGTAGAAGGAGTGTTTCACATGCTCTTCTAAAATTGTCTTTTGAATGTGAACTAACTGAACAGCACACACACACACACACACACACACACACACACACACACACACACACACACACACACACACACACACACACACACGTTGACAGCAGTGAGACTAGACCCCCTACCTAATTATCCAGGGAACACAGTCCTTAACCCAAACACCACAGCAGAAGTCTGAATTTTAGAGTGCCAGGCAACACTTTATAGCTGATGATATATCAGCAATGTTGTTTGTGAGAAGATGTTGGGAGGCCTGTATAAAATTGCTGGGTAGGCATGTATGACTGTCAAAATATTTAATTTTCATGGAACATAACAGGAGCTTACTGCAGTGAGATTAGAGTCCCTACATAACTAGTTAAACCATCCAGGAAACTCAGTACTTAACAGAATTGCCACAACCCAAGTTTGACTTTTGCACTGCTGCTGGACAATTTATAGTGGATGACATAATCATTGGATGCTTGAAAGAAGATGTTGGTAGGCCTATATGAAGTGAATGTGTAGGCGTGTATGACTGTCAAAATATTTGCTGTCTGTAGGACTGGATTGCTGACAGTAAGATACAGACTTGTTCTCTTTTTACTAGACACACGCACACCAGCTAATCGCATTAAGATTAGAACACCTCCCTAAATACTTACACAAGCTAGAAAACTGACTACATAATGCAAGCTTCACAGCACGTCTGACTTTGACATTACTGCTGGACAATTTATAGTGGGGGACATCACCACTGGATGTTTGAGATAAGATGTTGGGAGGAATGTATGAAATGGATGTGTAGACATGTATGACTGTTAAAATATTTGTTCTGCATGGGACTGGCTTGCTGACTTATGGTCTACTGACTACACACACACAGCAGTTGAGGTTAGTGTGATTAGAGCCCCTACCTAACTAGTTACACAAGCTAGATAACTCAGTACGTAATGCTAGTCTTCAGCACAAGTCTGACTTTTGCCTTGCTACTGGACAATTTATAGAGGACAACATCAATATTGTATGTTTGGGAGTAGATGTTGGGAGACCTGTATGAAATGGATGGGTAAGCATGCAAGATTGTGAACATTTTAGTTCTGCATGGGGCTGGATTGATGATAGCAAGATACAGACTGATGTCCGTCTATGCACATACATTTACAGATACTTAGAGACACATACATAATGGTACTACTGTGGTAAGTTAACCCACATGTAAGTATATTGCTCCCATCCGCAGTACACAGTAGTTAATGACTGCAACATGCCTGAAGTATGGTTTTGCTTTGTTATACTGGTCTTTTAAGATGATACTATCATCATTATATGATGTCAGTAACATATCCCGTTATGAAAGTGAAGTGTAAAGAGTGGACTTTGTATTTTCTGCTATGTTTGCAATGTGCATGTATACTTTAAAAGACTGCTTCTCAAACTAGATGCAAAAAGCTGTCTGGAATGTATGTATCAGAACTGAGACATATGCAACTGTTCCTCAGTACATTGTGTACATTACACACTTATTGTCACACACAGACACATACATGTTTGTGATCAGCATGGATGCTACTGTGTATGTACAGAGTTTATATTTGGAAAAAATTCTGTCTACATTAATACACGTATAAGACAATCTGAATGTCTACTGTTAGTATAAAGGTTTAGATGATGTAACAATGCAGTTATGCTATTTTTTCCTACAGTGCAGTTAACATTTGGTAACTAGTACTGAGATATCCATTTTCAAATGCATGGATGCAGGCCACACATGAGTCTGCCTGAGTAAATATGTGTTCATTCAGTAACAAGTGGCTTACCTTTGTTTGTGGTTTTACGTGGATCATTATGGGATGAAGAGCAACTGGACAGTAAACATGCTAACTCCTGCCAATCATCTCTTTCTGTAGTGCACCCATGAGCAGCTGGTTTGCACGATCAATGTAAAAGTGTTTGTGCATGTGAGATACATATTTAATTACTACTTCTTGAACTTGAGAAGCACTTATTTGTACTGGCTGTGGTAGCAATAGCTGACAGATACTATTGTGCTCATTATGTGATTTATATCATAAAAGTGTCATAAATTTTATGAAATTAGGGCTATTAGTACTGGTCTTTTCAGATGATACTATCATCATTATATGATGTCAGTAACATATCCGTAGACTTTGTATTTTGCTTCTCAAACTAGGACATATGCAACTGTTCCTCAGTACATTGTGTACATTACACACTTATTGTCACACACAGACACATACATTTGTGCAGAATTAAGTGACAAGCAAATATGGGTCTCTGCTTCATCGAAAAAATTATAATAGCTGTATTGGCTTGCCTTGCTCTGAGCAAACATGAAAAGTGGAGAGATGAAGCAGTCAGTACTTTGGACAGTACTGAGTGTAAGAAAAACACCTGCTGCCTAGCTGTTTCTGTGTCAGCAGGTGTAACAACAATGAGTTTTTATTTTCAGCACAAAGTATACAGGGTTCGCGTCAAGCTCAACCTAATTTTTTACATATGTATTCATGATGTAATTAAATAATTACATGTAATATTTTTTGTAAATGTGAGAGGAATTGACTACAGTGAAGTACTGTATAAAAGTGAACACTACTCGATTTATATAAACAGTACACATATGGATTTGCATATGTATACTTTCGTCAGTCTAAATAAATATTATAGGAAATATTTAAAATGAGTGCCTTCATTCTGCTTTAACTATGTGTTTACTTAGTGCAGTGAGTTTAAGCAGCATTGCGTGGAGGTAACCACACTATTCCACAGGACTTGAAGAGTCATTCACCACCAATAAGCACTGGAGCACAATACCAAACTCAACGCAAACACAACGGACAAAAAGAAGGCCTTTATTAGGTATTTATTATTGATGTGTGTGGCATGTGATTATATTTTTTGACCAGATTAAAGGTGTGAAAATGGGGTAGATAGGAAAGTGGGTAAAATGGGGGGTAAACAGGGGAAAAGAACAAAGGGGAAGTAATGTAGGAATGTGCAAGAAGGAATTAGGAAAGAACCATAGCTATGCAAATGTGCAAGAAGGAATTAGAAAAGAACCATAGCTATGCAAATGTGCAAGAAGGAATTAGAAAGAACCATAGCTATGCAAATGTGCAAGAAGGAATTAGGAAAGAACCATAGCTATGCATTTTTTCAACAGTTTAAAATGAAAATGGAGAGAATATTGGATGAATTTTGACTTCACTGTACCAAAGATGCATGACAACAACACAATTATGTTGTATTGCCAAATGGACCAAAGCAATGTGTTGAGAAGATATACATGCGAAGTGTAGAGCTCTTACTGGTAATGCCAGGGCTACACAGGCAGTACTGCCAAGTTGGGTCCAAGATGTGCTGGGCATCAGTGTGGCAGCCATTGGAGGGGTGGCAGCCTGAGCCACACTGGATGGCCTATCTCCCTATGCTGGAAATCATTTTGTCAGTTGTCAGAAATGAAAGACATTGGAACATTGTGACCACACATATAAAAATAAAAAAGTGAGATAAGAGTTGGGATAAGAGACAAAAAAGAAGAAGATAATTAAAACCATCATATGTCACAAGCAATAAATTACTATGGTATAAACAATTTCACATTTACATTAATTATACTTTTTAAAAACTACAAACTAGGGCCGATAATTGTTTCATGTTCCTAGCAATATGCATATATTGCACATATGCATTTTAAAATGACACAGATTAAGTTAATAAAGTGGAATTTATGCCAATTTTATTTTAATTAAAATGTTTTATTATTTTACTATGTATTTATGGGATTTGAACCAACATCATATGAATACACTATTAAAGTTGACTCTTAGAATTCCTTTTAGCTAAAAGATGAAGGATGCATGTTTGATTTTACAGTTTAGATATACAAAATTAATTGACAATATTAATTTGCCAGAATCTGGAACTCACTCCCTCAAACTGTTAGATCCATGTCTAGTACTACTCATTTTAAAAGTCTACTAAAACCTATTTATCTAGTGCATGGTTATGTTCATCCAACACTCTGGGTTAGCTTAGTCCTTCTGCAAAATAACCTCATCCCCTATATTAGCCAATACTAGGAAAACTAACCTCTACCGCCATCCTGCAAAGTCTTATCCTTCATAACTACTGTGATACTTCATTCTTCTGAAAAGCAAAACTTGTGTTACTTATGCAACTATAAACTATCTTTCAATTCTTGTCATACATTAAGCCCAACTAAGCTCTACTTCTACCTTTTAGACATTGCCCTCCCTGCCTACTGATGCCTTAATTCTAACTCCCTAATATCTTTAGCTAAAGCTTATTGCATAACAAAGTACATATGAATGAATACATGTTACTTGTCAAGCTTTCAACTTACTAAATCGATAGCAATAAGTGAGTAATTGTTCATTAAATTGAATATATCAAGTGTATCCCTGTTCTTGACATAATATATTACTATGTATACCTTTTTAACATATGTATATGTACCCATTCTATGTCCTTATTACATTGTGGTTGACTGTATGCGAAGCTTTTCCTGCTCTATGTCATTAATACATTGTCATTTGATTGTATGTGAAGATTTCCTCCCCAGACCTGTGTTGAAAATGGGTACTGCCCAGTCAGACATTTCTGGTAAAGAAATGTAAATGCAGTAATAATTATTTTGTGTTGCATACATACCTCTTGCTTCACTTAGCCTTTCTAAATGCTCAGCATGGGCTTCCCTCTTCATTGCAATCTTCTGGGCAGCTGTTAAATACAGAGAAGAAAAAAGAGAAGACCATTATGCATACTGGTCTTGCCTATCTCAAGCTTTGAGTGTAATTTAAAGTATCTTTATTAACCAGATATATATATATATATATATATATATATATATATATATATATATATATATATATATATATATATATATATTATTATTATTATTAAATATTATATTTCTATTAACCAAATATTACATCCCGGTAATCTTAGCTACTCCAATCTATGCCCAGACAAGACATCTAAAGAAACTGCCACTATCTTCAGTACATATTTTACTGATTCAATATCTAAGCTACTCAGCCCTAGCCCAAACTCCTCTACTACTAACATCTCCAACTTTTCTGAACCTACTCCTAATAATATCTCCTCAAATACCGTCTCCCTCAAACCTGTACCTACTAGCTACATCAAAACTCTACTCTCTAAATTAAAACCATTGCCAACATCAGCTGACAATATTCCTTCCACTTTACTTCTACTAGCAGCTGACTCTCTTTCTATCTATCCTAATTAATCACTCTGTCTCTGAATCTAAAGTCCCTTCCATTTGGAAACAATGTTACACTCTACCTATACACAAAGGAGGTAACTCCTCTGATATCTCCAACTTTAGGCCTATCACTATCCTCTCCCCTCTCTCTAAAGTACTATAAAAATGTATTCATAAATAAGTTATGCAGTATCTAATACAGGAAAATCTGCTTACACCAACTCAACATAGTTTCAGACCCAAACATAGCACCACTACAGCTCTATTATCCTTCCTCAACAATGTCTCTATAGCCATGGACGACCATAAACTTATTTGTTGCCTGTTCTTGGACCAATCACAAGCTTTCAATACTGTCTCAAACTCTCCTCTGCTGCACAAACTGCATAACCTCAACTTCTCCTCTGATACTGTTGCATGGTTCTCCAACTACCTCACTGATAGATCTCAATCAGTGATATGGCACTCTGTACTCTCCCCTCCTATCCCTGTAGAAATGGGTGTACCTCAAAGGTCAATCCTAGGGTCTTTATTTTTTAATATCTTTACTAATTAGCTCTATATCTCCTGTCCACAGTCATCTTTAGTGCAATGCACAGAATACTCTACAGTCATCACCATAGCCAACTCTCCCTCTAAGCTCTTCTCAGCTACTCAGGCATCTTTTAACTTAGTTGAAACATGGCTCTCCAACAACCAGCTCATCCTTAACCCTAAAAAAACAAAGCTGTTACTCTTACTACCTAAAAAGTTCAACAATATTAAAACCTTCTTCTCCATACAGTTCCTTAATAACACTCCCATTCAGGTAGAGTTCAACACTAAGCTCTTAGGCGTAACCATCAATGATCAGTTAAATTTGACTTGCATGTTAATAATTGTATCAAAAAGACTCATTCAAAACTAGGACTCCTTTACTGTAACAAAAAATGCCTTACCTCTGAAGCCAAGATTATGCTCTCTCTTACCTACCTTCTACTCAGTCTAATGTACAACTCTCAAATTCTCACAAATATTAACAACACTCCTAACCAAACTAGAATCTACCTACAACAAGTTAGCTAGATTTGCTACCCAAAAAACCTACAAATATCATCACTGTCTCTCTCTAAAACACCTAAACTGGCTTGAATTACTCCACCAGCTTCTTTTTTTCTCAGCTACAGATCATCCATTCTATCCTATATCAGCCGTCCTACTGCCCAGCACTATCCCCTCTCATCTCCCGTTATTTTCCCTCCAGACCTCTCCAACGCTCTAATCAAGACTTAGTACAAATCTACAAACCCAAGTCTAAATTTGGATGTAACATGTACAGCTATCACCCCACTATTGCCTGGAATAGGCTCCCACTAGAAATGAGGACCCTTACACATCCTAAATAATTTAAGACAGCCACCAAAGAGCACTTTAAAAGTCACTGGTCCTGCCACTGCACTCTCCCTCCTTAAACATCTCCTACTTCCCATACCTTAATCTACTTTCTGCCCTTAATTCACTCTTTTCACTAGCTCTCTCTAATCTTCCATTACTCTTTCTACTGTATTCTAAAACATATTAAGCAAATCACCTCAGAGAAACTATAGCAATCATCTTGAGTTCATGCAACTACATTATGATAAACTGGGTTTTTGTAACCACTTATCCCAAAACTATAATCATCTTAATGACATATTTTTTATACATCTTGAAAGAGCTTTGCTATCCTCCTGATTATTGACACTGTATAACATTGCATTGCTACTTAATGTCTTGTAATAATCCTGTAACATTGCTATTTAACGCTAATTTGTAATGAAAATTGTATAATATGATGGAGCTTTTCTCCCCGGGCCTCCACTGAAAAAGAGCTCTTCAGCTCAGTTAGACAAACACAGTCAACAAATGTAAAATAAATAAATAAATAAATAAAATAAAGTTTATCTGCATACTTACACAACTGTGGGATATTAGCAGTCCTAAACTCATCCAGCCACTGGTTGAGTTGTGCACACTTGTGCCTTTTCAGATCTTTGAAGTGGAGTCTGCATTGCTCTCTAGTGCGAGCAATGCCAGTTGACTGGAAATGGTCTTGGCAAAAAGATTCCAAGCCTCAGATTTATGTTGTCACCTAGTATTGTCCCTCTCCAATAACCTACAGCTGTGGTGCTTTACAAGGAGTCCAGTGAATACTATGGACTAATGATCCACAGTCTGGGCAAATGAAAGGTACCACCACAAGTCGCTGGAAAAAGCTCAAAAGGTTTATTTTAATGCCACAGATGAAATAATCCATGCATTTTCATCCAAGTAACCTTTGTTCAGCAACAATATTTCTGGCCAGGAAACCATGTAAAGCAGCATGAACACATGTTTACCTGTGGGGAAACTAGTTCTGCATGATTGCACAGACAACCTTTAAGATTACCAGGGCTTAACTTAAGGCAATGCATAACGTTCTAACACATTATAGGAAAATGTATTCAGGGCTAGTTCCGTGCAAACCTGTTTTAGGCATACTAAAATAAAGTTTTTGTGGTGGTCATCAAGGGTACATAGACCACATTATAAATATTTTTTCTGTGGAAGTGTGTGTGTATTGAAAAGGGCCACACACATGAATGGTAGGAATGAAGACTGAGGAGGAGGACAAGTGAACCATGGTAATGTACAGCAGATAAGGGCATGTCAATGTACGAACACCACAAAGACAAGACAGTTGTAGCATGAATGGTAATCACATATGTACATTATACAGTACATACTGTTGTTTACACCCTCTGTCTGGGTATAGTAATATAATCACACAATTATTGCATATTATTATTATATTTCTATGTCTTTCTCCATTTGCATGTAGTTAAGTGATGAGCAAATGCAGGTCTCTGTTTCATTAAGAAAATTGTAAGAGTTATATTGGTTTGATTTCCTCCTTTCAAACATACTAAGTGGAGAGGTAAGGCAGTCAGCACTTTGGACAGTACTGAGTGGAAGAAAATTACCCTCTGCTTAGCTGTATCTGCAGCAGCAGGTATAACAGTAGTGAACTCTAATTTTGAGCACAGATAATACAAGATTTGAATCCAGCTCAATCTAATTATTTTACATATGCATTCATGATATAATTAAGTCATCATATGTGATAATTTTGCACATGTGAGAGGGACTGACTACAGTCAAGTGCTGTATAAAATCAAACACTAGTCAACTAATTTATGTCAACTGTACACATATGGATTTGAATATTTATACATTCAGCAGTCTAAATAAATCTATATGAAATTTTTCATATGAGTGCCTTTATTTTGCTTTAAATGTATGTTTCTTTAGCACAGTGGGTTTAAGCAGCAATGTGCACAGGTAACCACACCATGGCACAAGATGTGAAGAGCCATTCAATTATGCTCAGCATTGGTGTGCAATGCCAAACATCTCACAAGGCAGAGAAGAAAAAGTGTAGGACTTCATTGTGGATTTATTATTTATGTGTGTGGTATGTGATTCTATTTTTTGACAAGATTAAAGGTGTAAAATGGTGTAGATAAGAAAGTAGTGTGATGGGAGACAAGCAGAGGAAAGAACAAAGGGGAAGCAATATAGAAATGCGCAGCAGGAAATTGGAAAAGAATCATAGCTTTCCACTTCTTCAACAGTGTAAAACAAACATAGATAGAATATTGGATGAATTTGGACTGTCATCGCAACAAAGAGTGACAACAATGCAGTAATGTTGTATAGCCAATTGGACCAAAGCAAGTGGATCAAGAAGGGCTAGGATTGTGCAGTGATGCATTGGTAGCATTGTCACCTCACAGCAAGAGGTTCTCCATTTGATTGTCAGCTGGGGTGCTTTCTGTGCAGAGTCTGTATGTCCTCCATGCATTTGTGTGGATTTCCTCTGGGTGGTCCAGTTTCCTTCCACAATACAAAGACATGCATCTGGAGCATTTTTCCCTGGGCCTCCACTGAAAATTGGCTTCATTCCAAGTTGGACTTTCCTGGTAAACAAATGTTAAATACATTAAATAAAGAAGACACATACCAAGTGGAGAGCTATTTATGGGATGATATTTTCTGGGACAGGTTCCCATTTTTGTTTTTTTTGTTTTTTCAGTAAGAGTGAAATGTTGGCTAATGGATGTAGGTATGTCAGGGTCAGGAAAGAAGGGTAGGAGAGGAAGCAGGTACAGACAAACAGGACAAATAAGACAAGAGACAATGATGATGAGGAGCACAACAGGTGGGGGGACACCATGATTGGGAATAGGGAGGGGAAATTGGATGCCCATGTCCATCAAGCATGGGGACAGTGAAAATCTAACATGGGGTAGGTGAGGAAGCAGGTACAGACAGACAAGACAAATAAGACAAGGGACAGTGATGGTGAGGAGCACAACAGGTGGGGGACACCATGATTGGGGACAGGGAGGGGACAATGGATGCTCATGTCTGTCAAGCAAAGGGACAGTGAGAATCTAGCCCTCAGCCTCAGAACTGTCATCACTGTCCCCTTCCTGAGCTTGCTGTTGGAGTGCTTGACTTTTTCTTTTGACCAGCATTTTGGTGAGCATCATCTCCATCTGGTTGAGAAATGCACCAATGGTACTTTCCATGACCTGATGCACCATGCCTGGCATCTCCTGGAGGGTGACAAAATCACCACCTCTGCCAATATGCCCAGACAGTGCCACTGCACCAGCTGCTGTAGTAATGCTACCTGCTGTGTAGGGGCCAGGTAGTGCAGGGGTTGCAGAAGCAGTACTGCCAGGTTGGGTGCCAGATATGCTGGGCATAGGTGCAGAAGCCATAATTGTGGAAGACTGAGCCACATTGATTGGCACACCTTTTTGTAGAACCGCCAGTAATTGGGTATTGTTAACAATGTACACTACTTTCTTGTGCTTCATTATTAGTACACTGTTATTCCTGTTATTAATCCTTATCCATACATATTGCTATTGTATCTAGTGTTAAAAGTTACCTTGTACTGCTTTGTTATATTTTGCTAGCTTTGTTATGTGCAATTATATTTGCTTGCTTAAGTTGTTTCTGTTTCTCTCTTGCCCTGATACCTTCTATTAACATTACTTACAGTAATAAGTTCCTTTTTACTCTAAACCTGCCTTACACCTTCCTTATTTCCACTTACTTCTCTACATACCTTTGCTTCAGTCTCTACAACTCATAGGTTAATCTAATTACTATCTACTATTCTTTTACCTGTCTTACTTCCTCATGCTTCTCTTTCTGAGTCGTCCTAAACTTCTACACTTCTGTTCCACCTCCATTCTCTAATTACCTCTCCTCTTTCCTTTTTTTAGGTTGGAAATTTCAGCTAGTTCTGACTGACTTCTATATGCTGTATCCTCCATTCCAGTTACCTGAACCTTGAAATCTCTTGACTGAATTAGCTCAGCCAGCAACAGTGTACCTTTGCATCTCGTATGTTTATCCTGCGTTACTCAGCACCTGTGCATTCATTACAAATTTAGAGCCATGATCATCACTGAACTCAGCTGACTGCACTCATTGTCACCTACTTTATTGCTTTAGCTCCCATTTTCCCTCCCTCTTCCCTCTCTCCCTAGCGTTTCTAAAAACCTTACTGTAAACCTTTGGCCACTGATATCTCTATCTGCTTTCTACTTCTCTGGCTTCCCTATACCTATCTCCACTCTCTTCTCTTCCCTTCCTCGCTCTATCTCCCCTCTGATTATCTTTATGATTCCCCCTATTGACATTACTTTAATAGTTCTTTACTGTGAATATACTTACTCCTCTGGGCTTCACTGATTGTTTTTCTTGCACAGTGAAGAGTTGTGCTTAGCCCACTCCATTTCCCCTTGCTATGCTCGGGCTCACTTTGCTCCTCTACCCTACCCACAATCCCACCCACTCCTGCATCAATTTCCTTTATAGCTAACAATTATTGCCACACCCACAATTCAATTTAAATTTCTGCATCTTCAACCTATCTGATTCTACTCCTCCTACCTTGGCTACTCCCACCTCCTTACACTATTCTTTCTTAAACCGTCCACCCACATTCTCTAGTTAAAACCACCCCCTTAATTATATCTCTCACCTTTCTCTACATTTTCACATAACATTCTATCCATTGTATTCATTACTTATCACTATGTTCCTTCTTCATCTCCTAATCTTTCTCTTTGTCATCGTATCCTATCTCACTTCTTACTAAACTCAACTTAATCTTCTTCCAAACTCATCTACACTGTCCTTCTCTTCTTTTAACATCTCTCACTATTCCTTCCCTATATCTCCCACTCTCTTCTCTTATACTGAACATATTCTCCCTAAAAATCAGACTCCTTCCTAAAACCCTTCCATTTCATAATAACAATTTGAAATGTCTCCTTCCTCATCCCATTATATATTTTTTTCTTTCAGCTGTTCCCATTAGGGGTCGCCACAGCAGATCATCTGTTTCCATTTCTTCCTGTCCTCTGCATCTTGCTCTGTCACACCAACCATCTGCACCTCTCTCACCACATCCATAAACCTTATCTTAGGCCTTCCTCTTTTCATCTTACTTGGCAGCTTCATCCTTAGCATCCTTTTCCTAATATACCCAGCATCCCTCCTCAGCACATGTCCAAACCAATGCAATCTTGCTTCTCTGGCTTTGTCTCTAAACCATCCAACCTGGGCTGACCCTCTAATATACTTATTCCTAATCCTGTCTACCCTTGTCATACCCAGTGCAAATCTTAACATCTTTAACTCTGCCACATCCAGCTCTGACTCCTGCCTTTTTGTCAATGCCACTGTCTCCAACCCATATAACATAGCTGGTCCCACTACCCTCTTGTAGACCTTCCCTTTTACTCTTATGGGTACTCGTCTGTCACAAATCACTCCTGACACTCTTCTCCACCCACTCCACCATGCCTGCACTCTCTTCTTCACATCTCTTCCACATTCACCATTACTCTGAACTGCTGATCCCAAGTATTTAAACTCATCCACCTTCACCAGCTCTACTCCCTGCATCCTCAAAATGCCTCTATCCTCCCTCTCATTCACAAACATATATTCTGTCTTAGTCCTGTTGACCTTCATTCCTTTCCTCACGAGAGAATATCTCCACCTCTCTAGGGTCCACTCAACCTGTTCCCTACTCTCACTACATATCACAATGTCATCTGCAAACATCATAGTTCAAGGGGACTCCTGTCTGATCTTGTCTGTCAACCTGTCCATGACAACTGCAAATAAGAAAGGGTTCAGAGCTGATCCTTGATGTAATCACACCTCATTATATAACTCTTATACCACCTCTGTAATACTCTTTGACTCTCTGGTGACATTCAACCTAACCCAGGCCCCCATAACAACATATCTACTCCCTCCAATACTGCTCACCCATTCCTGAAAGTACCAGTCCCCAATGTCATACATCTCTCCTTCTACTCTATTAATACCCATAGCATTCTTTACAAATCAACAGAATTTCACTCTTGGATTTCTCAGTACTCCCCTAACATAATTTAACTCACTGAAACATTGCTGAAACCACATAACACAGATAATGGATTTCTTCCCCTGGCTATAACATCCTACAGCTAGACAGAACATATAAGAAGGGTGGAGGTGTATCCATTATCTCCTCCTACCTCCTACCCTTATCCCCCATATAACCCACCCCTTTTTTTCACCTAGCTGAACTTATCATTGATCATTTTAAACTAAATAACTACAAAAACTTAAGTATTGCATTTATCTATATAACACCAGGAGACAACATACCTATACAAGAACAGATTCTTCTCTGAATGGCTGACACTATACCTAAAAAAACTATCATTCTAGGTGATATTAATATTAATTGGCTTGTCCTTACCTCTGACTCCCCTTCCACAAGCATACACCTTTATGGCTTTACTCAGCTTATCTCTTCACCCACTTTTCTTCACAAACCTACTATGTCCATTTCCACTTTAGATTGGATTCTTGTCTCCCATCTTAACCTCTATCTCCACCCTGAATCCCTGCCAGATACAATTAGTGATCATTCTCCGATTCAAGTTCCAAGATTTTCCCTCAGCCTCTCTAGACCCTATGCATTTATAGAATGTCATAATTTAACGAACGTCAACCCTGAGACTTTTAATAACCATCTTGCTGTTATTGAATGGTCCTTCCTCTTTCACCTTTCTCTTGATGAAGCTGTTCACTAATTCAACTCCATCTTCTTAAACATACTTAACTCTCTAGCCCCTCCCAGAAATGTCAGAGTCAAATCACAGTGCACACCCTGGCTTACCAAGTCAACCCAATCCCTCATGCAAAAAAAAAAAGATTCGGCATGGAAACACTGGACAAAAACTAAATCTCAAGTACATTTCAAAAATACAAGGAATTTTGTAACTTCACCAAAAAACATATTAACATTGACAAAAAAAAATTTCTGGCACATACCTCTAACCTCACAACCTAGAAATCCCCAAAAATTCTGGAAAACAGTCAATCAAATTTTCCACCCTGGTAATCCCTCAACAACTAACCTTTGCCCTAGCAACTCACACCAAGAAACTGCTTCCATCTTCAATACCTACTTTATCAATACCAAAAGCAAACATATTCCTACTTCAAAATCTTCCATTCCCTCACTGACTACTACACCCCTACTACATAACTGCCCTTTCTCAATTAGTCCCATTCCTACTAGCTACATTACAAAACTTCTTCTCCAACTTAAACTATGTTCCTCTTCAGCTGGTAACTTGTCATCACTCTTCGTCAAGTCTGCTGCTAACTCTATAGCATATCCTGTTTTCATCCTCATTAACTGATTAATCTGTGAATCCACTGTCCCAACCCTCTGGAAGAAATTCTATACCATACCTATCCATTAAGGTGGAAACTCTGTAGAACTCTCTAGCTATTGCCCAATTGCTATACTTTCTACACTCTCCAAAATTGTTGAGCATTGTATTCACAAACAAATCCTGTTGTATCTCATTTTCGAAAATCTTATTACCCCTACCAGTATGGCTTTCCGTCCCCACCATAGTACCTCTTCTGCTCCCATTTCCTTTACTAACACCATCTCCTTAGCCAGAGACAACAATATCCTCCCTCTTCTTAGACCTCTTCAAAGCCTTTGACACTGTCTCTCACTCTATCCTCCTTTCTAAGCTTTCTCAACTTAACCTCTCCCCTGCTACTAGTTTGTGGTTTAACAGTTACTTCACTAATAGACAGTAGTCTATAGAATGGCTTTTAGTTTTATCTCCAGTTCTCTCCATAAATATGGGTGCCCCTCAATGCTGTATTCTAGGCCCCCTCTCTTTAATATTTTTACTAATTAGCTCCACACATCCTGTCCTCAGTCATCCATCATCCAGTATGCTGATGATTCCACTATCATTACCATTGCTGATAATCCCTCAGACTTGCTCACCAGTACTCAAACCTCTTTTATCCTCACTGAAATCTGGCTTACTAACAACCACCTCATACTTAACCCTAACAAGGCTAAACTCCTTCTATTCTTACCTAAATCTCTCCATCATCTTAAATCCTCTTTCACCATTTCTTCCCTTAATAACACGTCAGTCTCAGCTGAATCCTGTATTAAGCTACTTGGTGTAATCATTGATAACCAACTTAAATTTGATCTACATGTTCATAACTGTATAAAGAAAACCCACCAAAAGCTTGGCCTTCTTTATAGAAACCAAAAATACCTCACTCCTAACTCTTAAATCTTCTTCCTAATCTCTTGTACTGCTCTGAATTTCTCACTAATTTATAGTCCTCTCTTCTAGCTAAACTTGAAACTACATACAACAAAGTTAACTGGAGTATGAGACTGTGTGTTGTGGCTTGTTTTTTTATTCTGTTGTGCATTACCTACGTTCACTTTGGATTAAAAATTTAACCATCTTGGATTTCTGCTGGTTCTTGCCTGGAATTGGTTTGTTATTAGTTTTTTGTTCTTCCTTTTGTGTTTATACAACAAAGTTGCCAAATTTGCAGCCAACATGCCACCAAAATCACATCACTGTCTTTCTCTCCAAACCCTTAGTTGGCTAGAATTTCCAAACCAACTCATATATTCTCAACTTCTCTTAATCCACACCATCCTTAATAAGCCCTCCTCCTGCCCTAGTCTATCCTTTCTAACCTCCTTCTATAACCCATCACGGTCCCTCAGAAGTGCTGACCAATGCATCTTATAGATCATTAAACCTAAAAAATCTCTTGGACAAAACCTATATAGCTATCTTCCTGCTCTTTCCTGGAATAAGCTTCCCTTGGACCGCAGAAATATTACTCATGCACATAAATTCAACACAGCTCTCAGAAATCACCCATACAGCACCTAGAGATGTCATTGTAACCATCCCACCTAAATTTCCTCCCTCTCTCTCTCCTCATTTGATCTTTTCCCTCCCTCACTTTCCTCTCTGTTAATTCTGTTACCTCTACAATATTATGTATCCTTACTTCCTGTTTACCTTACTATACTCTTCTAGTGTTCTTTACACCCCTCTAATTTACTCTTTTCAGTAACTTAACTTCCTTTATACTAACTCATTTTTTCTTTAACTGCTCCCTTCTAGTTTATATTTCCTAGTAATCTGATACTATTCTCCCGACTCCCTCCTCTTCCTATCTCTTACTTTCACATTACTATTTGTAAAACTAACTTACTTATCTGTAATCACTCCATCTATAACTCTTCTTCTGCATCTTATCTACCTTTGCCTGGACCATATTCTCTTCCATACTCACCCTTTTCATTTAGTCCCTTGCTTGTAGACTTTTCATCTTGTACAGCATCTGTTCATCTGTCCTATCTTTTCCTTTATATCTTTTGAAACTAATTTGTATTATTATAAATTAGCCTATTCTTTACAGTGAATATGATTTTTGTACTATGATTTTATCTTCTGTACAACTTGTCCTTTTGAGTTTTATACTTTGTAATGTGGAGTTTTGAGAATTGTGATTTTTTTTTCTTTCATACTTCCAAATTTGTACTTTGACTTTTTATACTTGTATCATTTTTTACTGTGGAGTCTTTCTCCCCAGGTCTCTGCTGAAAAAAAGGCACTAGCTCAGATGGACTAACGCAGTCAGCAAATGTCAAATAAATAAATAAATACCTCCCTGTGCTAGAAATCATTTTGTCAGTTGTCAGAAATTGATGATATCAGAACATTGAGACCACATATATAAAAATAAAAAAACAGAGATAAGGGGTGGGGTAAGAGAGAAAAAAAAAAGATAATTAGAACCCTCATTTGTCAAATACAATAAATTAGTACAATATAAATAATAAATTTACTTTTGCATTAAATATACTTTTTATCAACTACAAATTTTGACTGGTAATTGTTCTAAATAATCCTTACAAAATGTATATATTGCACATATGAGTTATGAGTTACCAAATAATACTGGTAATTGTTCTAAGCGATCCTTACAAAATGCATATATTGCACATATGAGTTATGAGTTACCAAATAATACAGATTAAGTTAACAGCATGACATGTATGCCAGTTTTGGTGAACTTATTATGTAATATTTTTTTAATTATTTTACAATATATTTCTTTTCTGTGGGATCTGAATACACTATTACAACTGCTTCCTGTGGTTGACTTGAGTTCAGACTGATGCATGTATGCTTGATTTTACAGTTAAGATATGCATTCTTAATGTGCTACTAATGTTTAGAGAGCAATACTTTTGATAATATAATATTATTTTATGCTGCATACATACCCCTTTCTTCTCTAAGTTTTTCCAAATGCATGGGCTTTACCATTTGCTGCAATCTCCTGGGTGGTTGTAAAATATAAAGGAGAGAAAAAAGAGAAGAAAATTGTGCATACCAGTCTTGACTTTGTCCAGCTTTCTTTATAATTTAAAGTATCTTTATATGTATACTGTGAGATGTCATCAGTCCTAAGTCCATCCAGCCACTTGCACCTTTTCAAGTCATTGTAGTGGTGTCTGCATTGGTGCTCAATGCATGGAATTCCAGTTGAACTGGAGACAGCCTTGGCCAAATTATTCCAAGCCTCTGGTTTGAATTGACACCCAGTGTAGTCTGCCTGCAATAGCCTATGGCTGTGGCACATTACAAGGAGTACAATGAATATTCTGGACTCCACTCCACCCTATTTTTGAGCCCTACATTGGGCACCTTCCCTTCTAGCTCCTGTCATGTCCATATCAGTCAAACAGTAGCAGTTAGAGTGTTTTCTCGACAATTCATGTTGTCGCATTTAAGGCAACTGCTCAAACCCGGACAATGATGCCAACCATATTTGCCCAATGTTAAGCAGACAGCAACAATGCCAAACAGAGAGGAAGGCAGTTTATGAATTAGGAAGGACAATGAGACAGCTGGCATTAGTTTTTGGTTTGGATGATGCTGTACCCGTTAGTTGATTAAACTTTGCAGACATATTCAGGATGTAGCTTTTATGATCTGGCACATTTATTTGTGTGGCTTTACACACTGACTAAAGTAATTTGTACAATGTGGGTTTCGATCCTGTGTAAAATAGACTAAATATATTTTTCCTCATAGATGTTTTTTTCATCCTTTTCACAGAAGAAGTACTTGCAAGATGTGCTCATTAATTATATGGATGCATGAAAGAGTGAGTTGATAACCATGTATTTGTGTGACCTTACAAGGTTCTGATTTATACATTAATTTGTATCTGACTATCATTGAATTATGGACTCCATCCATGGCAGAAAAGACACTTTTAAGTACAGAAACACAATTGTCAGTAGACCCTCCGTCACACATATAATTAATATGATCTCCAGTGCTATACATAATTATTATTTATAATTGTCTTTACATTGTTCTTTAGTTTTTAAAATTGACTGGACAAGCAGGAGTAAAATTTGTAGTGTGCTAAATGAAATCTCTGGCTCACCTGTATTGTGGCCATTAACTTATAGCAGTTACAACAGGGAAGGCTGGGCAACAGGTGTAATTTTTACAGTCATTACTGTGCAAAGTGTTCATTGCAACTGAGACCTTGTTTGTTAGATATGCTCATTAGTTACACATATACATTAAAGGGTTGAGTGTTTAACCATGTATGTGTATCACATGAAAGTTCAGAAAAAAATGTTTATTGTAGAACCATTATTCTACTGATACCCACAGTTACACATTTAATATATATGATAGCCTGTGTATGCTCAATGTACCTGCTATATGTAGTTATTTCTATGTTTAATTATTTTTCTATTGTGAATCCAGCAGTAATAAAAAAAAATTGACTTTGTTGTATTAGAACCAGGCTCAACTGTATTGTAGCTCTTAACTTACGCCTGCTGCCACAGGAACAACTAGGCTATGATTTATAGTATATTGTACTAAATGTAAATTAAAAGAATACAAGAACAATACCCCTTCAATGATTTGGCAGAAAACTACAAATGTTATGAGGAACAGACCAAAAATATGACTCAGCAATATGGACATTCTGGAAAATCTGGACAGTTGAGAGGTACGACTTCCCACAAAGTACATTGTATATCTGTCCCATTAAACAATCACTTAGTTAATATAACTTTTATGTAATAAACCACAGTTTATATTAACACTCACATTGTGCAGACTTAATCAATCACCTGTTAAACCTTTTACTCTAATTGCTGATTATTAATTTCTGTAACACTTGTAACAACCTGGTTTCTTGTAATCTTCTGTTTAACTAATCCAGATTTAAGCATTCTAAGTACAGAACAGGAAATCTATTCTGTCTTTATAACTAATAATGTTCTTACTCATCTTCTTCCATGTTTCCACCAAAAACCTTAGAATGTATTTCATATTTTCTATTTCCTCTCAGGCATCTGGCCATTTGCAGGTAGGACACTTGGTTGGTGGCTACATCTGGCTATATATTTTTGTTCTGTAAGACTGCTTGTTTATATGCCATTCATCCATTTATGCTTTTTTACTTCCTTCCCTAAATTACAGCTGCTGTATTAGTCTATCTTTGTAAATTTCTGTCATATCCCTTATTGTCTAATTGTATAATCACCTTCTTCAGTATATCTTGCTATATATCATCATATTCAACTGAGATCAGACTTTTTTTCACTCTAATGGTGACTGACTGCCCCCTTCAAGAGAGATGTAACAGTTTCTGTTCTCATTGGGACAGCCACTGAATCCAAGCAGCTGAATGTGTAATCTGCAGTATTCGAAATATATTCTTCATTCATGTTCTACAGTGTAGATACTTATGTTTTTTATCCCTCTCATTTCAAAGACCAATCTTCTTAGAATAAAATTTTCAAAACAACTTCTTTGTTTGTCTAATAAGGTCTCATATCATGATCATAGGAGTCCTAATTTTGTGGTTTCCAGCATTCATCATAGTATCTGCTTTTGGCTCCTTCATAGGGGCAATAGTCTGCATTACAGCAGCAAATAAAGTATGATGATGCCCTGCAGGAAGGCTGACTGTAGACTTCATATCCTATTTTTACCATTCCAGAGATTATTATGAGTGGAATTTTTCAGATATGTTGTGTTGACCAAGGATTGAGGCCTTGGATTATTTGATGTAATACTGTGTGAGAAAACATAATCGAAAAGTTGTTTGAAGGAGGCGGAGCCTAGATGCCTGAGAGCAGTGAATTTTGAGAGCTCCATAAACTAGTATAATAATATAGGAAAATTTTACTATTTTCAAGTTTAAAACATCAGAAATTTATAAATAAATTACTAAACTACATAAATATTAGTGTTGGTGGAGATATACAAAAATGTTCCTGTCAAGTAACTTGGAGATATATCGAGTCACTGAATATGAACAACTCAAGGAATTCTCATCCAGATGCTGCTTTGAAAAAGAACTGCAATTGATGACATCTACCTTGCAGAAACTAGCTTTGAAGATGGATGGCTTTAAAAATGACTTAGAAAACCTCAAATTAAATTCTCAAAACAGACTGATACTCTTAAGGAACTATTACAGCAACACCATACAAAAATAACAAATATAGAGACTTCTCTAAATGACATTGAAGGGAGACTCAAAGAGGAAGAATTCCAAAAATAATTTCTGCTTAAACAGAATAAATGGCTGCTTAACAAAATAGATGAGTTAGAAAACAGGGAAAGGAGAAACAACATAAGGATCTTTGGTCTGCCTGAAAACACTGAAGGAGAAGACATTATTTCATTCTTAACAACCTGGATTCCTGAATTTTTAGACTTGAAGGAGGGACGTTCATTTGGGATTGAAAGGGTGCATGGTGCACTGGGGAAACCTGCTTGTAACTCAACAAATACTCCACCTGTATCAATAGTTATAACATTTCTTTCATTTCTGGACAAGGAACTAAAATTAAAATCTGCTTAGAGAAAATCACCCTTAAAATACAATCAAAGCCTAATAAGGTTTGACAATAATTATTCTTCCAGAATACTATAACAAAAGAAAAAAGTATGGCCAATAATAAAACTGTTGAAACAGAACAACATTAAAGCACAGCTGGCCTTTCCAGCCAAGACAAATTATTTTTTACCAATGAGATGAGAACCTTTAATGACTTAGAAGAAGCTACTATATTCATCAAAAACAACAACATAGTGTCTATCCCAGAAGAAATGGAATGGTTGGCCCCTACTCTTAAAAGAATAAAAGAAACAAATCATTGGACTGATGCTAGAAAGAAAAAAACAAAAAACGATTCCAAGATAGCTGTCCCAAAAAAGAAAAAAAAAAAAAAAAAACTCTTACAACTACAACTCTCAAAGTATCAGTTGATATGTTAGATCACTTGCCATCTATTTTTATTTAAAAAGCAGGGTTTCTTAAACAACTGAGTAACAGTAATGATTTATTCAGAATGTTCAAAGAGTCCAGTAATTCTTCACAAACAAAGGTAGGTCAAGAGGGGTTACTATTTACAATATATATAAGCCAAACAAATGTATTTATTTTTTTTTATTTTTTTTTCTAGTTCTACCAGCATTCTATTTTTTTATATTTTTTGTGAGAAAAGCTCCACCATTAATAATTAGATCATAACTAACTTGAAATACAAAACAAGGATGGTACTCATAGTTGAAACATGGTAAATGAAAGTAGTTCAAATAAAAATATACAAGAATCAATAATAAAAGTAGTGAAGATACAGGATAGAACCCAACAAAATGTTTCATTGTGGTCACCAGTTCAGTTCTTCATCATAGAAATCATACAAATATGTGTACAAAAATGGGAAATTGGTAGAAAAAATATTATAGAAGAGAAAAAAAGGTTAGTTTTTACTTACTATACATAACCAGTGTGTTTTAGTGTGTGTGTTTTAGTCTTGTTAGAGAGGAGAGGAAGAAGGAAGTGATGTTAGTTTTGGGAAGGAGAGGTTCCAGTTTTTCCCACTGTGTTAGAAAACGTTTTGGTTATGCTAGCTAGACGCTTGTTAGAAGAACGTAGTGAGATTAGGTTTTATAGGGGATTATGTATTAGGTTGATACAAAGCAACATATAATATAAACATACACATTTCTATTCCCCTACTTGAACTCAGTGAATACTTATTTTGTTCATTTTTCATTGTTTTTACATATAATAATTTAAGTAACTAATTAACTAATTCAACAAGGTACCATACATCAGAGTTCAGACTCAAACGTAACAAATTAACATCAAATATAATAGCAGTAACAGTAGAGTATTTTAAAAAAAATGCTACCATGGAGACTAATGCCTTCTTCAGCTAAAGTATGATTTAGAAATGTCATGTATATCCTGGTTGAATAATAGTAGCAAGCTCTTAGTACAGATGTCATCATTCTTCTACTTCTTCTTCTTCTTCTTTCAGCTTTTCCCGGTTAGGGGTCGCCACAGCAGATCATCTGTCCACTCATGATTGGCAGTGGAGTTTTACAGTGTTGAGTTGCCACCCCAGTGCCCAACCTTCCACAGAAGGCACACACATGCACACACTCACACCTAGGGCTAATTTAGAGTGTCCAATCCACCTACAGCATGTCTTTGGGATGTGGGAGGAAATTGGAGCACCTGGAGGAAACCCACGCGACCACAGGGAGGACATGCAGACTCCGCACAGAAGGCACCCCAGCTGAGAATCGAACCAGACAACCTCTTGCTGTGAGGCAGCAATGCTAACCGCTGCACCACCATGGCCATCCCAGTACAAATGTCATCATTATTCTGTCTAAATATAATTAATATCAGTTATGGCAGATATCACAGCTATGAGTGCTGATTGATCAATTCTGATATGGGGTGCGTGAATGCAGCTGTATCTGGCAGCTAGTACAAATGTCATTATCATTCTGTCTAAACATAGTTAATATCAATTATGGCAGGTATTATAGCTTTGAGTGCTGTTTGATCAATCCTGATATGGTGTGCATGGATGCAGCCATGTCTGGCAGCTAGTACAAATGTCATTATTATTCTGTCTAAGCATAATTAGTATCAATTATGGCAGGTATGATACCTTTGAGTGCTGTTTGATTAAGCCTGATATGATGTATGTGGATGTAGCTGTGCCTGGCAGCTGTTATATGTTTCCATTTTTGTCTCCAGGAAGCTTTGGGTTGTGGCTTGTGATTGAGGTTTACTGAAGCTTAGGTATTAGGAAGAGACATTTGGTGTTTTAGCCTGGATCCAAGGGAAGGGGGTGGATACAACTGTGATTTGGAATATTTTGGCAGAGAATGGCTTGTTTGTATGTCTGCTGAGTAGGAGGTGGGAGGGCTGGAGAAGTGTGTTGTCTGTTGTTGTGGCTGCTTGTTGGGAGTTTTTTTTTTTCTGTGTGCTCTGTTCTTTTCCTGGCTGCTGCCTCGCTGAAAGGAGGGAATTTAGGCTTGAAGTTGCAGTGAAGTGAAGCTTTGCCTTAGGTGCCTCGTGAGCCTCTGGTATGCATAAGACAGATACATTAACAGAAACAGATGCTCCCAGGTTGCTATGGTAATGGAGACAGAGTGGCGTTAATGCTTAATGGCTCTGAGAAACGTCTAAGATGATTCTCGCCAATGACATTTTTGGTTTTAAAAAAAATATATATATAATAAAAGGGCTGTTATAAACCACATGTACACATATTGATGGTCTCCCAACACTTCATTTAGCTCATTAAGTTGATTCTTGATAAAAAAAAACACACACAGTAATTATGTAATGTATGATTTTAGTAAATCTAGACATAAAATATATAATTGCCATATAAGATGAAGCAGTCTGCGGAATTTAGAAATTAATGACAGGATTTAGTAACATGGGCTTGTGTATAATAACACTACTGTCTTAACTTGTCATAAATCACATACACAACATTGAACATCAAGGGGAAGCATGATGATTTTCTTATATAAGTAAATATGCATAACAAGTCATGTAATTGCTTTAACTTGAATTGTAGTTTTCGTAACCCATCTTGACCATGTATAATACTTAAGCAGCTACCAACGTAACTAATGTTTTATATATGACATAAAACTGACAAAGAAGTTCAAGAGAAACAATAGAAGCCTGAACTTGAAATGTCACAGAATATGACAATCATATTCTGAACAATTAGTATTAAATTGACAACAGACAGTTTAATAACATGGGCTTGAGTATAAAAGCACTACTGATTTGACTTGTCATAAATGACATACACTATATTGTACATCAACGTAAAGCATGATGATTTTCACATATAGGTAAATGTGCATAACAAGTCATAATTGCTTTAACTTGAATTGTGGTTTTGTAACACATCTTGACCATACATAATACTTAAGCTGTTACCAAGGTAACTAATGTTTTATACATGACATCCAACTGGCAAACTTGTTCAAGGGAAACAATAGAAGCCTGCACTATTAATGTCACAGAATGTAACAATCACATTCTGAATAAATGTTATTAAATTGACAATGATCACTCAGTGTAGCATTTGCTGATTATACAAAATAGAACATTGCCATTTAAAATCTAAAAAAACATTCAGTATGTGCCATAAAATGGCAATTTATGAATACAGAAAGAAAACTTGTAATCATTAATCACAATAAGTGAATTTGTTGTTTTTAACTTACAATTTCACTCATTTTATAATAAGAAATGGCATATATGAAAATCCTTATGTGTATGAAATGGAGGGAAGAGGGATGCACTGATAATTAAAATACACTAACTTTCATCAATGTTTACATAAAGCAAACTTGATGCTTTAAGTAAGTTAACAACAAAGTGATTACTTGAATGCTGGTAAACAATGAAATATAACTTCTGATGTATCCAGTAAAATACATTGTATTATAATCATTAGATATATATATTATTACCATCTATTAATATTAAGTAATACATTTTGAATTACTTCATCAGTAAGGGTGAATATGTTAAATAAATGTGTGCTATAATCTTTTACTGAGGTTTTATATATCCTACTTTCCTATGATTGATTTGCTTGTCATCTATCTTTCATGTAAATATTAATTGTTTACATAATAAGTAAACATTTATATTGACTTAGAATTCTGTCTAATCTACAATAGTACTATATTTGTTCAAAATAATATAAATATTGCTTGTTACAAATATTCAACATGTGATAATATAATTAATGGAACTCAGATGTTCTGGATTATCAAGGTATGAGTGATAATCTGATGGACGTAGGTTTATCCATCAGATTAGGAATGATTTTCACTCCATGGCTTGTGTGGGTCTTATTTTTGTTAACATTTATTAATTTAAATTTGTTATTTCACAAAAACACTTTTAGCATGCCTGACCAAAACATTACTTTATTGATAAACACTCAAAGTATAAAATTGATAATTTCCTTTAAAAGCTCAAACATACACTTTATAGTTATCAGAGGAAAAATTTTAATAGTCACAATAAAACAAAAAAATACATAGTCTAAATAACCTAAGATGGATTTAACTTTATTATCTTTAAATACCAATGGCTTAAACAATCCTAGCAAGAGATAAAATCTACTGATATATTTTAAACTGAGCAAAGCACAAATGGTCTTCCTTTCAAAGTAAATGCCAATTACAAATGGAATCCTAAGGAATATATGATATTGGCACATGCCACTTATAAGACAAAGACAAAAGGGGTAACAATTTTATGGAAAACAAATGTGATTAACCCAAAAATCATTTATAAATATGAAGATAAAGAAGGTCTTATGGCATTAGTAATACTTAAATATAATAACAGAATATGGACCCTAACCAATCTCTACTGATTCCCAGGTATTGGATCAGGAACTGTTAACAAACACTTGTATTTCATTTACAATAATTATAAAGGCAACTTAATATTAGGAGGAGGTTTTAACTGTGTATGTGCTATTTCTGAAACTACAAATAAAAGACTGCTGTGTACATCTACTGTAATAAAAACTTTACACAAGTGGGTAGAATCATTTCCTCTTGTAGATTCTTTCAAATTTAAAGAAGTTAATTTTTTGTTGTTTTCCCATCAAGATCACAGATTTGGTACCCAAAGTAGAATAGATAAAATATTTGCTACCAGTGACTTACACTCTAAAATCATTACTTTCTCAGTCACTCCCTGCCCCTTTTCAGACCACAGTTCATTGATACTAAAAGTTCAAAATGGGTACAAACCATTAACCTTTAACTCCAGAATTCCAGCATATATAACTAAAATTAAAGATTTCAAACCCTGGTTATTATCTGAATTGCAGTTCTTCTTAGATATTAATTACACCACAGAGATAGATAAAATAATGACATGGGACTCATTAAATGCTTACATATATGGTAAAGCCCTAACTTGGTATAAAAAAAATCAGAGAATGGGATTCTGAATTATTAGATCTACAATACAAACTTTTGTTAGTAAAAGCTTAAAAAGTCAAAATCATTTTGAGATGAAAAATAAATCAGATGCATTAAACAATAAATACAACAACATTCTAACACAAAAAACTAGTTTAGCTTTAGAAAAACAAAAAATTAATACCTTGGCCACTTCTCCCAAATATCTACATAATTTATCCAGAATAATCAAAATACAATCAAAAGCTATTAACATTAAAAGTATCTTTCTTGAAAAGAAAGGGAAAAATGTCTTGGACATAGGTGACATTCTTGATGCCTATAGAAATCACTATCTGGAACATTTCTGAAAAGAAAAATATACATATCGATCAATTAAATCTAGATGAAAAATGTTTGAATATAAAAAAATACCAGAAAAATGTAAACTAGATCTACAAGCACCCACATCCTACAAAGAAATTACAGATTCAATAAAAGAGGGTAACATTAATAAAGCTCCAGGTATAGATGGGATAATTATGGAAATATATAAAGTTTTTCATTCAAAGATACTATCCCTCTTCCATAAAACTATAGTAGAAATTCAGTCACAAGCTTTAATACCACCCTCTTGGAAATATTCTTTAATCACACCAATCCTATTGGAAAAGAAATCCCCAAACCTCTGTACCTCATATAGACCTATAGCATTATTAAATAAAGAACATAAGATAATTATGACAATATTAACTAACAGAATGAAAATACCACTATCCAAAACAATAAGAAATTTCTCTCATAGATTATATTAATAAAGAAAATAAAGAAATACTCATAATTGGCTTAGATATAGAAAAAACCTCTGATTCCCTAAATTGGGATGATTTGTTCAAAATTCTGGTGTTATTTGAATGTCCTCCTTCCTTTGTTCATCTACTAAAGAATATATATATATATATATATATATATATATATATATATATATATATATATATATATATATATATGTATATATATATGCAAATAATTTAGGGTATGTTAAAATAGGTCCTTTCATCTCTGAACTTATACATACAACAAAGGGTACTAAACAAGGATGCCTCATGTCACCAATTCTATTTGCTTTGGCTATTGAAATATTGTCAGATTCAATACATAACAATACAAAAATCAAAGGAGTAGATGTTTTTAACAATACAATTCTAAAGTAATGCTCTTGCTGATGATACATTATTAACATTATCCAATACAAAAGAGACATTAGAAGAATTAGATATTTTAATTGATACATTTTGCAGGACTTCAGTACTCCACTTCAATAAATCAAAATCAAAATTGTTATTTTTAAATAAAAAAAGGAATTGCAGATGAAGGGGAATCACATTATAGGGAAACAAGAATCTACATTAAAATATCTAGGAATTGAATTATGCAAGGATAATAATGAATTAGTCTTAAAAACTACACTAATATCATCAATACAATTAAAATCTCTGTGTAAAAGTGGAACAAAATAATATTAACATTTGAAGATAGACTACAGTTAATAAAAATGGTTTTACTACCCAAGCTTCTATATATAGCTTTGACAATACAACAGTTACCAGAAAGGTATATACTCAAAGAAATAAAGTCATGCCTAATAACATTTTTATAATTTCCAAAAAAAAAACAGAATAGCTTTAATACATCATATCAGACCATGGGAACAGGGAGGATTAAACTTTCCTGATATAGAAACATATATAAAAGTATCAATATCTAAAACAATCTCAGATTGGATAAGTCCAAATTATTCTGCAAATTGGAAAGAATTACTAACTGTAATATCAATAAATGAATTTGATTTAGAAAAAAAAATCAAATAGCAGATAAAAACAATTTGCCATGGCACATATTATGTATTAGTATGCAATATAACATAACTATGCCCACTAAAACTCGTATGATTAATTATTACATTGACTCATTTAAGACAATTATTAATGCCAATGCAGATTTAAAAATCTGGTTTGATCTTTTAACACTATTCATAGTTACAAAGAGCTATCCACATGAAATGTACAGAGAAATAATTAATTCCTGGGAACAGAAAGGAATTGTTTGTTGGTTGCAATGTATCAAAGAACTAAAAGTTCTGGATATGCAAACAATAAAAACAACATACAAAATTCCATAACAAGATTGACTAACTATGCAAAGCATTCTGATGTATTCGCAAGATTTAGGCAGAATAATTAGTAATTCTTCATTTAAAGAAATACCTAAACTTCTGAAATACCAAAATCATATATAATGATTATGACATGGGAAATAGCATTTTGAAAGTTTACAAGATATTGATAAATTATAAAACAACATCCAAATCCTCATATTGGAGTTATATAAAAAAGGACACTCATTACAGATAACTGAGGAAATTAAATCAAATTTTTATTATCAAAAAAACATACACCCTTTAGACAATACTGGAAAGTTTTTAACTGGAAATGCTTGAATAGAGCATTCTTAACTCCAGATAGAATTACTAAAATTAATTCTTCCACAAAGGGAATATGTTGGAGGTGTAAGCAAATACACAATGCAGATTGGAATCACATTATTTTCAACTTTGTTAAAATTAAGCCATATTGGAATGGTATTAATTTTTTTTACAAGCTTTATTTAATGAATCATTTAACTTATCTAAAGCTCTAGTAATATTAAATGTGTACAAAGGTCTTCATTTGAATGAAAACTGCTAGCTGGTAAAATATAGTGACAGAAAACAAATTATAAATTAAAGACATATACATATAAATATATTAAAAGATGTGTAGATACACAGTATAAAATATTTACTTTACATTATTACGTAGCTTAACTAACACAGGTTTTAAACTGACAGTGCTATTTAAACCAGGATAAGTGTCAGCAGCTAATCTCAATATCCATTCAAATTCTTTGAGCTCAAGGCGGTTGTTGACATCACCACCTCTTTCATTTTGACATAGAGCATCAATCACTCTAAACTTAAATGTATGTGTTTCACCACAAGTTTTAATATGTTTACATAGTGCATTATTGTCACAATTTCTCCTAATTTCAGAATTATGGTCTATAACACGTTCCTTAAGCTTACGTATTGTTTTTCCCACGTAAAATGAACTGCATGAGATGCAGGTAGCCAAATAAACAACAAAAGTGGTATTACAAGTAGCTGTAATTTTAAAATTAAATACTTGTCCATTGGCAAGATGAGTGAAAGTATCACTACCATTCCCTAAGATGTAAGCACAGGCAACACAGTTAAAGCATGGAAAAGTACCAGTTTTAGCAGCCATTTGTGTATAACAGGGTCTATAAAAATCTTTATAACAGAGTAGACTTTTAATCGTCCTCATATTTTTATATGTAAAATGTGGCTTGGTGCCCAATATAGTTTTTAGTTCATCCAATGCCATCAGAATGGGCCAGTTCCTATTAATAATTTGTCTAATTGAACTTGACCTACCATTAAAAGGTGTGACGTACCTTATTTCATGTTGAGTAATGGTGTTATTACACTGACTATCTGTGAGGCTTGACCTATCTTCCAAAAAAGTGGGTATAAGCAATGTCTGCCTGGCTTCCATTACATCAGATTTAAGCTTGGATAATAAATTCATATCATATCCACTAGAAAAAAAGTCCTCTACCATATTATCAAGTTCTGAAGCAAATGTAGTATTATCAGTAGTTAGTCTACTTGCTCTAATAAATTGTGATTTGGCTACACCTTTAAAGACATGTGGCGCGTGCATACTACTGTGATGCATATATCTTCCATTACTAACATCCTTTCTATAAATACTAGTGTTTAATATGCCATCATTCAATTGCAGTTTGACATCTAAAAACATATGCTGCTATCAGACACATCCATTTTAAATTTCAAAAAATTAGTACTAGAATTTAAATAATCAATGAAAATATTCAAATCATCCAAAGTACCATTCCATATTAGTAGACAATCGTCTACAAATTGCTGATAGAAACTAATGTTACTAAGAAATAGATTTTGTGCATTAAACAAATAATTGCATTCCTATTGGTAAAGCACTAAATTGGCGTAAGTATTTGCTACGGATGTGCCCATAGCTACGCCTGTTAACTGAAGAAATAAGGTATTATTAAACATAAACACATTGTTCCTCAGAACTACATCCATACGGCAACAGATATTACTAATGAGCCTATGGTCAGGACTAGGTTGAGAAGACAAACATTATCTAAGTAGTTCTATTCCCACATCATTGGGGATAACTGTGAAGAGGGACATGATATCAAGCATCACTAAATAATATTTCTAGGCATTTAAATCAGTTTTTACATTATTATACCATACCCGTAGCTTTGACAATAAATCACAAGTATCCTTTAGAATAGAACTACATTTAGGTAAATAAATTTCTAATTGCCTATGCAAATAAACTGATATGGGTTCAGTAACCCAACCACCTCCAGTGACAATCGGTCTCATGGGTGGATTTTCCAGGGATTTATGAATCTTAGGGATCCCATATAAATGTGGAATCAGAGGACAAGGTACTGTAAAATAGTTAAAAAGATCAATATCTATGTCATTATTAAGCTGCAGCTCATACACAACCATGTTCACATAACTTATACAATTTTTTTACATCAGTTCTAGTGATAACTTTAAAGGCAGTATCATCATTTAAAAGCAGAGAAACAGCTGAAAAATAATTATCATAAACAAAAGGAAGAATCAAAGCCCTTTAGGACTGAACAAAGTAAGTCGCAAATGAACAATGTATTAAACCTCTCCACTTTTGCGAGTTTCAGATTAGAGAACTCTATTTAAAACCTGTTAAAAACAAGGCATATAATTTAAGCTTCTCTGAGTATAAAGCTTAAAAAGTTTACAACAGTGTAATGACATTATTATAAAACAAGCTGATAAAGGTGGCAAGGCTGTCTTAATGAATCGTGATAATTATTTTTCAGCTGTTTCTCTGCTTTTAAATGATGATACTGCCTTTAAAGTTATCACTAGAACTGATGTAAAAAATTGTATAAGTTATGTGAACATGGTTGTGTATGAGCTGCAGCTTAATAATGACATAGATATTGATCTTTTTAACTATTTTACAGTACCTTGTCCTCTGATTCCACATTTATATGGGATCCCTAAGATTCATAAATCCCTGGAAAATCCACCCATGAGACCGATTGTCTCTGAAGGTGGTTGGGTTACTGAACCCATATCAGTTTATTTGCATAGGCAATTAGAAGTTTATTTACCTAAATGTAGTTCTATTCTAAAGGATACTTGTGAATTATTGTCAAAGCTACGGGTATGGTATAATAATGTAAAAACTTATTTAAATACCAAGAAATATTATTTAGTGACGCTTGATATCATGTCCCTCTTCACAGTTATCCCCAATAATGTGGGAATAGAACTACTTAGAGAATTTTTGTCTTCTCAACCTAGCCCTGACCATAGGCCAATTAGTAATATCTGTTGCCTTATGGATGTAGTTCTGAGGAACAATGTGTTTATGTTTAATAATACCTTATTTCTTCAGTTAACAGGCGTAGCTATGGGCACATCCGTAGCAAATACTTACGCCAATTTAGTGCTTTACCAATGGGAATGCAATTATTTGTTTAATGCACAAAATCTATTTCTTAGTAACATTAGTTTCTATCAGCGATTTGTAGACGATTGTCTACTAATATGGAATGGTACTTTGGATGATTTGAATATTTTCATTGATTATTTAAATTATAGTACTAATTTTTTGAAATTTAAAATGGATGTGTCTGATAGCAGCATATGTTTTTTAGATGTCAAACTGCAATTGAATGATGGCATATTAAACACTAGTATTTATAGAAAGGATGTTAGTAATGGAAGATATATGCATCACAGTAGTATGCACGTGCCACATGTCTTTAAAGGTGTAGCCAAATCACAATTTATTAGAGCAAGTAGACTAACTACTGATAATACTACATTTGCTTCAGAACTTGATAATATGGTAGAGGACTTTTTTTCTAGTGGATATGATATGAATTTATTATCCAAGCTTAAAGCTGATGTAATGGAAGCCAGGCAGACATTGCTTATACCCACTTTTTTGGAAGATAGGTCAAGCCTCACAGATAGTCAGTGTAATAACACCATTACTCAACATGAAATAAGGTACGTCACAACTTTTAATGTTAGGTCAAGTTCAATTAGACAAATTATTAATAGGAACTGGCCCATTCTGATGGCATTGGATGAACTAAAAACTATATTGGGCACCAAGCCACATTTTACATATAAAAATATGAGGACGATTAAAAGTTTACTCTGTTATAAAGATTTTTATAGACCCTGTTATACACAACTGGTACTTTTCCATGCTTTAACTGTGTTGCCTGTGCTTACATCTTAGGGAATGGTAGTGATACTTTCATTCATCCTGCCAATGGACAAATATTTAATTTTAAAATTACAGCTACTTGTAATACCACTTTTGTGGTTTATTTGGCTACCTGTATCTCATGCAGTTCATTTTACGTGGGAAAAACAATACGTAAGCTTAAGGAACGTGTTATAGAACATAATTCTGAAATTAGGAGAAATTGTGACAATAATGCACTATGTAAACATATTAAAACTTGTGGTGAAACACATACATTTAAGTTTAGAGTGATTGATGCTCTATGTCAAAATGAAAGAGGTGGTGATTCAACAACTGCCTTGAGCTCAAAGAATTTGAATGGATATTGAGATTAGCTGCTGACACTTATCCTGGTTTAAATAGCACTGTCAGTTTAAAACCTGTGTTAGTTAAGCTACGTAATAATGTAAAGTAAATATTTTATACTGTGTATCTACACATCTTTTAATATATTTATATGTATATGTCTTTAATTTATAATTTGTTTTCTGTCACATGATTTCATTTGGCTGCTGGTCATGTGATTTTAGACCTGTATTTAAGCTTTTAGAGTTTAGTGTTTGAATGTATTAGTATTGAAGAAGGGTTACGCCCGAAAGCTTTGCTTTTTATTAAACTGGTTTTCTCTGCAAGTTTTCTCTTTTGAGTTCATGTTTTGCAGCTGGTTTTACTTGTACTGGTAAAATATAGTAACTTCTGCACAGCTCGAACAGAGTATAACACACGTATAAAACGAACAACAGCAAAAATGGAGACCAAGTTGCTACACCACAGATTGAGACAACAAAGCCAGTATACAAATAAGGTTCTGTATTTATTCTCTAGTGCCTCGGCCACAGTAAGCCTTCAAGGAGTTATACACGTATAGCCAACTCTAGTGTTCCACCCAAATTTCAGGCTAAATCCACTCGTAATGATAAAAATGAATATTTTATTGAAAATAAGGTTTAGCGCTTTTGTCTGTTAAAAATCAGACTTCCTCAGAACCAAAATGGAGTACTTCCAGTTCACATTTAAATAACGTTTTTGGCACCAAAAATTCAAAAGGAAATGGAGCTCTTAAAGAGACATAGTCATAATAACTCCATATACACATACTACTATGCTAAAAACAGCTAAACATTTCAACAGATCCAGTGTGCTGATATAAAAATAAAATGACAATATAAATAATAATTGTGGTAAATAAAATACACCCTGCACATACTAATTTCATCTTAAAACATACTCTAAATATATGTAATAGTGAAATAATAAAACTTGCATGACTAATGCTCATAAATTATAACAAGTCAACAAGAATCAAAATACAATGGCAACATCCATGATATATCTATGCCATGATTAAAAATGGTTTAATACTTATATTTTCATTTATGCCAGGTGACCTAATGGCATCTGTCAAAATTTGCCACTTACTTTCTTTCATGGCTAAAAGTGCTTTCCAATTTCCCCCATAAGTAAATACTTCTATGTGATCTATAATGGCAAATTTAAAACCATGTGATTCACCATGTATGGATATGTGTTTATAAAGTGCATTGTTATTGTCTTTAAACTTTATCTTATAGATATGTTCATATACTTGTTTCCTAAGGGTTCTCTCTGTTTTGCCTATATAGAATGTGCTGCAGGTATAACATGTAGCAATATATACAACTTGTTTGGTGCTACAATTTCCTGCTTTGCATTTGATGTTAGTCTTGTTGATATCTCCTAACTTAATATTGCCTACCTCATTTATGGCATAACATTGTTTACAGGTACCGCATTTTCTAGTTCCCATCGAGAGCTTTGTATTATGTACAGTTTTTTGTTTAGAAGCTTTCTCCAGTAATTTTTTAATGTTGGGTGCTGTTTTATATACAAAGCTCGGATAATTGCCCAAAATGGAAGCTGTATCATCATTTACTGTAATTAAATTCCAATGCTGTCTTAAAATATCTCTAATATATTTCGTGTAAGGAGTATACATCAAGACGCAAACTCGATTACAACACATACCTACATCATCATATCCCTTCTTTCTATTATGAATCATCATAAACTTTAATGACTTGCCCAATAAGGGTGGAAATTTTTTACCCCATTCATTCTTCACATAGTTGGAAACTTGTGATAATAGGGCTGAGGGGTATCCTCGATTGCTAAACATGTTACTTATTCGGTCAACTTCCCTATTCATGATTTCTCTAGTAGATGACATGCGAGCTGCCCTAATACATTGTCCTTTATAAACATTTTTGAATATATGGGGAGGGTGATAACTATTAAATTCAATATAGTCATTTGAAAAGGTTTCCTTCCTATGGATTTGTGACATAAATCCCTTATCAGAATGGCTGATATATGTGTCCAAATATGCTATGCCACTCTCACTGATATTATGAGTGAACTTTAAAAAATTCGTTGTGCCATTAATAAATTCCATAAAAGAATTAATCTCATCTTTAGAACCCTTCCATAAGATGAATAAATCATCCAAATATTGTGTATAATATGCTATATTGGAATAAAATTGGCTCTTGAACACATATTCTGTTTCCCATTCCAACATGACTAGATTGGCAAAATGGGGGCACAAAAGGCCCCCATAGCCACACCTTTGCATTGCCTAAAATATTCACCTTGAAAGTGTATATAATTATGGTCCAAAACTAGTCCCATAATATCTACCATAAGGCATATGCGGTCCCAGTCCATGTTTGAAAACTTTCTCAGACTATTGCTGAAATACTCTAGACCTATATCCTTAGGGATACATGAAAAAAGATCCACTACGTCTATGGTGATGAAAATGAGATCCTTATTCCATATGTCTGATGTAAGCTGACTAAGAAACGTCCAAGAATCTTTTATTAAGTGAGTGATTTTTTCATAAATAGGTTTTACCCATCTATCAATGGCCACTCCTAAAGGATAAGTTTTGGATCTTGAACCAGAAACTATAGGCCTAAAAGGAGGCTGGGTGATACACTTGTGTACTTTAGGAATTCCTATAATAGTGGCCAGAATCGGATATTCAACTTTTAAATATTGGTAGCTCTCACTAGTAATTCTATGATCAATAAAATATTCTTCTAATGTTAGATCAATTCTTTTGTAACCAATATTAATCTCATTTAATGATACTACTTCATAATTATTTGATGAATACAAAATATTATGCATTTCATTAACATAATCAAATGTATTATATATCACAATTCCGCCCCCTTTGTCGGGTTTCATTAATCTAATATTCTTATTGTTAATAAATTGATTTAAACATTGTTGTTCTACTTCATTCAAATTGTCCTCAATATCTAGCTTATAACTACTGTTGGTCTTAAGATTTTTCTTAAATTTATAAATATCATGACACACCATCTTCTCATAATTACCCACTTGATTATTTGATATGGGTATATACGTACTTTTCTTTTTTAGTCCAAGCTGTTCTGTCAGTCCTTGTTGCGTGTTATGTTCTCTAAACTGCATAGGTAAACTGAGTCTTCGACAAAACAATTTGACTTCTTTAATAATATCCACAAGTTGGAAACCCGTAGATGGAATAAATTTCATACATTTACTGAATAATGTAAAAAATTCTGGTGTAATGTTCATATCGGTATAATTAAACACCTTAAACCCATTGTAAGTATGAATAATATTTTCCACTTGGATTTTATTCCTATCATTATGTTCTGGACACTGTTTACTATCTTGACTGTCAATCTCAACCATGTGCATACTATGGGATATGTCACATACTAAAAATTGTTTAGGAAACAATTATATCAGCACACTGGATCTGTTGAAATGTTTAGCTGTTTTTAGCATAGTAGTATGTGTATATGGAGTTATTATGACTATGTCTCTTTAAGAGCTCCATTTCCTTTTGAATTTTTGGTGCCAAAAAAGGTTATTTAAATGTGAACTGGAAGTACTCCATTTTGGTTCTGAGGAAGTCTGATTTTTAACAGACGAAAGCGCTAAACCTTATTTTCAATAAAAGATTTGTTTTTATCATTACGAGTGGATTTAGCCTGAAATTTGGGTGGAACACTAGAGTTGGCTATACGTGTATAGCTCCTTGAAGGCTTACTGTGGCTGAGGCGCTAGAGAATAAATACAGAACCTTATTTGTATACTGGCTTTGTTGTCTCAATCTGTGGTGTAGCAACTTGGTCTCCATTTTTGCTGTTGTTCGTTTTATACATGTGGTATACTCTGTTTGAGCTGTGCAGAAGTTACTATATTTTACCAGCTAGCATTTTTCCTTCTACAGTCGGTTTTTGGTGTTGTTTGGTTTACTTCATTTGAATGAGTCAAATATGTATCTAGTTTGAACAATACTTGCAATCTCAAGAAAGTGTATAACATGAAGATGGAATACAAACACAATACCAACTTTGGAAGACTTTTACAGCCTACTGAAGACCACAGCATTGTTGGAAATTAAAATTAAAGAATTAAGGATTCATCCTTAGCCATTTATTAACAATCCATGGAGAAAAAAAAATCTTATCATTGATTGACACTTTACAGTAACTGAAAAGATACACTCTGATAACTTTATTGTTATACCTATAAAGTAATTGTATATATTGAGCTCTGTTATAGTGTCAGACTGATGTAAATAGTGTACATAGTTATTTAAGATGTTGTATACAAATTATATGGAATTTATTTAACTGCATTTGAAAAACAAAAACAATTTTTGAGAAGAAAAAAAAAAAAGAATTGGGCAACAGACAACGTGTATCATTCAGTTCCAGGACTTCAGTCCATAAAGGCAGCATGTCTCTGATGGGTAAAACCTCAGAGACTGTAAGGAGGTATGCTCCATTATCCTCTGTTTCTTACCAATGCTTTGCATCGAACTCTTTAGTTTAAGCTTGGGGATCCCATTCCAAAGTTGATACCAACATAAGGGAAATGAGATTAATATCAAAACCTCTCAAATCTTTGCACAGATATGTTACTACAGCTACTTTTTGAATTGGTACAAAAAGCAGATATTAATAAGGCCTCAGTAAGCAAAGTCCAACAGACAGTTATATAGCAGCTCAATTATTTCAGCATGCTATCAAATCTCTATGAACTGTGTGTGCTGTTTTATGTTTTTGTATTCTAAATATACAGCACTATCTCTTATATATTCTAACTTTGCATACAGATGCATGTGCTTCCTCAGATTACCTTAGTTACCTTAGTTAACTAGTTGCCAGCAGAGTTTAATGTAAGATTTTGTGGAATTGTAAAATACTTTGTATGCTATTCAGTGAAATGTGTAGATTACGAATACAAATCCTGTCACTTTTTTCTCATATCATCTGTTTTGGTACTTTACCTATGGCTATAAGTATATTTATAGACAGGCCATTAAAGATGTACATGTAAAAAAAAAAAAAGTTATTTGAAGACAGGCTGGAATGTGAAATTTGATTGCAGGCGACAACTGCATAAGGAAAATAGGTAGTAATGGTTTAGGTGAATATCAAAACATGGAATGCTTAAAATGTGATCCAGAGGCATGCCTCTGTCGAGAGGGGCAATAGTGCTCCAGACAGTGAAAAGAACATCTCATTTAAAATTGGATTAAAGATGATATAGAAGAATGTTACCTTATTACTAAAAACTCTGACCTCTGGCAACAACAGCAATCATTCAGTACTATTATATTTAAACTAACTTTACCTAGACCGGGTCTAGCCTCAGGCCTGCATGAACTGGACATTAAAAAGACAGACAGATTGTAGGCAATCAGCATTTTAATACTGAGATATTTGAAATGTTTAATATTGACAATTAGAATGTGGAGTCAAGTAGCAGCAGCACACGATAACTTGGGTAAGCTGTCTAAGGCTGGCCATAGGATTGCAAACCAGTTCATCTCCAAACAGTGGTATTGTGTGATTTCATTCTTAGCCATTTATCTATATAAGATCATAGTCCTGTGCTTAGAAGAGGCTTGCATTTTAAGCCTGCTCATCAGTTAGAAACAAAGCAGATCTTCTGCAAATACAGGACCACTGAAAAAAGGAATATCAGAGATTAGTGTGCTCACAGAGAGAGGAGAGAAAAAAGGGAAGAAAGGTGAAGGGATATGATACACTTGATCTTAGCCAAAAGTCTAAGGTAAGACGAACATTAACATTAACAGAACCAGAGGGATGGAAGTTGTAGCAGAGGCAGAGGGAATGAGAAAGAAGGAGATAGACTTTAAACAACCAATGTTTTTACTCTATCCGTATGATGGGAAATTCAAGACACAAAACAACTGCCCTGGAACCTGAATAGATAGAGATTGTTTTGAAGAAGAAGATTGTACCATAAGGAATGAAATGCTTTGTAGAAATGCACAAAAAATGTTTGCCTTAATTCATGATTCTCTAAACAAGATTTGGTGATAGAGAAAAGGCAGTAGAAGTGCTATAGTCCTTGCTGAGACCATGTTTTTCTACGCAAGTGTCCAACTTATGCTGACATAGCTCTCAGATTGGAAGCATCAGAGATTCACAAGAGCTCTGAAAGATGGTAGTAATTAAGCTGGTTTGTAGTTAGATATCCTGGAGTATTTATCATTTTTTGGTAATCTAACAATTGTCCTTTGTCTTCAGAATTCCAGTAAAATCCACCACTGAGAGAGAGGTACTGAATATGTCATCCACGTTAATAAAGGAGATGGCTAAAGATACAAAACTATGCCATTCATCAAACTCCAAATCCATATAGATGTGAGACATTTCAGTTGTAACATTATATGAGCTATGACTGCAGAGTCATAGGAGTTAATTCTCTGTGAACTTTTCTTTGAAACAATAATTCAATCAGAAAAAATACACAACTTTCTGATCTTTCTCAAACATGAAAACTCGTTTATTCATTTAATAGGTAGGGTGAAGCGCTGATCAACATAAATATTTTTCAACTCAACCTGGCCACTCTGTATGGCTAAGTGACTTGATCAGAGTCACACTGTAGGCAAAGGGAAGCTCAAGGAATCAAACCGTGGATTACAGGGAAGCATCCCATATAAAACTCATGGCTTTTAGAGTTTGTGCTGTCAGGTCACTGCAAACACTGATATACTCCTGTCTGACCAACAATGGCATTTTTTGGTGGTGAGGGGATGAGGATTATGTGGACAGAGAAAATAGGAAAGGAGAAGTAACTCAATAGTTAATCAATTCACTTGAAAGGTGCTTCTTGTTAGGACATGATGAATGCTCTAAAGCTGCCCAGTCCAAGTTTATTGTATCCGTTCTGTGTTATTATTTCAATTAGTTATTATTTCAATTAATACCAGCAATTTAGATCCAGACATATTTCCTGCTTCTCCTCCCAGTATTTTACTCTTTAGTTAAATCTGTTAAATATGTATTCCTTGAGATTGACTATTGGACATCTGGATGCTATTTGACAATGCTATATCATTCACCATAATGGTTCATTATCTAATGCATTGACCTTATATCCCAGAGGATTTGGTTTGTGCAGGTTTTATCTGGGCTATCTGCTTGCTTTATTGGCTGCTTGGGTGAACTTTGTATGTTGTTACTGCTGCTTAGCTGCATGGACTGTTAGTTATTGACTGTGAAAAGTGAATATACTAATACAAAGATATCCATTGACCTGCAGGCTTTGTTCTGCTGCCTTTTCACTTACTATTCTGATTTAGAAGTGGATTCACTTTTATTCTTAGTATTGGGTTGCGGACTGTGAGAATTCCCACTGTACTTGGCCTTGTACATCAGAGAACAGACTGTGTGGATTTACTTTGATTTGAATGATGTATCGTTTGAAGTATAGCATTTGCCCATACAATTGTCCTTAAACAAAGACTAACTCAGAGATTCAATAAGCTAATGTCTCCATGCAGGAACAGTGTAGCTGCTCCTGCATGGAATATGGCTGCTGAGCGATCCAGTAAATGACTGTTTTGACGTGCACGAGCCTGCCTACACTATTCCTGCACGGACACCACTGCATAATGCTAATTACCTTATTTGCTGGTGAAAACCATGCAAATGAGGTGAATTAGTGATTAAGCAAGCAGGCAAGCATCCGTGCAAGAATAGTGTCAGTTGCAAAAATGTATTTGGCTACTAGCCAAATACATTTCTGCAAAAATAAAAACAAAGGCATGACAGCTCAAAAAAAAAGCATGCATCTTTAGGCATGCCAATGGCCAAATATATGGCCATTGACATGGAAAAGGGTTTCATTTTTATAAAAATATATTTTTTTGGGCTATCCCGGACATTTAAGCATAAGGCAACGGCATGCAAATGGGATAATTTCGAAAATAAAAAAAAAAATGTGAAAACTCAATTTTAAGGGAAATCTGCATTTTGCCATTATAGTCTAAGGCATTCAGAATCAAAACAATACCAGGGTACAGTGGTTGTTAAGGGGAAAGGCTCTGGTTGCTGCTTGGGTGAACTTTGTATCTTGTTACTGACAAGATATGTGTGTGTATGTAGTCACACAGTCACATCATGTGACTGCCCTACACAGGGGCCATAGGATTGCAAACCAGTTTATCTCCAAACACTGGCATTGTGTGATTTCATTCTTAGCCATTTATCTATATAAGATCATAGGCCTGTGCTTAGAAGAGGCTTTCATTTTAAGCCTGCTCATCAGCTAGAAACAAAGCAGATCTTCTGCAAATACAGGACCACTGAAAAAAGGAATATCAGAGATTAGTGTGCTCACAGAGAGAGGAGAGAAAAAAGGGAAGAAAGGTGAAGGGATATGATACACTTGATCTTAGCCAAAAGTCTAAGGTAAGACAAACATTAACATTAACAGAACCAGAGGGATGGAAGTTGTAGCAGAGACAGAGGGAATGAGAAAGAAGGATATAGACTTTAAACAACAAATGTTTTTACTCTATCTGTATGATGGTAACTTCAAGACACAATACAACTGCCCTGGAACCTGAATAGATAGAGATTTTTTGAAGAAGAAGATGGTACCATAAGGAATGAAATGCTTTGTAGAAATGCGCAAAAAATGTTTGCCTTAATTCATGATTCTCTAAACAAGATTTGGTGATAGAGAAAAGGCAGTAGAAGTGCTATAGTCCTTGCTGAGACCATGTTTTTCTACACAAGTGTCCAACTTATGCTGACATAGCTCTCAGACTGGAAGCATCAGAGATTCACAAGAGCTCCGAAAGATGGTAGTAATTAAGCTGGTTTGTAGTTAGATATCCTGGAGTATTTATCATTTTTTGGTAATCTAACAATTGTCCTTTGTCTTCAGAATTCCAGTAAAATCCACCACTGAGAGAGAGGTACTGAATATGTCATCCATGTTAATAATGGAGATGGCTAAAAATACAAAACTATACCATTCATCAAACTCCAAATCCATATAGATGTGAGACATTTCAGTTGTAACATGATATGAGCTATGACTGCAGAGTCATAGGAGTTAATTCTCTGTGAACTTTTCTTTGAAACAATAATTCAATCAGAAAAAATACACAACTTTCTGATCTTTCTCAAACATGAAAACTTGTTTATTCATTTAATAGGTAGGGTGAAGCACTGATCAACATAAACATTTTTCAACTCAACCTGGCCACTCTGTATGGCTAAGTGACTTGATCAGAGTCACACTGTAGGCAAAGGGAAGCTCAAGGAATCAAACCGTGGATTACAGGGAAGCATCCCATATAAAACTCATGGCTTTTAGAGTTTGTGCTGTCAGGTCACTGCAAACACTGATATACTCCTGTCTGACCAACAATGGCATTTTTTGGTGGTGAGGGGATGAGGATTATGTGGACAGAGAAAATAGGAAAGGAGAAGTAACTCAATAGTTAATCAGTTCACTTGAAAGGTGCTTCTTGTTAGGACATGATGAATGCTCTAAAGCTGCCCAGTCCAAGTTTATTGTATCCGTTCTGTGTTATTATTTCAATTAGTTATTATTTCAATTAATACCAGCAATTTAGATCCAGACATATTTCCTGCTTCTCCTCCCAGTATTTTACTCTTTAGTTAAATCTGTTAAATATGTATTCCTTGAGATTGACTATTGGACATCTGGATGCTATTTGACAATGCTATATAATTCACCATAATGGTTCATTATCTAATGCATTGACCTTATATCCCAGAGGATTTGGTTTGTGCAGGTTTTATCTGGGCTATCTGCTTGCTTTATTGGCTGCTTGGGTGAACTTTGTATGTTGTTACTGCTGCTTAGCTGCATGGACTGTTAGTTATTGACTGTGAAAAGTGAATATACTAATACAAAGATATCCATTGACCTGCAGGCTTTGTTCTGCTGCCTTTTCACTTACTATTCTGATTTAGAAGTGGATTCACTTTTATTCTTAGTATTGGGTTGCGGACTGTGAGAATTCCCACTGTACTTGGCCTTGTACATCAGAGAACAGACTGTGTGGATTTACTTTGATTTGAATGATGTATCGTTTGAAGTATAGCATTTGCCCATACAATTGTCCTTAAACAAATACTAGCTTAGAGATTCAATAAGCTAATGTCTCCATGCAGGAACAGTGTAGCTGCTCCTGCATGGAATATGGCTGCTGAGCGATCCAGTAAATGACTGTTTTGACGTGCACGAGCCTGCCTACACTATTCCTGCATGGACACCACTGCATAATGTTAATTACCTTATTTGCTGGTGAAAAACATGCAAATGAGGTGAATTAATGATTAAGCAAGCAGGCAAGCATCCGTGCAAGAATAGTGTCAGTTGCAAAAATGTATTTGGCTACTAGCCAAATACATTTCTGCAAAAATAAAAACAAAGGCACAACAGCTCAAAAAAAAAGCATGCATCTTTAGGCATGCCAATGGCCAAATATATGGCCATTGACATGGAAAAGGGTTTAATTTTTATAAAAATATATTTTTTGGGGCTATCCCGGACATTTAAGCATAAGGCAACGGCATGCAAATGGGATAATTTCGAAAATAAAAAAAAAATGTGAAAACTCAATTTTAAGGGAAATCTGCATTTTGCCATTATAGTCTATGGCATTCAGAATCAAAACAATACCAGGGTACAGTGGTTGTTAAGGGGAAAGGCTCTGGGGTAGTGCAGTAACTATGGACTAAGGCAGTGGGGTATGCAAATGAGGAGAAATTTACTGAATCACAAAAGTCTTCTAAGTGCCAAACTGCACCATGTAGGTGCTATAACACAATTGTGTAAGTAAGAGGAGCAACAGACATGAAAAGGGTGTGTTTCATACATGGTGTAAGCATATTGGAGCCCTATGGTGCCCATATAAGCTTAGCATGGATGCCTGCCTACTGGCTTAATCACTAATTCACCTCATTTGCTTGGCTTTCACCAGCAAATGAGGTAATTAGCATTATGCAGTGGTGTCCGTGCAGGAATAGTGAGGCTGAATTGACTCATTCCATGAAATGAAGAGCTCGTGCACATCCAGGGAGGAGCATTTCTTTGTGTTTACATTAGCTAAACTTTTATACATGGGGGGCACTGGGTCTAACACAAAAATAAAAAAAAATTAAATAGCTGGACTGTTTACATTTGGACACCGGGTTTGTGCCGAGCACCTCAGGGCTTAAAAGGGGCGGAAGTGGGAAAGGGAAAAAAGGAAAATAGCAGAATAAAAGCAATCAAGAACAAATTACATATCTAGCAGGTGGAATGCATCATAGTCAGCCAATCATACAGGCAACATCTGCAGCACAACAGTATAAACTATGGAAACACCTCACAGTCTGTTTTTTTCCCCACAAACTCTGCACCATTGGTGTACACATGCGGGGGAAATTTAACTGGAAAAATGTTAGCGGCTGCCATTGCTTTGATCCATCAGTATGTGCTAGAGGCTGAGGTCAGAGAGGAGGATAATGCTGACAACTGCCATAGAATGAGGAGGGGAAGAGTGTTCAGACCCAGGTTAACTTACCAGGGGCTTCATGATCTGGAGATAGTAGAGCACTACAGGGTGGACAGAGGGGTCTACTTTGTTTCATAGAATGGCATTTTGTCGAACTTTCATTTCACTGAAAGTTCATTACATCGACAAGCATTTGCCCCCTTCTCCAATGTTGTGCGACCCTGGAGTTGATATATATAGTTAGGGGGGGGGGCCCAGCCCCCCACTTTGGGGGGTGTGGGGGGCAAAGCCCCCCACCTAAAATGCTTGTCGATGTAATGAACTTTCAGTGAAATGAAAGTTCGATGAAATGCCATTCTATGAAACAAAGTAGACCCGGACAGAGACATACATCAGCAAATCACCAAACTGTGCTGGCCTCAACTCAGACTGAGAGCCAGCAGTGGATACCAAGGCATGTGTAGTCTTAGGAATTCTAGTTACAGGTACTTTCCAAAGACCAACTGGGGACATCATGATGGTCTCGCAGGCATCTGCATCCAGGGTACTCCACCAATTCCTTGATGCCATGCTACCACATGCTGGTGAGTACATTTACTTCCCCAACACCCATGAGGAGAGAACCAGTGATATGCATCTCTTCCACCATGTAGCAGAATACCCGGAGGTACTGGGTGCAATAGACTGCATGCACATCCACATCAAATCATCACCCAGTGAACAGGGTAGGGTCTACATAAACCACAAGGGATTCCCCTCTATCAACTGCAAAGTTGTGTGCAATGCCCAGGGCATTATCATAAATGTGTGTGCTGGCAGCATTGGAAGCTATCACGTCTCCCACATCTGGCAATTGTCACAACTGTACCTGGCATTTGCCTGTGGGGGCATCCTGTATGGCCATCTGGTGGGGGATGCTTGCTATGCACTGGAGCCATGGATGATGACACCCATCAGAAATGCATGCACACCCACACAAGAATGCCATGATGAGACACACACATAAACCAGGATCATTATAGAGCATGTGTTTGGGATGTTCAAGTCACAGTTCCTTTGCCTTGACATATCTGGTGGAGCCTTGCAGTCCTCTCCAGCCACATGTGCACACATGTTCATAGTATGTTCCATGCTACAAAATATGTTCCTGCAGAAACAGCTGTAGCAGGAACAGCATATGCAAGGACCACACAGCCTACCAACATTGTCAAGGTCCCCACAGGCAGAGAGTGACTCAGAGGAGGAGGCCCCTGAGCCTAGTCCTATAGCACATGGAGGCATGCAGTATGCCCAGGCCTTGGCAAAGAGGCAACTCATAGCACACACACACACACACACACACACTGTAGGGACTCCAGGTACTGACACCCCTGTCTGACTCGCACACACAGTAAAATGGATGACACACACATCACATTACCTGTAACTTACCATGTATAGCCAATGCACTGTGTGCATCCAACATAGACGGCCCTCAAGCATCGTCCTCACCATTGCTGCAGGCACAAGGTATGTCAGTTTTCTTCTTAACAATAAATGAATGGATTGGTATGTTTTTCTAGCATATCTATGGTAATGCTGCATACATGCAAGGGAATGGGGTGGCCTACTGGAATAGCACACAACTGACAGAGCTATGTTGGACACCAGGAAATGCCTGGCCAAAATTGGCCTTCACACACTATACAGTAGTACCTAAGGTGGCAAATCCCACCGCAGTATATGTGTGGGAACAGCTAACTGGTGGGGTCATAGGTCATAGGCATGGATGTCAGTGTGGGGGTCCCATACCCACCCCTCACACCCACACAGAAAGTCAGCTGTAGAAAACCAGAGAAAAATGTTTGGTAAAGGCACATAAATGGTGGCAATGTTGAATTACTCCATATAGACTCACACAGTGATAGCACAGCAGGACTCACAGTTGCAGTAAGGCTATGAAGGGTAAGAAGTCTGAAACAAAAATATATGCCATTAGAATCTGACCTGTGCTCTTTACAGATATGCCTCTAGCCACCAAGACAGGGCACAATAGTATTGTAAATGGAACCAAAATGTAAAACAAATATAGCATAGTCTGTGCAAATGTGCACAGTTGACAGGTGTAATCCCCCCATATACCCAGAGAAATGCAGTAACGTGTGTGTTTGTAGGGAAATAGCAGCATAGCACACATTGGCAGGGCTATACCAATATACAAGAAAACATGTTGCCTGTCCACAATATGCAGGAGCCAATGAGCTATGTGTATGTATGGTTAATACTGTCAGGATGTGGCCAGCACGTTCTCCTGGCAGTCCTCTTGTAGTGCTGTAGGTACAGTCCTGTCTTTGACAGGGCCATGTGCAGATAACTGCAAAGCCAACTGTTATGCATGTTAGTGACACCCACTGCTCTGCCACTGACATACCTGGAAATCACAGTGCTATGTGGAATATACTTCACATATAATGGACATCTTGAAGGATGTGTAGCTGAGGTGCTAAGGCTTTTATGAATATAAGTGCTTTTTGGTACTGTTCCCAGTGGTTATTCTCACTAATCCTTTTCTCTTATGTTTGTTTTTGTATATAATGGACATGCCTGCACAGCAGAATGTACTCTCTACCCACACCCATAACTCCCAACCTCTGACAGCAAGATGTCTGGACAAAGGCAGAAATAAACATGAAACAAAGGCACAATGATAGGCATGTGTTACAAATATCACCCTTATGTACTGTGATAGTTGGTAGGGTGAGGGGTTTGCAGTAGCAGGAATTGTCTGAAGGTTATGTAGTCTGAAACAGTAATGTCTGTTATATTTTGTAACATCAATCTTCAATTATATGTAACTAACTTGCCATAAAAACACAAGTTTACATAGACAGGATGAAACCTCTAGCCAAACACCTGGACAATCTGCCAAAAAATGTACAGGTGAGAGGTATGGCCACACAAGAATATGACATCTCAGGTTAGAAAGATACCACACAAGCAGGAGATCCTGTTTACACAGTGCATCATCACTCAACTGGCTCTAGCCATGTCTCACAGATGGCCTTGATGGAGAAGAATGTACATAGCTGCCCTCATAATATTGGTCTATGTATCATACAACTAGTATTCCTCTTGTAAAGCACTGTGATGATCTCAGGATGTCTGGCACTAGGTAATGACACAATACATTGCAGTGTCAGACTACAGATATGTCAGAAAGTGTCTGCTAAACAAACCTAGTAGCCTGAGGAAAGTCCTGTTTACTCCTATGAGGTATGGCTATAACACACAAAACCCTGGAATGGAGTACACCTATCTCTGGAATGGAGTCCCACTCTAACTATAGAAGGTCACACTGGGCATGCTCCTACACTTAGAGAATCACAGGGCATATTGGAACCCACATTGGAATATATGACTGTAATGTGTATATATATGTCTGTGCATACAGACAGCTATGTACACCTTAACTGTCCCCCCAAACACACATCAGACAGGATTAACCTCAGCTACCTGTAGGTGTCCCATATGTGATATAGGTTCATAGATAGGTACTAGGCTATTGGCCCAAGGGCCTATATAAGCCTAGCCAAAATGGTACTCTGGCTTTCACCACCCAAGAAAATTATTTTCCTGTGCCCCTGTCAAGCAGAGCCATAGAAGTGATCCCTAGGATGAATTTCATATTTCCCATCCAATCATCAATATTTATTTTGAAGAGTGCTAATGAGGAGCTTTGTTTTATATATCTGCATCTGTTGCATGAGATACACACACATATTTATGGGCAACTGATAACAACATATGTCAAGCATACACACACATAGATGTGGGGAAGTGAGAGACAGAGTGATAGAGAGAGAAAAAGAGACAGCAGGACACAGAGTGAGTCACAGACATTGATACCCTGAATGGCACACAGTGATGTCCTGCTGTGGACAGTGGCATACCAGGTGTAAACAATTGCAAGTGCCAGCATAAAAGGTGAGCCCCATTGTGTAATAATACTGAAGTTGGGTTTATAATTTCATGTCATCTGCCTGTGTGTGTGTGTGTGTGTGTGTGTGTGTGTGTGTGTGTGTGTGTGTGTGTGTGTGTGTGTGTGTGTGCGCGTGTGTGTGTGTGTGTGTGTGTGTGTGTGTGTGTTTGTGTGTGTGTGTGTGTGTGTGTGTGTGTGTGTGTGTGTGTGTATGTATGTGAGAGACAGTTGTATGTGAGAGAGTTGAGGGAGTGTGTCTTTGCTTGTAGGTAAACAGTTTTAGGCCATTCCCACCCACAACACTTCCCAGTGCCCCACTTTATCAATCCCACTGATGTCATTCCCTTATCAGCACATTTGGCCAGTTGTAAGCTCAGTAAGCTCCACAGTGTGTGCAATAACTGCATGCCACTACAGTACAAATAACTAGATAGGCAGGGGTTCTACTCTCAGATCCGTCAAATGTTTGTGTGTGTGTGTGTGTGTGTGTGTGTGTGTGTGTGTGTGTGTGTGTGTGTGTGTGTGTGTGTGTGTGTATGTATAAGTGTGTATGTTTGTAAGAAGTAAGTTTTCCACTTAGTGCCCCACTTTATCAGTCCTTATCAGGACCTTTGGCCAGTTGCTAGCCATATGTGTGTGTGTGTGTGTGTGTGTGTGTGTGTGTGTGTGTGTGTGTGTGTGTGTGTGTCTGTGCATTTTGATAAGTTTCCCACCCAGTGCCCCATTTTAATATGTCCTGCTGATGTCATTCCCCTTATCAACACCTTTGGCCAGTTGTTAGCCCAGTAAACTCCATAACACATGTAATGACTGTGTAACACTATAATACAAATCACTAGATATGCAGGGGTTCTACTCTCAGATCCATCAAAAGGGTGTGTGTGTGTGTGTGTGTGTGTGTGTGTGTGTGTGTGTGTGTGTGTGTGTGTGTGTGTAAGTGTGTATGTTTGTAAGAAGTATTTTGATAAGTTTCCCACACAGTGACACACTTTATCAGTCCTGCTGATATCATTCCCCTTATCAGCACCTTTGGCCAGTTGTCAGCCCATTAAGCTCCATAGTGCATTTGTGTGTGTGTGTGTGTGTGTGTGTGTGTGTGTGTGTGTGTGTGTGTGTGTGTGTGTGTGTGTTTGGGTTGAGAGCCATATCTTGTGTTTGTTATACCATTTTCAGTTGTGTACCAGCCTATACACTTCCCATCACCCTACTTTACAAGGCCTGCTGATGTTATATACCTTAGAAGTACCTTGGGAAAAACTGAATTCATATAAGCTCTGTGGTGCATCTGATAACTGTGTAACACTATAGTAGACATAACTAGATAAGTAGGGGTTCTAATCTCAATGCTGGCAAATGTTTTGTTGAGAATTGTATCATGGGTGGGTTATACAATTTTGATGTGTGTACCATCCATGCCTGTTTATCACCTCCCAGAAGGCATTACTTTATATAGCATGTTAATTGCATCTGCCTCTCATGCAGCATGTTAAACCATTGCACAGGGAATTTTAGTCATCTGTACAGATGTCTAATGAATATCTGGATGTTTGCAACACATACGTGGTCTGTGCCCTCTAACAGTGGCCATATATGTGATATTGTTGCCAAATAGTTCACAGTTAGTGTACTGACACACATACCAGCATCAGATATCATACCTGACTTAAACATCATGCTGATACAACTTCTGTTACCCTATCACTTGTTCAGGCCTATAGGAGCAAAAGATGACTCCAGTCTCTATTTCTGGAGGATTATCTCACTATCCATGAAGCCATTCACAACATTACATGCTGTAACAGGTAGTGGGTTATGTCCCACACATATAATCTATCTGGGGCATGTCATGTGTATGTAACACTATAGTACATTAAAGTGGATATGTAGGTTTATGAATCTATCCATTGTCAACTGTGTTTGTGTTACTGTATGCACATCCCCTGTGTTACTCTTTACTGTGTGTATGCAAAGGATATTCCATTTTGTCTCCCTGTTCCACGCTGTGAACTCAGTAATACATACCACAAACCTGTCATACACAGTACCATGCATGTCCTCACCAACTGGGCTGAGTGTATGGGAATGAAATGGGAGGGACAACAGGTGCTGACACATGAATCTGTTGCAGTCAATCTAATGGCTAATCTGGTGACGGACCTGTTCCTTATATATGAACATGTGGTAATGCACAACACTGAGGTGACATGCCTGAAGGCTACCTGTCCGTGACAAGGGTTATGTACGTCAGGTCACACTGTCAGACAACAGTGTCCATCACACACTGTTGCATGCATACCCACCTAGTAAACATACATATAAAGTTGTACCTTGGCTATGAAATGGTTGGTGTATTTCCACTCTGCCATAGTCCACATTTGTAATGTCTGCAGGGCCACAGCCTGCAGAGACACAGACACCTGGAACACAAACACAATACAGCATGCCACACTACATCCAGTCAGTGATACTAACAGCACTAATGTATCATGTCTAATAAGGTAGATGCACTTTTATGTGTACCCATAACAAATGCAAGAAAACAGCACTTTACACAGTATTACATAGCTACACTGTACTATATTCACCCTGTGCATCAGACCCATATTAGCCTGTCCCTGCATTGATGGTACGGATGACAGGGTTGCGGCACAGGTATCATCATATGCCCAGGGTGTGGTGTGGGTTTGCCAGAGGCCTAGGCTGGGCCATACAGTTGACATCCATGTGTGTGAGTTTGGAGGGGTATCCTATAGATGGGCTGTGCAGAGGTGCTGTATGTGTCTGGAAGTGACCTGCCTGTGAGACAGATATGTGTGTGTATGTATTCACACAGTCACATCATGTGACTGCCCTACACAGGGGTATGTTGGACAGCTGTGGACTGTATATGGCAGGGTGTCCAGCCAGGACCATGTACCCATGGTCTGCTCTGCTGTAATGTGGACAGCAACCCCCCCTTCAGTAGTGCTGGTGTCACTGCCACTGGAGCACGGCCCAGTAGACTCGCAGTTGATGATGGTGCTGACCTACATGCATGTGGCCAAAACACCCATCTGCCACCACATGCTCTAGCACAGACATGTCATGGTCGAGGATTGCCAAGGTCTTATCCCAAAATCTATTCATGACCTCAGTATTTTGGTGTGTGGCTTCAACAAGGTCACGTATGTCACCACGTAAATCAGGAAGAGTTTCATCCACCACCATGAGTATTTGTCTAGTGTTGCATTCACTATTTGACTGTGCATCCATGACAGCCTGAAAAATGCACCTGGTGACACCTGCTGTGGCACTTGTGACATAGGCTTGGTGAGCAGCAGTCCTCCTGCAAGCACCCCTGTCCATTCGCTTGTGTGGAATCTCACCTGCACTCTGGCTATGGACTGTGTCTACACTCACACATGCCATAGTCACCACACTAGCCTGTTCCATGCCACCACCTGCCAGCTGTCCATCATTTGTGGCTGTTGGGGACAAGGCATGTGTGGGCATTGTGACTGTTTGTGGGGACATTTGTGGATGACTGTGAGATGCCAACCAGTGGCACAGATTCAGCCCTTGACAACACCACTTGTGTCTGAATATGACTATCATCATTGTCAGAGTCTGCAGAGACACTGACATCAGATACTGAGTGGGAGGGACCGGGACCACCATGACTACCTGTGGGGGAAAGACTATATATGTAAATTAATACCTTCACTACACCATTTGCTGCTACACACACACACACACACACACACACACACACACACACACACACACACACACACACACGCACACACACACACACACGCACACACACACACACACACACACACACACACACACACACACACACACACATGCGCATACATGCACACACATGCATGCACATGCAGCACACACATACAGATGAGGTGGCAGGCAGACATTACACAGATCTCACAATAGCCAACTGGTGACATTTAAAACACAGTCAGACCACTACATACATACCCTGGATAGACCCTCAACATCATTCAGTGCAGTCCTTTCCACTTCTTGTTACAACTTATATATACCTCTGTTATATGTGAGTAGTGTTAGTAGGTGATGGGCCTTCAAGTAGCACACACTGCACCCACATGCACATAATTGCTGTTCACCTGTATAGCACAGTGGCAACTCCTACAGAGCATACCTCTCAAATGTGCAGAGTGCCGCTGAATGTCTACATGTGTGGCTCATATTTCTGGTCTGTTTGTCATAAATCATGTATTTGTCTGACACATTACTGGGATGATATGAGGACTGGTGACACTATTTAATGATATATTTTGAGTCTCACACTTCAAAACCTGCAGTACATGTATGTTACAACAGAACCAGTTATACTAACAACCTTCTAAGCTTACAGTGGATATTATAAGTGTAGACACCCCTGCTAACATGCCAGGTTTGTCTGATATATAACATGAGACCAAAGAAATGGTGTGATAACATTTCCCACCTTTAATGTGACCTATAACCTGTGCAATCCAATTGAAGAACAAACACATCGGTTAGGGTTAACATGTAGAAGTTGAAATACGTACAATAGGCTGGTTGTATGACTGTGCACACACTTAAACTAAAACTTTGTTAAAGCACCTTTTGATTTCATAACAGTAATCACTCCTCTTGGGAAGTTGTGCATCAGCATGGCACATCTCGACTTGGAAATATTTGTACACTCTCCATTGCAGAAGCCCTCCAACTCTATCAGATTGTGACTGCATCACTTCTGCAAAGGCCTCTTCGGGGCACCCCACAGATTCTGTATTGGGTGTATGTGTGGACTATGGCTGGGCCATTCCAAAATATTGATTGCCTTCTAATGAAGATATTCTTTTACAGATTTTGATGTATGGTATGGGTCAGTGTTTTGTGGAAAAGTGTAAGTTCATAGGTTCATAGGTTCATAGGTTCATAGGTTCATACTAGGCTATCTGCCCTAGGGCATTTATAAGATTAGCCAGAGTGTGTTTGGCTTTTGCCACCCATTTTAAATTAATTTTGCTATGCCCTTTTTCGAGGTTAGTATACTGTGCCTCTGTCTAACAGTGACACAGAAGTGATACCCGGGGTAAACCTATGATCTCCCATCTACTCATCAAGATTCCCCTTGAAGAGAGTCATTGAGGGACTCTGCCTAACCTGGACTGGGATTTTATTCCAGAGTGAAGGGAGCCTCTGGGTTATGAATCTGTCCCTCCAGCATGCCCTATTTATTTCAGTGCTGAGGTTCAAGTCTCTCGAGCGCGTAGCTCGATGGGATCTGGATTTTCTGAGGTGCAGCATGTCCATTAATTCCGGGTTGGACATGGCTTTATACGTCAGGCACAGATCGCCTCTGAGCAGGTGGTATGCCACTGAGTAGAGTTGGAGTTTCTTTAACCGGGCAGCATATGGCATCAGTTTGAACCCTTTGATCCTCTTGGTGAGGTACTTTTGGGGTCTTTCCAGTTGCTGCAGGTGTCTGGTAAGGTACATCCCAAAAGGGGCATTGTACTCAATTATGGGCCTGATGAGGGATGAGTAAAGAGGCATGATGACCTCCCCTGATCTAGATGTGAATCCCTTCATGATTAGGTGGGCTATATAAAATGTTTTTCTAACCACTTTGGCCACGTGGTTGTCAAATGAGAGATTGCTATTAACTTGGGTTCCCAGGTCCCTAATTACTTCTTCTGTACTTAATGGATTATCACTTATGTGGTAATTTGTGGGCACTTTGTTTTTGCCAAAGGGGATGACTATGCACTTTTTGGTGTTTAGCTTGAGGCCATGGCACTGGCACCAGTTGTCTGTTTCTATGAGGCCCTTTTGGAGGATGCTTGTGTCGGCTGTAGAGTCGATTATGGCACCCAGTTTGCAGTCATCTGAA
>NC_056737.1:1650580023-1650609775 GCF_019279795.1 Protopterus annectens | reverse complement strand
AAATATGCTTACAGAGAGTTAGTTTCAATATTGCTCAACCTGTGTGCGCATTGCTTACCCCCATGCAAACAGGCTTAAACTTGCTTACTACTGCTTACATATGCTTACTCCCGCTTACTACTGCTTACATATGCTTACTCCCACTTACTACTGCTTAATAGTGCTTACACTTGCTTACTAGTGCTTATTCCCGCTTACCACTGCACTAATTTAGACAGTAATGTCTACTGGTTCTTGGGAAGGTGGTGGATTTGGAAACTGTATGGAGATATCATTCGTTACACATTTTACCTTCCATTTGTATCCCTGATTCATGTGTACATATACAGTATGTGGCACTTGTGATTATCTGTGAACTTTGCAACATTATGACACTGACACCTCACATCTGCATTTAATACAGTACTCCATAGCTAAGTGATGGGCAAACCCATGCACCTGCTGTTAAATTTTTTTCTGTTTCATAAAAAAAATATTTATATTTTATGTTTTAACTATTGCTCTTGTAAACATGGAGGGATGTTGCTGGGGGTATGCGAACACCTATGAGCAGTCTTGCTCATTCTTTTATTCATACTCTGCTGTTCTTCATTGCAGGGGCATGTATATTCTGAGAGCTCTGCTCGCAGACAAGCCCCTTGCACTCGTACATGCTCTGTGTACATTTAGGAGCTCAGGCAGCACGCCTTCATTAATATGCATGGTGTGCTGCTGTCTTGCTCCTAAATAGCTGCTTCTGTGCAGGAGTAAGCTGGTCCTGCATGGAAGGATAGTGAATCTGGGGGAATGTGAGGGCATATTGACCATGCCTACATCTACCTACACCTCAGCAGCTGCTGCTTCCCCTCTGACTCCTCACCTGCATGTGACTATGCTGACCTTGCCATTAGTGGTGGGATGTGTGCCCCCTCCCCTTGTTGATTCTGCTGAAGCTTTTTTCTGAGGATGATGTGCAGCATGGCACATACTGTGAAATACTGGGATTATCTCCTGTATATAGTGTACACTTATAATTTATTTGTTCACTTTATTTTACATGCATATGACCACTTTTAATATATAATATTTGAACTCTAATATGTTTTAAGTCACTACACATGTTCTAGCATGTTTTTCTCTATTTTGTCATATTTGTTAACTCTAAATGTTTTTGTTTACTCTGTCATTTGATTACTTTTGTTATGTGTACTACTTGGAGCTTTTCTCCCCGGGTCTCTGCTGAAAAAGGGCTGCTGCCCAGTCAGACTAACACGGTTAACAAATGTCAAATAAATAAATGCCAAAATTTCAATACATGCCCAGTGATTGTACTGCAGGGCTCCCCCAGATGTATCAAGGCAGCACAATCGTGACTGCAGCACCCCAAACACACATTCTATGATATTTCTGCTTTGAGCATGTGCCTCATTATGTCACTTTTCAACAGGTGTGTGTACATTTCTGATGGGTGTCATCAGACACAGTTCTAATGCATAACCTGCATCCCCCAATAAATGACCCTGTGGGATATTTTCCCCATATCTCTCAACTTCTTAGCACAAAAAATTTGGACAAAGCATAATAGAATGGAAAGACAAAGGACCAGAAATAGGGACAGATTTTAAATATTCCTGTTATAAACTTAGTAAGTTGCTAGAATAACAGGATTCATCTTAGAATGCATTTTCTGAAGGATATGAAGTCTAAAACAAAAATGTATATCATTATTTAGTGACTTCAGTCCTGAAATCATCCCAGTGATATGTCAGAAAATAACAAATTGTATGAGGAACAGACCAAAAATATGAGGCAAAATCTTGATATTCTGTGAAAATCTGGACAATTGAGATTCAATATGATTCTCTTGGCATTACACGTAACTTGGAAGTTAATAGAGTGGAAGCCCTTTCTATTAATGTAGAGCCTTCCCTGTTCCCCAGGTGGTGCCTTAATTTCTACATGTGTGCAATCTATGGCACCCAGTACTTCATGACAGTGTAGAACTTCTGCATATTTCTGGCCCTATCCTCAGGATTATGGCAAAAATATATATGGTCACTAACATGTTGTAGCATTGCTTTCAGAAACTGATGGAGGTTCCTGGATGCTGATACCTTTGACACGCCCTTCATGTCCCCTGTTGGTCTCTGCAAGGTACCTGTAGCTAAAATTCTAAGTGCCACACATACCTTTTTCTTCACTGGGATGGGTTCCCCTCGGTTTGCCCTGGATGACAGAGGTTGCAGAGTTCCTGTAGTGTGTCTATTTACTCTGTAGTGCTCTACAATTTTCACATCATGTAGATTGTGTTAAGTTACCCGGGGTCTGAAAACTCTTCTTCTTGGCCTTGGTCTATTAGCAGCAGTAGCAGTATAGACTTCAGCCTGTTGCACATACACCTGAATTAAAGCCACAGCAGCCCCTAACATTGTTTCTGTGCAGACTCCTTTTTGTGACTGTATTCCAATAGCTTTTGTAATTTGCAGGGAAAACCAGCACTGAGTCTACATCGTAGCTTTATAGCTTGATGAATGGCACCTCGATCTTGCATTGATTGATCAGCATACAATTCAGCTGCTTATGTTGTAATTTGCATGCCACGTATTTTACCTTGTTTGCGTGCCTGTGTGCGGCTCTACATACCATGTAGAGCCACTTATTGAATTCAAAACAGTGCACTACCATGATGTGCACACGGTGTAAACAGACCATGTAGGCTATTATCTATAGATGTGAGTACTGTTGTGTGGAACATTCTGTATGATTTCCTATTTCATTATCTTATATCATTATATTACTAAGACTATGCTGGCCCAGGTCATAACTGAAATGCATCCCTTGACTAGCTTACTTATATTGTTAACAAAGTGAAATAAAAATAAAATAAAGAAACAAATGCATAAACAATTATGTTGGCCTTAATGGAATGGACGGGCAGAGGGCTGGTATATTCATCAGATGGATAATAATAAATCTTACTTTTCCTGATTTGGCTTTCAGTCTGTTTAAAACTGAAAAAGTAAATGACAAACTCTTTCAGTCAAACTCAGAAATAGAGGCATCTTCCAAACAGGTAAGTAGTAGAAATGTAAACAGTTTTGGATGCCCTGTGCATAACATGCAGTGCTTACTCTTGAAGATCTCATCCTGTAGCACAGGTATAGCCATCATGGCAAACATCAGACAGATTAGCATTAGACACTGTGAACTCATTCAAGATCATGCACTGCACTTGTCATACTGGCATGGAACTTCTTGCGCTGTTTTTAACTAATGGGAATATAATGTTGGTCATGTTTGGAAGGACTTATATTTATGCATATGCAAACTTTACAAGATAATGAAGAAAATAAATTACCAGTCTGTCTGCAACAATGAGTAGAAAATATTCATATTCCTTTGAGATCACATTCTCTTACAATAAAGATATGACTATGTATCTTCAGTGTGTTATTTTTTTAATATTAAAGTCTTTCAGCAGCCAGTCTCTCCAATTTGAAAAAAAAAAAATTGGAAGGGTGACATCATCTGTAAAAAAAAAAACTTTATTAAGTATGCACCATCATTGTTTGGAGTATGTGAATACATCAGCTGCTATTTCTTAATACTTAAAGCATCTGCTCAATATGAATTTACATGAATTTGTATATGTTTAAAAATAGTCATTGGATTCCTGCTAAATAAAGGCCTATAACATTGAAAAGGGTTTATGCAATGGCTCATGGTACAGCATAATAAAGTTAAATGTAAAATAACATGAACACAAACAGTATTCATCCAAGTTCTGCCAATTCAGACAGGGAACATCTAATAAAATATGTTTTACAATAGAGAGCAACTATGAGTATCTAAGTGATAAAGATGATACTTAAGGAAGTATATGTTGTAACATAAGAATACTACATTATAAAGACAAGAATAACAGATGTAACAAGATGTGTAAGAAAAAAGTACACAGTGAATTAAATATTTTACAATATGTTCAGTTAACATAATATATTCATATGACAGTAAGACAAAGGACTAGTGGGTGGACAATTTGAAAACTGAGATTATAAAACATGGAGACAGTAGAGTGGATATAAATTCTAGGGATGAAAGTGATCCAGACTTTCTTCTAGAGAGTCACAAAGGCAATTTTAATTTGAGAGGTACAGTTTTGTACTTTTTATATTACTTCTATGGAATAAAGACATATTTTTTAAAAAATATCATTATGACAGTCTTTTATGTCACCCATCATTTTAAACACACCAGTTTGTTCAGTATGCGACTAATAAAATAAAACTGATTTTATATCCAGTTTGCACATTGTTAGGCATGTATATAGATGCTGACTAGTCTGAATGATAGTGCTATTTATGACAATATTGTGGTCCGTTTCTTTGGTGTATGAGATTAACATGCAGTAACATATTTTCTCTACCTGTACACCTGTTCTCTGGTGCTAGATTTTGACAATGCGTAATTGCATTTTTCTTTCATGCTGCTTACCTGGGTCATTGATAGTCACCTACTTCTCAGTATATTCTTCAGAAGTAATTATACAACTTGGATGAACTAAAATTGCAACATGACCCTTGCATACTCTGTTAATCTGATGACTCTAAAAGTCTTTTTGCTATTGCATTCATTGGGTAAGACATTTTTATTCATTCTGTGATAATGACTTTATCAGGATTACAAGTAAAATGGAGCATAACCGGATAGTAAGAATAGGGTTACGCAGGGTATTTTGTCTGGCATACTGAAGGTGCAAATTTTGAATACTTTCTCTGATGAACTTTTGCTGATTGAAAAGAGTCTCTAGATCTCTCCCTCTACTTTGTTACCTAATAGTAAGTAAATATGCCAGCAAGCATTATGCACAATGCAGAGTAACAATCCCACATAATAATATCCATTTTTAATGAGGTAGGCCCACTGGATGCACAGTCATTAACATGCTGTGCACATGCCTACAGGTAGCTAAGAGGCTCGCCATGTCTTTGGGATATTTTAACCAGAATATTAAAATGGTCTGTCATACTTACTGTTATGTTTTGCCAGAGCAATTAAATTACTCTCAGTATTAATTTGTTTCCTGTCCAATGTCTAGGTGTAGGCATTTAATTATTTTTAAATAAATAAAATAAAATAAATGCATGAAGAATACAAAGCACCCATAAAAATATGGAGACAAAAGAAGATATACAGACTTGGTACAGGAGGCACCCAGATGGGAAATCACACAGCATTGCTAACAACTGCACAAGATTCATGTCAAAACAATGATTACTCAAATGGTACATCCCAAAATGTTTAAGAAAAATATATAACATATTTAGAATGCATAACACAATACATGACTCCACAAACCACAAAGTACTGAAACAATGTCAAACAAATAATGGCAACCTCAACATGTGCTTCTCTCCAGAGGAATAGCCATCCCTCTTCCACATGCCCCCTATTTAATCAGAGTAATATCACAATCACACATCATGGACTAAGGGCAAATAACTCTGAACAAGTGAAAACGTATAAGACTTCAGCAGTGTAGAAATCATAGGAACATGCCATCAGTTCAAGCATGCACATATGTCCACTGACATGCCCTTAGTGACTCGTGTAGAAATTAAGGAAACCTAAAACTGGTTAGCTTATAGACAACAGACTGCATTACATTAACATAAATCCACAAAACCAGCTTCAACAACAGTCCCTGAGATTCATTAACATCTACACTAAATGTGCACTAAGTGTACACCATTCTGAGTAAACAGGCAACACAAGCATAACTCATACCTTCTAACTCCTAGTTTTAGTTTTCATACTAATTTCTTGCAACCTTAAATACTGAGGGGAATCATGAAGCTTACCACAAAGTTTAGACAGATTCCTATCAGATAGTCAAACTTCTGCAAGTTCGACCCTCATATGCTTGAGACATTAAGTTTGAATTTGCAGAAGTTCGAGCATTTCAACGGAAATCTCTGTAAGGGGAGGTTTCTGTTTTGTTTAATGTGGTGTGATCTCTGAGTTGGTATAGTTAAGTAGTGGGGGTGTGGGGGTGCAGGAGGCTTGACCCCCTGCTTACAACAGTTTATTTTGTTTTTTTCTTTTTTTTTTTTTTTGTTTTTTATTCATAGTCGAAGTTTTTTAACTTCGAACAGGATGGTTCGACCATTCAGTGTTCAGAGTTATTATGTAATATAGACCCAGTGTAGACTACATAATCTTTTGCATTGACCAGAAAGCACAAAAAGTATAGTTGGGATGTTCTTAAATATAGATCGTGTACACTTAGTGTAGGTGTTAAAGAATCTGGCCCATCTTTCATCAAGTTAAACTTGCAATTTTTGCACAGAAGTTACTAGTTGTGTTGTGATCTCACTCCCACTGTCCCTGTATAGCTCTCATCATGATTCTGGATTTTATACTATTCAGGCCTATGGAAACACCAATTTACACTGTCATGCAGTATGTTATTCACTATTCAGCAAAAGTTGCAATGTACATTAAGACATTAATTTATTAAGCAGATTTAATGCAATCTTTTCTTTAATTTTCACTCTTTAAATGATGATGTTAAATTGAATTTTTATGATGCAGAAATGGGGCTTTAGATCTGTTTATTCTCTTCAGCTTGACTGCCTTGTTATTAAAGTATTTTAACTCTACTATTATTTGTTGGTAGCAGCTGATGAGATGTGATTCATATGGCTAGCTTTGTTTTTAAATGCTTTACTTAGGCATGTGAGCATATCTATGCATTTTGAAACAGCATCAAGTGAAATGTAAACTTATGCATGAGAAATGCAGGAACATATTGTATTATTTTGGTGAACAATTTGTTTCTTTGAACATTTCTGTCTGATAAGCATGTAGAGTAACAGTACCTTCAGTTTGAAAAGATTGTACCTGATCTGAAGTGAGGAGCACAGAATAAAATTACATTTTGGGTTTTTCATTTAAAGCCATCATTTCTAGGCATATGATGAATATATTTTGCAGATAACATTACACAGCAAATCATTTTAGTATCAATCTACACAGCAGAATACTATGAGCATTAACTCAGAATCCATATGTTGTATAATATTGGATATACAGAACCTAAAATATTCAATTATTCAAATAAAACTTATTTACAACGTGGGTGAAATTAGTTGAAAGATCTTAATAATATCTGATATCTTGAAACATTCTGTTTGCCAGACAGATTCTATGTTCAGGACAAATGTAATCTGAATTTAAATTTTAAGACAAGTATGCTTTTTTTTTTTTTTAGTTTTCGTTTTAGTTCCTCAAGAATTTGAATGACAGATTTTACTGAAATAAAGTAGCTGATTAAGTTATATTTCCTGTATTTGTTGCTGCAGATGGCTACTCTCTTAACTAAGTGGCACGTGTAAGCATTGAACTCAACAGTTTGGCCTAACATTAATATTTTTTTTTTTATATATTTGATGTGATCTCTGAGTTGGTATAGTTAAGTAGTGGGGGTGTGGGGGTATTTGTCTTATCTTGTCTCTTTCAATGCATGTATCTCCTAATCAGAGCATATCTTATCTTGTACTTGTCAAAGAACGCCAGTTCCTTCAGTATCTTGGGAACCTGTTCACCAACCAGCTATGGTAAAAATCCTTGAAAAATCTTTACAGAACACTAGGCAGCCAACTTGCAATAAAAACTCTGGTTAATTAACATCAAAGTTAAGCGCTTTCACTTACATCACAGTAAGCTTCATCAGAACCACAAAAAGCGAACTGATGCACATTCAAATAACTTTTTGGCGACAAAAAAAGCAACAGGAAAACGGTCACTTAAAGTGATACAATAAAACAGGTCTAAGTCTATGTTTAAACAAAACTAAACCAATAATAATCTGTAAAATCTTAAAAATGTCATAATTACCAATAATAATAAATAAAACATCTCCAAAATTTTTTTAAAAATCTACTAACTAGATAATATCAAGTCAGTGCTAACAAAGATTTAATAGATAAAAAATCATTAAGTCCAGGTGGGGTAGAGGCGTCAGTAAATATTTGCCAAAATAATTCCTTGTAAGACAATAGTCCCTTAAAATTACCCCCCTTAGGATCTATAACAAAACTGTCCAATATTGCAGATTTGAAGAAATGCCCTTCACCACACTTGTTGATATGTCTATATAAGGCATTCTTACCATCCTTAGTTTTAATACTGTAAAGAAGCGAATAAATAAGTTTATTTAATTTTCTTTCTGTTTTACCTATGTAATATCCTGAACAAGCCATACATTTAGCAATATATATATAACCGTTTTAGTTTGACAATTTCCATACTTAGGTCTAATTTCTGTGTGGGTAACATTCTCTAAAATAATCTTTTCAACATCATATATAGAGTTACACTGTTTACACGCACCACATCTTGTTGTGTGTTTGTTATTGTCAGCTCTACACCAATATCCTCTCTCTAAATAGTTCTTAATATTTCTTCCCACTTTGTTAACAAACTGGGGGCCACTGCCCAACACTAAGGCAATATCATGATCTGCAAGAATGATATTCCAATTGTTTTTAAATATATTCATAATTTTACCTAGGAATGGGCCATACTCCAAGATACATACTCTACTGAAAGTGGTGTCATTTTTTGTTATGATGTCATGTTTAAAAGTCGGTCTGTCACTATTGTTATTAATAATATTGTTAGTCATCATATTATTATATTTATAATTATAACCTAATAGGGGTTTATACTTACCACCCCATTCACTAGTAACGTATTTACTGATTTTTTACATCAAACCACTGTCATAACCTTTTTCCGTAAATAGGGACGTAATATAAGATACCTCCTCTAACATCTCCAGGTGTTCAGATGTCATCCTAATTGCACAAATGAGTTGCCCTTTGTATATATTAAGAAATTGTTTTTTAGGATGGTTACTAGAAAATTCTACATAACTGTTTGAAAATGTATTTTTCCGATATATTCTGGATTTAAATACATTCTCACATTTAGAAACAAGAGTGTCAAGATAAGGGACACCACAGTAATTCTTAGACTACATAAATTTAAGATAACTACTACTGTGATTGATGTAATTCAGGAATAGTTCAAAGGCTGTTTCACCACCATCCCATAAGATATAGATGTCGTCCAGGTACCTAGCATAATATTTGATATTTTTCATGTGTATGCTAGTAAATACCTGGGTCTCTTCCCAGTCTAACATAACCAGGTTCGCGTATATGGGATATATGACAAAGTAGGAAGTAGTAGCACAACGTTGCGAGTCCACAGATAGGATTTATTAATACAAAAATACACAAATAGTTAAGCGCTTTCATCAAACAGTATGACTTCATCAGAACAGTTAAAATATGAACTTTCAGGCTTAAATACCCCACAGTTTGAATTCATTGGTCTAGGAATTAGCAAATCATATTTCAAACATGCCAAATCTCATGAATAATGAAACAAATAAATAAATAAGTCCAACATTAAACATGTGTACCATTGCAATATACATATAAAAGTAGCACATTTTTATATATATTTTTATATTTTTATATAAAAATTATAATGCGAAAGTGCAGAAGTATAAACTGTTACATTTTAAAAAAGACTTTCTTACATATTAAAAATTACTTCACTGACTGAACAGCCAGTGTGTTATACTGAATCTGCCTTCTCTTTCAAAATGGGCATAATTGAAAGATGTTCATTAATGCCCGGGGGTTGGTCAGCAGCTAGTCGGAGTTGCCACATCAATTCTTTCTTGTGCAACCTATTTTGCCAATTACCCCCCCTCACATCCACTGTGACAAAATCCAAAATACCAAACTTAAAACCACTAAAATTTCTACACAAACCACTATGTTTGTATAATGCATTAGTATTTTTTCCACATTTGATATCATATAAATGCTCATATATCCTGTTCTTCAACATCCTTTCCATCTTTCCGACGTAGAATGAAGAACAGGAAATACATTTAGCAAGATATACCAGTTTACTGGAACAACAGTTCCCATTTTTCAAATAAATATGACACTTGTTGAGATTATTAATAATGATGTCACATTCAAGCATTATATAGGAACAATAATGACATCTACCACAAGGCTTACTACCATATGAGTTTCTCTGTTTTTCATTGGAGTTTTTGGAAAGGTCCACCAAGGATTTTATGTTACTACCTACTTTGGTGGAGAAAATAGGCTTATCACCAAGAACCCGGATTATTTCAGGATTGGTTCTAAAAATATTCCAATTCTTTGACAAAGTTGTTTTAACTTGAGAATAAAGGGGACTAAACTGCACTACACATGCCTGTTGGAAATTGGTGCCAACCCTGGTATTACCAAAATCAACAGTATCAACTGGTTTATGATTGATGCTACCCAGTAATGGTTTGTACACGGTACCCTATTTGTCACCAACCTCCTGGAGTACTGAATCAATGAAGTACCTCGGGTAGCCTCTCTCTAAAAACATTTTCCTTAAATTCTGAAATTCCAGTATCACGTCTTCTTTTGTAGTGGTCATTCTGGCTATCCTCACTGCCTGCCCCTTTACAATACTTCTTTTCTGGTGGATAGGGTGGTGACTGGTATAATGCAAATATGCTTTGCAAAATGTATTTTTTCTGTAGATTTTGGAGTGGAACCTATTTTGTTTTATAAAAATCTGCACATCAAGGAAATTAATTTCCTGCTGATGGTATTGAAAAGTAAATTTTAAATACCTAGTAGTCTGGTTTATATATTCCAAAAACCTAGGGATTCCTGCTACATCCCCTTTCCACACAATAAAAATGTCATCCAAAAATCTACCGTAATATGCAATGCAGGATGAAAATTCCATATCAGGTTGAAACATATATTTTTGTTTGTACCAACTCACGTGCCTGATATAGCTTCAGTCAGGATAGCCAGAATGACCACTACAAAAGAAGACGTGATACTGGAATTTAAGAATTTAAGGAAAATGTTTTAGAGAGAGGCTACCTGGGGTACTTCATTGATTCAATACTCCAGGAGGTTGGTGACAAATGGGGTACCGTGTACAAACCATTACTGGGTAGCATCAATCATAAACCAGTTGATACTGTTGATTTTGGTAATACCAGGGTTGGCACCAATTTCCATCAGGCATGTGTAGTGCAGTTTAGTCCCCTTTATTCTCAAGTTAAAACAACTTTGTCAAAGAATTGGAATATTTTTAGAACCAATCCTGAAATAATCCGGGTTCTTGGTGATAAGTCTATTTTCTCCACCAAAGTAGGTAGTAACATAAAATCCTTGGTGGAGGTTTCCAGAAACTCCAATGAAAAACAGAGAAACTCATATGGTAGTAAGCCTTGTGGTAGATGTCATTATTGTTCCTATATAATGCTTGAATGTGACATCATTATTAATAATCTCAACAAGTGTCATATTTATTTGAAAAATGGGAACTGTTGTTCCAGTAAACTGGTATATCTTGCTAAATGTACTTCCTGTTCTTCATTCTATGTCGGAAAGATGGAAAGGATGTTGAAGAACAGGATATATGAGCATTTATATGATATCAAATGTGGAAAAAATACTAATGCATTATACAAACATAGTGGTTTGTGTAGAAATTTTAGTGGTTTTAAGTTTGGTATTTTGGATTTTGTCACAGTGGATGTGAGGGGGGGGGTGATTGGCAAAATAGGTTGCACAAGAAGGAATTGATGTGGCAACTCTGACTAGCTGCTGACCAACCCCCCCGGGCATTAATGAACATCTTTCAATTATGCCTGTTTTGAAAGAGAAGGCAGATTCAGTATAACACACTGGCTGTTCAGTCAGTGAAGTAATTTTTAATATGTAAGAAAGTATTTTTTAAAATGTTAACAGTTTATACTTCTGCACTTTCGCATTATATTTTTTATATAAAAATATAAAAATATATATAAAAATGTGCTACTTTTATATGTATATTGCAATGGTACACATGTTTAATGTTGGACTTATTTATTTATTTGTTTCATTATTCATGAGATTTGGCATGTTTGAAATATGATTTGCTAATTCCTAGACCAATGAATTCAAACTGTGGGGTATTTAAGCCTGAAAGTTTATATTTTAACTGTTCTGATGAAGTCATACTGTTTGATGAAAGCGCTTAACTATTTGTGTATCTTTGTATTAATAAATCCTATCTGTGGACTCGCAACGTTGTGCTATTACTTCCTACTGGTTATACTTCAGCACTTCAACACCATCTGGTTGGTCTATATATGACAAAGTAGTTACGCAACAGATTTAGCAGCTGCAAAATCAGATTAGTAGGTCTAGAACAAAACCTTGTTCCAATTTGTCCAAGCATGAATATAAGGTGCTTCAGGAACTTAGAAAAGATAGTAGTATTAGGGTTATGAAACCCGATAAAGGGGGAGGCATAGTAATTTATGATAGTATGACGTACTCTTCTAAAATACATGACTTGTTACATAAATCAGGGAACTATCAGACAGTCTCACTGAATGAGATCAACATTGGTTACAAAAGGATTGACGTGTATCGAAGAGTTTCTTATAGATAATAGGATTACAGAAACTACTTGTATATTTATTAAAGTTGAATATCCAACTTTGGCATCTATAGTTGGAATTCCTAAAATTCATAAAGGAATAGAGGACCCCCCCCCCCTTTAGACCTATAATATCTGGTAGTAGATCGAAAACCTTCCCTCAAACATATTTATGACAAAATATCCCACCTTGCTAAGGAGTCATGGGACTTTTTAAAAAACTATCCCATTTATTTATGTAAAGAAGAGTTATTGTTTGTATTGATAGATGTCATTGAACTCTTTTCTAGCATACCCAAAGCTGAGGGACTGGATGCATTTGCTAACAGCATTAGAAAATATGGTGACATGGAATGGGACACAAATTGTCTCTTGATATATATGATGTCTTTGGTCCTTGAATACAATTTTATTTTTTATGAAGGAGAATTTTTTAGACAAATCAGGGGCGTAGCTATGGGAGCAGCCTGTGCTCCCATATACGCGAACCTGGTTATGTTAGACTGGGAAGAGACCCAGGTATTTACTAGCGTACACATGAAAAATATCAAATATTATGCTAGGTACCTGGACGACATCTATATCTTATGGGATGGTGGTGAAACAGGCTTAGAACTATTCCTGAATTACATCAATCACAGTAGTAATTATCTTAAATTTACATATTCTAAGAATTACTGTGGTTTCCCTTATCTTGACACTCTTGTTTCTAAATGCGAGACTGTATTTAAATCCAGAATATATCGGAAAAATACATTTTCAAACAGTTATCTAGAATTTTCTAGTAACCATCCTAAAAAACTATTTCTTAATATATACAAAGGGCAACTCATTAGTGCAATTAGGATGACATCTGAACACCTGGAGATGTTAGAGGAGGTATCTTATATTACGTCCCTATTTACGGAAAGAGGTTATGACAGTGGTTTGATGTTAAAAATCAGTAAATACATTACTAGTGAATGGGGTGGCAAGTATAAACCCCTATTAGGTTATAATTATAAATATAATAATATGATGTCTAACAATATTATTAATAACAATAGTGACGGACCGACTTTTAAACATGACATCATAACAAAAAATGACATCACTTTCAGGAGAATATGTATCTTGGAGTATGGCCCATTCCTAGGTAAAATTATGAATATATTTAAAAACAATTGGAATATCATTCTTGCAGATCATGATATTGCCTCAGTGTTGGGCAGTGGCCCCGTTTGTTAACAAAGTGGGAAGAAATATTAAGAACTATTTAGAGAGAGGATATTGGTGTAGAGCTGACAATAACAAACACACAACAAGATGTGGTGCTTGTAAACAGTGTAACTCTATATATGAGGTTGAAAAGATTATTTTAGAGAATGTTACCCACACAGAAATTAGACCTAAGTATGGAAATTGTCAAACTAAAATGGTTATATATATTGCTAAATGTATGGCTTGTTCAGGATGTTACATAGGTAAAACAGAAAGAAAATTAAATAAACGTATTTATTCGCATCTTTACAGTATTAAAACTAAGGATGGTAAGAATGCCTTATATAGACATATCAACAAGTGTGGTGAAGGGCATTTCTTCAAATTTGCAATATTGGACAGTGTTGTTATAGATCCTAAGGGGGGTAATTTTAAGGGACTATTGTCTTACAAGGAATTATTTTGGTAAATATTTACTGACATCTCTACCCCACCTGGGCTTAATGATTTTTTATCTATTAAATCTTTGTTAGCATTGACCTGATATTATCTAGTTAGTAGATTTTTTTTTAAAAATTTGAGATGTTTTATTTATTATTATTGGTAATTATGACATTTTTAAGATTTTACAGATTATTATTGGTTTAGTTTTGTTTAAACATAGACTTAGACCTGTTTTATTGTATCACTTTAAGTGACCGTTTTCCTGTTGCTTTTTTTGTTGCCAAAAAGTTATTTGAATGTGTGTCAGTTAGCTTTTTGTGGTTCTGATGAAGCTTACTGTGATGTAAGTGAAAGCGCTTAACTTTGATGTTAATTAAACAGAGTTTTTATTGCAAGTTGGCTGCCTAGCGTTCTGTAAAGATTTTTCAAGGATTTTTACCATAGCTGGTTGGTGAACAGGTTCCCCAGATACTGAAGGAACTGGCGTTCTTTGATTTCTGTTTGTTGGTTATATTGTTTCATTGAACGGATTATCTTGTACTTGTGGTTACCTCATACATGGTGCGTACTTTGTTTAGAATACCAATCGGGAATAACTACACACAAAGAAAAACATTCATACACACACACACAAACACGCACACACACACACACACACACACACACACACACACACACACACACACACACACACACACACACACACACACACACAAATGCACGTGCTTACATAAAATATAAACATACTACATAATCTCACTCATGCAGCTCAGTTACCTAAATAGCTGAAACAATGGAACTAGGTTATTCAAGTTATAAATGCCTTGAATAATTATTCATGCTGCCCAAGTGTTAAGTAATTATTGTAGAAGCACAGGCTGCTCTGGAACAGAATCCACTTCCACATTCAAACAAAGCTTATCCCTGTCCATGTTCAAGTATATCTTTGCTCTATGGCTAGGAAACAGAAAATTCACCTGAGGACTGTCTTTTGTACAACTAATGGACAGAGAGAGTTTTGAAATGCTTTATCTCATGCATGGATCCTCTCAAATTTTCTCTGATATGATCACAGCTATTATCATTAGGGGTAATATATAATTATCGACCACGGGATGTGTAAGGCTGTGCTCTAACCAAATAATGTAGGTTAATTCAATCACAAAAAGAGAAATTAGCTAAGCTTAAAATGACCTACTATTTACCTATACACCTATAAACATTGCAATATATATATACATCTATATATATATATATATATATATATATATGCACTGCCAACATTTTCTTCCCTTGTCTTGACAAATTCACTCTGTCCTGTGTAAATACATGTGTGCCCCAAATTAAGCTTGGATGCTCTATTTATATCCATTTTCTTAAATGGGTCATTGTATGCATGTAGGTATTTACTAAAAAAAATATTTTCATTCATACTGACATTTTGTGAAAAATATGTCCCAACACTTGTACAAGCTATGCTTGAGGGCTGTAAGTTCCCTACAGTCAGGAATTCTCTGAAGATGAGATCATATGTACCAGCATAAATGAAACAGCTCTGTACTTTTTTACAGTAAGGCATTCTATGTGCCTACTCACATCCAGTATTTTGCGCCTGACAAGCATAACACTATCTGATGTTTATTACCCTGTCTGCAAATGTAAGTATTGGTTCCTCAGATAAATAAATCTCCAATTACTCGTATATCATTTCTGAAAATATATGAAGTATTTCCCACATTTAATTCAGTAATGTCTACTCTATAAATTGTTAGAAGGCAAAGATCTTCATCTACATTAATCTTATCAATCTCACTGTTTTTATTGCTCATTTCATTTCTAAGCACACAGTTCTCATCCAGGTGTCCTTGCACTTCCCCAGCTTGAGCAGTGTTGTCATCTTTGGTATTTTTCTTCTTTTCTCACAGTTTGGATTCACAACAAGTTTGTCAAGCCAAACACACCAACATAACTCTTTGATTAGGTTAGCAGCTTATTAGCTCAAAAAGGACTGTGGATGTGGTCTATGTGGACTGTGTAATGATATGCAACAGTTCAGTGAACAAATGACATGCTAACTGGGAAATTTAGGTGTGTACATGAGATGAAAATATTATTTAGACTACAGGGTAAGAAGATCATCATAAACAGGTTCTGTTCATTTGAACAGAAGATATGAGTTGTCACAGAGGTTAGTAATGGGGTCAGTCATAAGGTTAGCAAAATGATCACAGAGGTTAGTAGGGGGAAACCCTCTCATTGTCACAGCCCAGATAGCAAGCCTGGGAATATCAAATCAGGAAGGGTCACACATTTCCTGTACTTCATTATTCTGTGGTGCCTAGTTTAGCAACTCACCAAATGGAGAAGATCGGAAAAGGAAAAAGGGTGAATTCACTTTTATTTCCTACCATCTCCCACTTCTCTGAGACTGAGTGACTAAAGAGTAGGTATATTCTGGGATTGCCATGTGGGGTGTTTCCCCTGTAAAAATCTTTGTGTGGTTTGCAATCAATGAGTAGACATATTTAGAGATCAGGATATAGGACGTTTCCCCTCCAAAAAAAACGTTTGTGTGTTTTGCAACCTCCAGAGTTCCACAGCTTTCAGAATGTAAATGTACAAGGCTATAAATGTTTTAGTTTAGCATAACTGCGTATCATCTGAAAGACACATGATTAATCACAGTAAAGCCATGGGCATAACATGTTGATGTCTTTATAAGGACAAGAAAGAAAAGTAGCAATCATGCAAAAGAGGTGATGCATAAAATAATTAAAATCTGTACAGAGAAGTTACAAGTGAGGAGGCATGGTTGCAGATATAATAACATATTTCCTAAATTCATTCTTCTCCATTTTTGCATTGTAATTAACAGTACATAAAAGCAATAACCAAGAAGAAAAGGGACTAGTCTTGCAGTCATATATGATCTCCTAGAAAGCAAAGTTCACATGTTTGAATATAAATGTTTGTGATCTACACTTTTTTAAGCTTGTCTGACATAAGTCTGTATCAGTATTTAAATATCAAATACAATAATGTAGTATATTTTTAAATAGACAATGTGCATTAACTGAGAGGAGTAATAGCTTGTTTTATAATCTAGGATGACACTGTGTCAAAAGCCAGTGTAACTTTTTCCTTTTGTTCGCATTTATTTTTTCCTGCTATGGACTGTATTTTCCAAGTTTTCCTAAATGGACTGTGTGTAACAAGTTTTCCTGATATGGACTGCAAGCTACAAGTAAAGTCTTTCATCAAGAACCAAATCATTCAGTCCTCAAGACTCAATAAAATCCATGTAGGCACCATGTAGAGCCTACACAGAATGAACTCATGTACACGGCAACTGTTCCCCCTTGGCAACATGCCATGCATATCAATCATGGTGCACTGCTGAGGGAGATCATAGTAACATGGATATTGAATCCATGTAGGCAGTGGTGTAAAGGCTGTCCCCTGGTTGTGGCTTGTCCAGGGAATATCTGGACAGATGTTATGTACAGGATAAGAATCCCTGTAATGTACTGTGCTAGTGTAGAAATATGTGTGAGTTGTAATAGTTGTGTTTTTGTTTTTTTACTTTTATTTTTATTTTTTTTTATTTTATACTCGTTTGCATGGTGCAGAGCACAGCAGTGCCGAGCTGTGCTTATACATGCACAGCTACCACCATACATCTAAAAACAGAAAATGGATGTAATTAATTAGTTATAGTTGTCTATGTTTTTTTTAATTTTATTTATTTATTTTGAGTGGCCGTTTGTGGGGCACAGCATGGTGCTTAGCAATGCTAACAGGTAGCTTAATAGTATACGTGAAGGTATACTGGTTTTCTCACTATCAAAGCAGCTAAATAGGTAGAGTCATGGCTTAAAGTGGAGTAGGTCCTGGGTTTGAGTTCCCAGCAGTCGTACCTTTTTACATTTAGTGCTGTGGAAATGTGTGTGTTGACCTAAAGATTTGTTTAATTTAAAAACAAAAGTGTTGCATTTGGAAAAGCTATGCAGTGCTAAACACTGCTTAAACATGGTCAATAGCTACTCATGTTTGTGCGTTGCTAAGCTTCACTAAAACACGGTTGTGTGAGTTTACGCAATGCTCAGCTCATCTAAGCAGGTTTGAGTGATGCTATGTAATGGAGTGCATTTTTTGAATGTTGCAGATGTATATTTACTGCAACGTATTCCCTAAAGTGTCATCCCAGGCCTGCTGTCTGGACTGTTGTATTGTCGTCATGATTCTCAACTGCACAGATATTTTCTGACTGTTAGCACTTTAGAGTCATACGTATGCCTTGTAAGTGTGACCACAATGATAGATGTGACAGTATTGTCACAACATTACAGATAGCCATATGCATCAACTGTACAGAGTCTTCACAAATGTCAACCATGTACCTCATTGTTGCTGATGAGATTGCTGTGTAAATGAGCTTTGATTTACAGGTAACTGCAGATGTTTGCAAGAAATGTAATATCCTCATGTCCTATTATATGAGGTTGAGGGTTAAATAGGTCTATAATAGTGACAACAATGTATGCAGCTTTACATATATTACAACATAGTACTGCAGAGCATAATAGTGCAGGTATTAATGTACTACTTTTCCCTTTTTTATTAAAAGTGACCAAGAGGGGTCGTCTATGACCCCTACACAACCGGATGTCAGTGTCTCTTCAGACTCTGATGATGATAGCGGAGAAAGTGAAGCACAGGTTGGGGTTTCTTGGGCTGAATCTGTCCCAGAGGTTTACTTCTCTCTTCTGCCATCATTATCACTACACACAGTCAGTATGCCTGCACATACGCATTCCCCAGAGGCCACAGATATTGGACAGTCAGTGGGTGAGGACATTGATTAGGAAAGTGTGACAACTATGGTTCCAGTGAGTGTCAGCACTGGCCATAGCCAGAGAGCTGGCGAGGTTCCACACAGTTGGATTGATAGGGGTGCTTTTAGGAGGCCTGCTGTCCCTCCACCACCTGTTGCACGTGTGTCATCACTGTTCACTCAGTGTATGTTTTGGGTCATCATGGAGGCACAGGCACATTCCAAAAGAAACTCAAAGCTGAGGGTCATGGATGCAGCACAGTCTGACATCTGTAACTGCCTTCACTGTATTGGTGATACCCTGGATTGTTTCACTGATGCGGTGGAAAGATGTTGATCTGAGACAGATCACAGAATATCTGTCTTGGAATACAAATTGTCTGTGATAGGATGTCTGGTTTGATTTGAGCGTCAACCTCGTGGAAGTAGGTCAGCAACTCCATTTGCTGTGAGTCCACATGGCAATGCACAATCATGCTCCCGTAGTGGCAGTACATCCAGTGCTCCAGAGGGAAGTGTACTGTCCACACCAAGACATGACAAGCCATGGGTTCATGGTCCTTGGTGTTCCCATGGAGGACACAGTCCCAGCAGACAGCAGTCAGCATCAGGTACTAGCACAGCTTCTGACCTTGGGCATGGAGGTGCCTGTGCAACTCCTGGCAGAGCCAGTTCCCGTGTTTGAAGCTGGAGACGGTGAAATGTCAGGCTGCATCCTACATGGGATCCCAGAAGGATTACTAACACCATTGGAAGTCTTAGCAATGATACTGTAACCACTGGCTACATCCCAGCAGACTGGATGACAGTAACTGTTATCCTCTTGCACAGCAACCACTGGAACTATAGACCTATTTGCCTGCATAGCCATATCTCTACTCCTGTGGGGCAAATCATCATGTAGCTGATAAGCAAACATATATGTTATCTACAACCAGTTGACTGCACAGAGTTTGGATATCTGACAGGGAGATTATAGCTGTTAAACCTGATGGACATGTCTGAGGCAGACACCAAAGACTTGGGTGAGGGGACATCAGGGCATACAAACCCCTGGACTTAGCCAAGCCTTGTGACTGTATCCTCCACTGAGGCAGCATTGACAAAAGCACTGCCTTAGGCATCCATGGTAATATCATTATAGGGGGCACTAAGTAGCTCACTGATGGAATAAATACTCAAAATAGGGAAATACGCCTCCAGTATCTGTTCTGTAAGCATCAGTGTTCAACAGAGCTTGGTCCTGGGTCCTCTACTGCTTGAAATCCATTTAACCACAATACAAGTAAAAACTGAATGTCTGTGGCTGACAACATTGGCTGATGCCTGCAAGCTGTGAGCAGTCATATAATCTGTGAGTTATGTCAATATCCTACAAGAGGATATTGATGAACCAATGATTGTTGACATACTAATGGCCATAAATTCTATGAAAATACATATGTAGTATAATTTCCATTGGTAACACCTATGTTCCTGGTAAGTACCACATCAGTAGCAACATGTGAGGTACATACTCAGGGATGATAGACCTGGGCACACAGGCCTGGTCACACAGGTTTACACCTAATGTACCTGAGATCACCATGTCTACCCTGTGGTAAGGCGGGAATCATATGTCATAACTGAGGGCACAGTCACATGAAATTGACATACTCATATGCTCCATGTACTCTTCCCTTAGCTTGCCAATATTTAAGTGCAATAGCCATTTGGTAATGCACCTTTCCAAGCACTAATGGCACTTGCACACAACACAAAGGCTCCTCCCAAGGGAACTTCACATCTTCCGTATCTGTTCAATGGGGATCATCTGAAATCACTGGTCATTGTAGCCCGTTCTGTATGGCCTACTCAGAGGTGATCTCTGCCTCGCATATGGGGCAATTTGTGACCCTGCTTGACTGAAATGCTGCATATCAATAGGTGCCATGGTACATGTATTACTCACTCTAAGGACATTAACCTGGTATGTGACATTAGTAATACATGCTAGTGGAAGTGATCTGTCTAGCAGAACTTTAACACACATTTGAAACAGAATGTTGCCTAATGGCAAGCAGACCACCTCATTGGACCTCATCAGATGCCATCTGTATGATTGGCTGGGTGACAGTCCATTCACTGCAGGGGTTCAGTCTGTATCTGTCATGAACAGGGGCAATATGTGCTGATCATGTAAATAATGGTAAAACTTGGCTAGGATTGTGAGGGCTGTAGGACCATTATGCTACTAATGTTCAAAGATCCTATGATTCCTTAAGCTGATGTAAAATGCTCTAACAGCCACACACACAAACCTGTCTACACTGAAGATAAAACTACTTCCAATTACTATTTACAGAACATGGCACAGCACACACACACACACACACACACACACACACACACACACACACACACACACACACACACACACACACACACACACACACACACACACACACTCCAAGTTGACTGCATGTATATTAGAACACTTACCTATCTAATGGTAAACACTGCAGATCATAATACCTGACACAGGCACTACACCTCAAGTCTGCTATTACTATCTCTTTAGGACATCTTATACTTGATGACATCAGCAGGCCTAGTTATGGTCAGGCATTCGGATGCCCACATCAACCAGAATACTGCAAACCCGTACCATTTTCTAAGTTACTGAGGTGATCATATTTAGGTCAGACAGAGATGCACACACACACTGAGTGTCCTGGAGTGAAATCAGAACTCCTACTTATCTAGTCTTACATAATATAGATCACAGTACTTATTGCATGCAGCACAGGCTAAGTATGACATTATAATGGCAGCTGGTAGTCTTAAGGTAGATGACATCAGCAGGCATTGTAGAAGAGTACAGTTTGGAGGCTGACATCAACTTACAGGCCAAAGAGTACAGCACCATTACAGTTTGCTATACAATGAGCAATTCTCATTTGTTTTGCACAGAGATGCACATTCACATTCCCACACACCAAGTGCCTTGCGAGTGAAGTTAGAACATTAACCAGTTTGGAGGCCAGCAGCAACTTACAGGGCCAAAATGTGCAGAACCATTGCAGTTTGATAGTCAATGAAGGATTCTCAGTTGTTTTGCAGGGGGGTACACACATGCACAGAGTGGCCTGGAGTGAGATTACAACCCCTACCTATCTATTCTTACACACTGTAGATTACAATACTTATTGCATACACCACATCTGATGTCTGATTTATACATAACTACAGGCAAACTACATACGGATTACATAAACTATGCTTGAGTTGAACAGTGTCTGTGGCCTGCAGATTGTTATTGCTTCATACTGTTATCTGCATCTAGTAGCCTAGAAATCAGATAACTGTTATTTATCCTAGCTATGTGGCTACAGTTACCAGTTTGGCCATATGTGACTGTTTGCATGTGACTGGGCAAGCATGTGGGCAGGAACAATGTGCCCTATCCATGTGTGCACAGCCAACATTATACGTTACACCACCTACTTACCTGTTGCTGTATGTGAGTAGACATCCAACAGGCACAGGGGTCTATAGGTAAGTGCATTATGTACTGTTGAGCCCTTAGTTTGGATCCTTTGAGCAACATTATAGATGTGTGATACTGCAGCTTTAATCACCATTATCATGGTATTTGGACAATACAGACATCCATACACATATTTATGTATATAACAGGGATGTATATATAAAAGTAGCTGTGTGTGGATATTATATGTGTTATGTAGATATATTATTTATACATAGAGATAGATATACTATATATGGGAGAGAGACAGAGAGATAGTGACAGACAGATATGTATACATATATGTATGTATAGACATAGCTATAAATAATAGGTGATTTTGAGCAAGGAGCCACATAATTGAGCTCTGTTTAACTATGTGTATGAGCATGCTCAGTGGGATTGTCAGCATTTATAAACTGACTCCAGCTCACACCTATCTGTACTCGAGTCTTGGATTTTGTGTGTTACACACAATGACATATGTCCCTATTTCTGCAGTACTGCATTTCATTCAAATTGTCCATGGCATTTTTCAGATGGCTGATGTAATTAATATGTGACAGAGGTTAAAAATGTTACACCACACAAAGACTTACAGTCTGTAAAACAACCAACATAATAATACCTCATATACAGAATATGTGGACACTTCCAGACTAGAATCATCCACGTCATCACACATGCTAACTTCCCTAGTCCAGTGAGCCACACAAGCTGCCTGACAAAAAGGAGTCATTCATCATACAATCAACAGCATAAATATGTACATTGTTATTCCTGTGTTAAGTGAGACATACAATGCATGATCAATTTCTATGTTACTACCCTGAGCTTGCATAGACTGCTGATATACCATTGATGAGTTACTGTTAAAACAGTAATATGAGGACACTGCTGTGTTGGGAGTTGGGGAACAACACTGCATGTTCTGCTGGGATATACAGTAGTCCAAATATCATGTAACCCTACTGTGTAACATCTCTCTTGACTGATGTAGTGAATATTGCATGCATGAGGCCTAATAAACATTAAAGGACACATGATAGTGGACTGGGTATCTGTAGTACCATGTGGATGTTACTTCTGTCCAAATAGTCCACTATATTTACTTACATAAATGTAGCAGATCCATACATACAATGTCATATCATACTAACCCTTGCAAATACTGTGCAGATTAGAGACTTACCTTGCAAATGTGGCAGTTGATGGAACTGTATTTCAGGGCTGACTCTGTCTGATGCAAGCAGTACACAGCCAATACATGGATAGGTAGAGGTTGTGCGGGTTGTCTGGCATCATGTTTAATATATGTATGTGAGTAGGAATAAGGTGTCAGTCCTTATATCCCTAGGTTGTCAGTGAATGCGTTATGCATTGTCTCTGAACCAAAGCTGACTGTACTGAGCAAACCTATGTCTACCTACAGGGACATCAGCAGGGATTCCGCATCCGACTCTTCCTGTGACTGTGGTGACCTAGGCACTGGTGGGGGGCTGTGTATTGCTTCCCTTTGCTGATCCTGCTGCAGCTGTTGCCACGGGATCAGATTATGTAGCATAGCACATACTGTGAACATATGTGCACATGTGGCTGGAGAGCACTGCAGGCCTCCACCAGATATATCTAGGCACCGGGACTGTGACTTCAGAAGCCCACACACACACTCTATGATTTTCCTAGTTTGTGTGTGTGCCTCATTATGGCATTCTTTGGTGGATGGATGTGCATTTCTGATGGGTGTCTTCACCCACAGTTCCAGGGCATAGCAAGCATCTGCCAGTAAATGGCCATGTGGGATGTCCCCCTAGCAAACATCTGGTACAGCTGTGATGCATGCCAGATATGGGAGTCATGATAACTCCCAGGGCTGCCAGCACACACATTCAGGATAATCCCCTGGGCATTGCACATGACCTGGAAGTTGATGGAGTGTTACCCCTTGCGGTTGATGTAGATTCTACCCTCCTCACCAGGTGGTACCTTGATGTGTACATGAGTGCAATCCATGGCACCCAGTACTTCAGGATAGTGTGCTAAGTGGTAGAAGTGTTGCATATTGCTGGCCTTCACCTGAAGAGTGAGGGGAAAAGATATGTGCTCACTGGCATATGGGAGCATGTCATCCAGGAACTGGTGCAGTATCCTGGATGCAGATTCCTGAGAGGCCCCATCATGTCCCCAGTTGGTCTTTGGAAATTATCTGTACCTAATATCCTTAGGGCTACACATATGTTTGTTTCCACAGGGATGGGTTCTCCTCTGTTGGCTCTGGGTCTGAATTGAGGGTGGTAGAGCTCAGTGAGCTCTTGTAGTATGTTCCTGTCCACACTGTTGCACTCTACCATCTCCAGCTCATGTAGCTCCTGGAAGGTTACCCTGGGCCTGAATACTCTTCTCCTTCTCTGCTTAGGCTTATTGTCAGCTGCACCAGCACCATTGGCTTCAGCATCTATCACATACAGATGTAGCAGACCTGCAGCATCCCCTAGTGTTATCTCAATTAAAATTTCCAAGTCTGTACTCCAATGGTCCAGAGTACTTTGGAAAAATTAGAATATAGGGTGTATGCATACTTTGTACAGCTCTGATGTAAGTCCAGAATGTCTGTCTGGCTGACTATGATGCATTCCACCTGTCTACAATATAATTAACATCATTTAATGGCCCTATTTCAGTGTGTGACACCATGCACAGAGCCACATCGGACAGCATAGATTATACAAAGGTCAAAATCAATAACTGAATATATCCAGTTTTAAGAACGCACTCAGCCAAGCAGCACACCATGCAAACACATGCACCTAAGCTTAAAATAGCTTAGAAGTGAGAGAAAACATCCCCTGATGTCAGCCACATCCTGTGTAAACATCAACATGGTCTAAGAGTCTACAGGAAGGGAATATGAGGACATGATTACTCCTTTCTGCTATTCAATAAATCCACCTCATTTGCATACATATCCATGCTGACAGCCTGGAAACTACATGCTTCATAGCCCTATCACCTTAGCAACAGCATCAATGCTGCATTGTAGGGAAGTCACACAAGGTCTTATAATACATTTCTGTTACATAGTATAAAACTTTTGTTTCTTATTTTATTTTTATTTTTCTATTAAGCATGTTTGAGCTATGCAGTGTGTAGCGCAAACCTGCCAAGATTATTAAAAAAAAGAAGTACTAATTTGACTTATTCCCTTAATCTTTCTGACACCCAGAATAGTATTTTTGCTCATATGTGTATGTGTTATGACATTTTCAGCGGATTTATGTCGACATTTCTACAGTTTTACATTCCCTTTTGTCTGTCTATTCTCCTGTACACTGAAGTTTTCCATGTGCACTATGGACACTGATATGGGGTCTGAACAGATGCCTTTCTGCTCATTGGATTGGTCTAATTGCCTCATTTGCATGAGATTCACCTGCTTATGAGGTGATTTGAATGTCATGGAATTTTGCATGTTTGTGCATGCATGCAAACTGCTCAGCTCAGTTTACTGAATCTTAATATGTTTGCATCCACGCAAGCATTGTAGCGTGATGCTTACATGAAAAAAATGTGTAGACTTTATTGAATTCCCCCCAGTGACAATGGACCAAGATCACCTTTTAGGAGCTTAAGAGTATATACAATATCAAGTAGAAGGAGTGCTCACTTAAGCTATTGTCATTGCTTAAATTTGGCAGCCTCTCTATTTTCTTAGTGGGAAACTTTTGAACTTTGTCTAGTTGTAAAATGGGTTTTAATAAGTTTAGTACAAAACATTGTACTGTATGCTATAACTGGTTAAGTCAATGCTGTTAAAGAAAAACAAAGCTATTTTCTTGGAATACCCCAATACTTCTTTTACTACTACATATGCCTAATGTACAGGCATTTTGATCAAAAGTGAGACTGTCATCTCTAACTGTGCCTAGGACTTATCCATTCTCAGTATACCCCATATCATTTCAATAATCAAATTCACAGCATTCTTCCTAGTATAGGATATGAAGCTACATTTTTTATGTAGAACTGAGTGCACCAGGAAAATACTTTTTTCTAGTATGATAGTTATCAAGTATCAAATTTATGTGAGACAAAAATCCCACCAAGATTTAATAAACTCCATGTAGGCACTGTGTAGAGCCTAAACTGAATGTATCCATGTAAACGGCCATGGTTCATCCCCAGTAGCAAGCCATGCATATTAATGATGGTGCATTGCCGAGGAACAGCATAGAAACAGGGTAATAGAATCAGTGTAGGGAGAAGTGTGGAGGCTACCCGTGGTTGTTTATGGCCTGTACTACTCTCCACTATGGTTGAAATGCTGTGAATTGGATCAAATGTGTAATATTTTATTTTAATTATTTTTCCCCACTTTTTGCATGTTTGCATGGTGAGGAGTGCAGCAATGCCAAGCTATGCTCACATATAGGCGGCTGACATCTGCCAGACATCTAAAAATAGAAACCAGATGGCAATAATAAGCATAATGATGCATTTTTGTTATTTTAAATATTTTTGCATGTTTTCTGTTTTATTTTTGTAATTGCTGTTTGAGTGGCATGGCGTGGGCAGCAGCAGAGCCGAGCACTGCTCATACATACATAGCCAACAGTTGCTAGACATCTAAAAATAGAAACAAGATGTGCTTAGCAACACTAACAGATAGCACTGTAGTATATCTGAAGGTATACTAGTTTTCATAATATCCAAGTAGCTAAATGCCAACAGGTAGCCCAGTAGTATATGTGAAAGTATACTAGCTTTCATAATACCCAAGTAGATAAATGGCCAGAGATACAACCTAATATTTAGAAGTTCCTGGGTTCAAGTCTGTAGCAGTGATAAAATGTCTAAAATTTAATTTATTATATTTGTTTAATTTTCAAAACAAATTTGTGAAACATGCCACTGCTGTGCTGGGCTGAGCACTGCTTGAACATGCTAATGGCTACTTTTATTTTTGCATTGCTAAGCTCAGCTAAACCCCTGGTTGTGTGAGTTTTTACACTGCTTAGCTGTGCATAGCCGGTTTGCACAATGCTAAGCAATGTGGTGCTTTTTTGAATGTTGCTCAGTCAAGTGTAAGGGCAGGAAAACAACCTATATTAGGTGCAATTGACAGGAATTCTGCAACAGTTTTTGGGCTCTGATCAACTGGTGATATGACAGGTGGTGCTAGTGAAGATGCATACGTTCAGGTGCAGAGATGGGGTGTTCAGGAGTCCAGGGTCTTTGTTGGGCTCCTGGTAAAAAATCATGAATCCAGGCTGCTTCAGGGAAGTTTCCAGGGCTCGAAGTGTAAGGTGGAGGTCAGGGACTGGTTGGCCAGGGAACTCACCTGTGTTACTGGTATCCCTAGCACAGGTGAGCAGTGTCATCAACATTATGATGACCTGAAGAACAGAAAGAGGGGAACCTTGGAGCCCTGGGTCTGAGAAGCCAGAGCTGGGAATGCCCCTCAAATATGTAAGTATGTTTTCCTCTGTTTTACCAATATGCAAGCTGAATGTCTGCAAAACTGGTATGCATAATCGCATGCTTCTCTCCCAACAGTTGAAGTTGAGACGGCTTGCAATGTTGAGTTCCATGTTGGGCGCCTGGCCAGGTTGAGCTGTGAGTGTGGTATGTACGGATTTATTATGCTAACTATAGTGCAATAAGCAAGAAAGAGTAAAGCATTTGCTGCAATAAAGTATACACCATAAAAACTGTAGTGCAACAAATGGGCAATTAGAACTGTAGTGCAATAAATGGCAATAACAACTGTATTGCAATAAACAGTAAACAATACCAATAACAGCAAGCAAAATGATGTAAGCAGGATTGTGTTGACATAACCATTGCAGTAGAGCTGTATGCATTACTTGTCTATAGTAAGGTTGCTGAAGTCAAGTGTAACACTGTAATAGCTGTCGAATGCAAAACTAATGGCCTGCAAACTGTATTGTTTAACTCATAGTATGGTCCAAGGCTGTCTCCAGACCAGTATCAGTCACATAATGCTCTCTGTTCCTCCTACATCAGGTAATAAAGGTATATGGCTGAGGTAGCTCAGTCTATGGGCAGATATTGTGTGGATTACACAGACATGTATCAGTAATACCAATAAAGTGTTAAGCAGCATTGTTAATTCCTACAGAAATCTGTTTTAATAAATGTGCATAATGGCCGTAGTCCATGCTTCACTACAGTCAAGTATACCACTGCAATAGATCTGGAATGCAAAATTAATTCAGTCTCATAATGCTGTCTTTTTCTCCCACTCCAGAAACTAAAGGTATATGGGTGAGGTAGCCCACATTATGAACAGATTTGATTGTGGTTACATTTTACAGACACTTATCAGCAATACCAATAAAGTGTTAAGCAGCATAATTGATTCCTGAAGAGATATGTATCAATAAATGTAGTATGGCTGTATGCCATGCCTGTGTGCTCTACTGTCCCTGCAGTCAAGCATAACACTGTAATAGTTCTAGAATGCAAAACAAATTCAGTCACATAATGCTCTCTTTTTCTCCCAATCCAGGACCGAATGATATGTAGTATATGGCTGAGGTAGCCTACGTTATGAGCAGATAACGTTTCACAGACAGGTATCAGCAATACCAATAAAGGTACATTTTTTGCAGATGCACTTGTGCAGTCACAGCTATTGGGTGCTATTCCCATGCTTGCCAACTAAGGCATGACGGATGTTTCGTTTATGTATTGTACACAAACATGCCTCTCAAGTGTCACAATTTTACTTAATGTAATTAAAACTGCCTAATCCATCTGTCACATGATTACCAGAAAAATGATTGCCTGGAATGCAATGTATTGCCAAATCTGCTTACAGAACATCTTGATAGTTATTTATTTATTTATTTATTTCCAGTTTGATTACTGGGGAAGTCCACTTGGCCCAAATGTGCCTGTTTTCATTGGAGGCCCGGGGAGAAAAGCTCCATAATACATAATACAGTAAAGATACAAAAGTGCAAATGATACAGTATATAGTACAGTTTACAAATATGTACATTCAATATCAAGCATGAGCAACAAAGTTCATTGTGAAAGATATTAACAGCTGTACTGTACAGTTTCATTTGAACATACATTCTTACATTTGAAGTGTGGAAACTCTTTACATACACTCATTTAATGTAAGTATGGAAACACTTTACATACACTCATATAAAGTAAGATGCTATTTACAGTATTTACAAAGTTGAAATTGTGTGTTGAGTAGCTATAGGAGTTGC
>NC_056737.1:1650557003-1650579523 GCF_019279795.1 Protopterus annectens | reverse complement strand
TTAAATTTTTGAAACAAAGGGTTTTTGGGGTTTGAAAAGGGGGTTTTTTCTGACATCAGACGGTATGCTTCAGTATGCCAATGGGAGTTGTAGTGAGTGTGAATGTGGTCCAAAGCATCATACACCACACACACAGACACAGGGTGCCAGTACTGACATGCATGAGTGCATTGTTTCATGGGTGTGTAGTGGTTGACTGTGCCAGAAGGCTATACAAGGCTAGGTGAAGGGTATGCCTTTGCATCAGGCCACATGATAATGCTCTGCAGTATGGATCAGGCATGTAGTATCTGGATTGGCCCACACAGGTGGGCACTGTATCCACCATCCAGTCACCTAAGTTACTATTGTGTGTGGCCAGTGCTGTGCAATGCTTGCCATTTATGTGTTCTATAGCCCATGACATGGATGGTGCCTGGGATGCACACACACCTCACATGCATGTTCAGTGACATGTGGAACTGTACCTGGGGTGTCTGGCCATTGTTGTGTACACAGATTGTTATCAGATGTGCCAGTCCTGGCCTCATGAGGCGGTAACTGGTAATTGACACCAGGTTGACCCTGCACCTACCTTGATAGTATGATACAGATATTCTCAAGTGTCAGTAGCATCTGTCCATACAGGGCATGTGTTTAAGGCATGGTATGTCCTTTCTGGGTCACATTTGATGGCACCACAGTTGTTGCAAGCATCCAGTGGGGATCCTAGTGAATGTGCACTGTCTGCAAGTTAGGTGCCTATTGTAGTGATGGGACAGGGTTCCATGCCGTTTGTAATCCACTGCAATCACACCATGGTTACTATCTGTGGGCAATATGCAGAGTACTACCAACATAGTGGTTGTCGCCTAGGCAAGTGTGGTCGTGTATGAGACATGGGGTGAGAGTGTTCTCTGGGTAATACAAGGGTTGCTTATTTTGTTCACCAGGCCTTGCTGTCACATGTAGGGTTATGGATTGGCACCCCAGCCTCTCAGCCATTTTACATCTGTTATCCTTGTAAGGTGGACATTGTGACATATAATAGGTCCACCATATAAGAAATTTGCCAAACCTGCTCCACAATGAGTGCAGTTGTTACACACTCACAGCCACCTCCACATAGGATACAAATCACACACACACACACACACACACACACACACACACACACACACACACACACACACACACACACACACGCACACACACTTGAGATTAGAACTTCTACCTAAGTAGTTTATCATACTACAGCATTACACAGTTATAGGACATACCACAGAAATTTCTGGAGTACTCCTTCCCCAAAGGTATATTTCACTGGGAATGACATCAGCAGAGTTGCCAAAGAAGGGCAATGGAGGTTGCAGTGACTGTGAATGGCCTCAAAAGCATTGCTCCCTACACAGACATTCACACAAACATCCACACTTGCCATGTCTGGGAATAGAACTCCTACTGAACAACTATATCACATTACAGCATTATGTTGTTATAGGACACAGCACAGAGACTACAGGAGTGCTTTTTCCCCAAAGGTGTATTTCACTGGGAATGATATCAGCAGGCTTGCCAAAGAAGGGCAATGGAGGTTACAGTGAATGTGATTGGCCTCAAAAGCATTGATCTCTACACAGACAATAAACACACACACACAAAAATCCACACTTGCCATGTCTGGGAATAGAACTCCTACCTAACTAGTTTATCACACTACAGCATTACGCAGTTATAGGACATGCCATGGAGATAACTGGGTTGCTCTGTCACCAAAGGTGTATTTCAAAGTGAATGACATCAGCAGGCTTGCCAAAGTAGGCCATTTGAATTGTAGTGGGTATGACTAGCCTTAAAAGCATTGCTCCCTACACAGACAAACACACACACACACACACACACACACACACACACACACACACACACACACACACAAACACACGCGCGCGCGCGCAGTTGCCATGTCTGAATTTAGAACTCCTACCTAACTTGTATTTCACACTAAAGCATTATGCAGTTACAAGATGCACCACAGGGATTACTGGTTTAGCTCTTCCCCAAAGGTGTATTTCACAGTGACTGACATCAGCAGGCTTGGCATAGTAGGGCAGTGTGTGTGCATGGGCCATAACCCATTCATCTAGAGGTAGACACACCACACTCAACCACACACAGGTTTATATTTCACAGGTATGTATATACAACTGCTAGATGACTACTGCCTTGTACAGTTATGTTACACAGTTAGCACTAGTACCACAGAGTCTATAATGCTCTGGGATGCCAGTGGCTAATTTCTATGGTGAGTGACATTTACACATCATGTGGTTGTAGCCATTTGGCTATGTGCTGGGCGGGACAAGCCTCATGATGGAAGGCTCTTTGTCACTGTCACTCTCTTCCAAAAATCTATGTATGTGTACTTTTGGCATATTATAGTGTGTTGTCCTTGGATATCTGTGTGTATTCTTATCCAATGTGTGTGCAAGGCATGACTGGTGCATACTGAGGAGTGTATGCACTAACATCTGCAACTGTCAGATATGTATGTTCCACTGTTGTTGCCAGACTTGGGCTTCATGGTCCACTGTTGTTGCCAGACATAGGCTTCATTTGTTTAAGTGTGTGAGCATGCCCAGTATGACCTTTCAGCATGTTGTTGTCTGCCATTGCCTTCATTTCCCTAAGAGTGGTAGTATGCCCAGTATGCCATTCTGTATTGAATGTGAGGATCCATTCCAAGTAGATTGTAGTCCAGTGCAGACTTTTGTGTTCTACACCTACAGCTAGCAAACTGTATCTGCAGGATATCTGTAGATCAGTTGGCAATATGGGGTCAAACTGGGCAAGAGATAGTGTGTACTGTAGGTAAATGTATCTGTGCTACTTTTGCTATATGGTACTGGTGTTAGCAGAAATATTCAGCTATGTGTAGTGTTATACACTGTGATGTTTTATGTCCTCAAGTACTGTGAGGTAGACATTTTTGCTTGCAGTGATGTCCTGGGGAACACGGAGGAATGCAGCTGTGTCCAGCATTGTGGTCAAATGCCTACATATTCCTGCAAACTAATGCCATTCTGGAGGGGGAGCTGCAGACACTTGCTGCTGGGTGTGTGTAACTTGTTCAGCACCTTGGTACAGTGGTGGCAGAGGATCCCATACTTGTACATCCATCGACGTAACAATATGGCCTTATCTTGCTGTGGCAATACCTCACAGCTGTATAGATTCACACAGGTTACCCAGAGGCAGGGGTCATAAGTCAGGACATTCCCCATATTGTGGTGTATGGGCAGGTTTGTAGCCACCCATTCTTGTGTTTGCAGCCAGGGATAGTATGTGCACACGGCTGCATTTCAGAGTTCACAAATTCCATGCTGCCCATGTTCCCACCCCCCCCCCCCATTATTCTATCCTCTTCCATACATTATGCAAACATTCTCTGATACTTTCCCTATAGTTATCACCTCATTACAGCAATGTATTGCTGTTGGTCCATGGTTCATGCAGTGGGACATGGTGGACATGTTACTGTGGTTTGTCCACATGGTCTTGCATATGGGTTCTGTGGACTGTGTTATGGGGTTATTTGGGAGTCCATGACATAGCATACACTGGCAGTATGGATGAGATGCAGGCCTTTGGCAGAGAACTGTAGGCCATTTGGTAGTGATGCAGGTCAGCTGTAGCAGGGTGTTGCATTGTGTCAATCCTACAGTACCAGACTGACATACACTATATTCCGCTGGGGTGACAGGGTAGGTGTGCCAGGTGTTCATGCCAATACTTTCTATCAGTATTGTTCAGGTGGTGTGGATGGTGGCAGGGTGCTGCTTACAGCTATGGACACACCTGCATGGGACACCTGCACTGCATGCTGCACTCGTTTGCTCTTGCCATACACAGGTGGGGGTAATATTGTACCCATTCTCAACAGCAGGGATAAGTCCAGAGAGGTACATGTGGGTGGTGTTTGGGTGAACTGGCTGCATGTGTGCTATGGACACTACTTGCATCTGACTCACAGATATGCATGGGGCATTCCAGTGATGCTGGCTTGTGCAATGACATCAGCTGTTTCTCCATACATCATTCCTATGACCTTTGTGATCTACGAGTGTTTGGCCAGATGACATTGCTATTCCCTACTACAAGGCCAGATAATGTGATGCAAACCTGTATGTACAATTCCAAGGGTGTGTCCATTTCATGGTTACACATTATACACTGTCTGTCTGGGGTATTTTCCATTGTGTACTTTTTGTATATCTAGCCCAACAGTCATGCCATGTCCATCTTTCAGATGGTGACGCATATTACCTCCATACATTTCCAGTAGCTTACTACTAGTATGTGTTGGGTACTTTCCATTGTGTACTTTTTGTTTATCTAGCCCAACAGTCATGCCATGTCCATCTTTCAGATGGTGACGCATATTACCTCCATACATTTCCAATAGCTTACTACTAGTATGTGTTATACTGGGGAGCATTGTGTTTGGCACTGCAGTCTTGAGGACTTGGCCCTGTCATCGGCAGTACTGGGCAATAGCCATCAGGTCAAACCCACACGCATACGTGCATATTGTACAAATGCTACAATCTATCCTGCTACCTTGGCCACCTCAGGTCATCTGTGCTCCACTGGTATTATACATACACATACATGTTACTACATTTCTACATCAGATTGGAGGGGGGGCATGCTTGTCTCTTACAACGTGTCTACATTGGATTGGGGGGGCACACCTGACTGTTTCTACATTAATACATAGGAGTGGAGGGGCAAACCTGACTGTTTCTACATTTCTACATAGATTTGGGGGGCACGCCTGACATTTACTACTTTTCTACATAGGATTGGGGGGCACACCTGACTGTTTCTACATTTCTGTATAGGATTTGGGAGCACACCTGACTGTTACTACATTTCTACATAGGATTGGGGGGGCACCTGACTGTTTCTACATTTCTGCATAGAACTGGGGGCACACCTGACTGTTACTACATTTCTACATAGGATTGGGGGGGGGCACACCTGACTGTTACTACATTTCTACAGCGGATTGGGGGAGCACACCTGACTGTTTCTACATTCTACATAGGATTGGGGGGACACCTGACACTTGTACACATTTGCTATGACTGTACTGGTATGTCAGGTACTCCATTTCATTCTGTATTCTAACCTGTCATGCTGACTAGAGGCATATCAGTGTAGGACAGGTCTTAGGTTTGATTGACCTACATATCAGTTTTTGACTTCCTACCCTTCAGAGCTGACATCCCACTGCTTTACCTGATGTAGTCTGTCTGTGTAGGCCTGGGAAGGAGTTTACCCATAGGCATTATTCAGAGCCCTTAGCACAGCCTTTGTTTGTGTTTGTCTATACCTGTCCTGTTGGCTGAAACTGTTGTTGGGTATGTGAACCTCCCTGATTGCCATGTGTGTGTCATGTAAACATACATGTGGACCAGCACATTTCCTGCAGTGGGTTTTGTCACCATGTGTAGTACTGGCTACTATGGTAACACCAGTATTTGTTACAGATCTCATGCTGCCACTATAGGTGTCTACTATCTGCAGGCATTACATTCAGCCACCCAATTCCCTTGCTTGCTCACATCCATACCATAGATACAAGTAACAACACATACTACTCTATTTGGCAATTGATAAGGAGAGTGACTTACCTTGTGGGTGTGCCAGTATTGAGGATGGTGCTGGATTGCTGCCTATGTCGGATACACATAGGACACTCCCTATACATGGTTGAGCACACGTAGTGTCATGTTTGGCATCCCTTTTACTTTATGTGCAAGTCAGAGAAAGGTGTAATTCCCTGGGCCCCTACTTTGTCAGTGTATGTGCTATGCCTGCCTCTTTGCCAAGGCCAGGGCATACTGGGCATGCCTCCTTCTGCCTACTGGGACAGGCTCAGGTTGTTCCTCCTCTGAGTCACTCTGTGCCTGTGCAGGACTTGGCATTGGTGGGGGGCTGTGTGGCCCTGCCCCATGCTGTTCCTGCTGCAGCTGTTTCTGCAGGATCATATTGTGTAGCATGGCACATACAATGACAATCTGAGTACATGTAGCTGGTGAGTATTGCAAGGCACCAAAACCATGACTTGAGCATCCCAAACACATGTTCTATTATAATTCTGGTCTGTGCGTGTGCCTCATTATGGAGTTCTTGCTCGGGTGTGTGTGCATTTTTGATGGGTGTCATCATCCATGGCTCCAGTGCGTAACCAGCATCCTCCACTAGGTGACCATAAGGGATGTCCCCACTGGCAAATCTCTGGTACAGCTGCATCAGATGCCAGATGTGGGAATCGTGATAGTTTCCAGGGCAGCCAGCACACACATTCATTATAATGTCCTGGGCATCACACATGACCTGGCAGTTGATGGAGGAAAAGCCCTTGTGGTTGATGTAGACCCTACCCCGCTCACTGGGTGGTGCTTTGATGCATATGTGCGTGCAGTCTATAGCACCCACTACCTCAGGGTATTCTGCTGTTTGTGGAAGAGACCCATATTGGTGGCCAATGCCTAAAGGGTGTTGGGGAAATATACCTGCTCACTGGCATGTGCTGACATAGCATCCAGAAAGTGGTGGAATACCCGGGATTCTGATGCCTGTGAGATCCTCATGATATCCCCAGTTGGCCATTGGGAGGTACCTGTAGCTAGTATTTTTAGGCCTACACATACCTTGGTATCCACTGGGATAGGTTCCCCTCTGTTAGTTCTGTGTATCAGGCATGGCCGGCACAACTCAACAATTTGCTGTAGGAGATCCCTATCCACCCTATAGCACGCCACTATCTCCAGCTCATGTAGCTCCTGGTAGGTTACCCTGGGTCTGTATCCACTTCTTTGTATCCTCACTGTGTGTTGGTCAACAGCATTCTCATACTCACCACCCTCAGCCTCATCCACATGTTGATGTCTGATAGCTGCTGCAGCCCCTATGATTTTGTTGTTTTCATTTGTTAAAATTTACCCACTTGTATACACTGGTGGTATAGAGTATGTGTGAAAAAACAGTGGGAAAGGTGTTTGCATAGTTTATAGTGGTGTGCTGGTCTGGGCTGGGCTGCTGCCTGTGTAACTGGCTGATTCTAATACATTTCAACAGCCGGTTATGCTAGTTCTCCTAGATTAACTTCCTACTGCTGTTTTCCCTTCCCATTGCCTTCCTGTTTAAGCCCGGGGGTGAGCCGCACAAACACAGTGCTCAAATGTGCACAGAGCTGCTATTTTCTGGTTTACTTTTTTCCCCTTTAAAACCCGGTGCACCATGCACACACCCGCTTAGGCAATGGAAAGAGTGCTAGGCAGCCTCAGACACACACCCTTGCTTAGCTCTACTAAGCTAAAGGCAAGCCCGACCCACAGAGTATGCCTGACAGCCCCCCCCCCCATAATGTCAGCTAACTCCTAGGCTTGCACCAAGCTATTCCTGCTCTTACACTATTAGGTGCTAACTAGCATTGAGGGGAAATCTGGGATTCAGTATCATTCCCCACATTTGCATAGGCTTGCCTGCTGATGAATAGTTACAGGTCCCACACTGAGTCTTCCTCCTTAACAATCACTATTCACTGGCCATGTTGTCTTCTGCCTGCCATTGAGTATAATGACAAAATAGTGATTTTGGTTAGAATGCTTATTTCAGTTTTTTTCACCTGATCCCGCTTGCGCACTGCTGCCCTACACTTAAACAGCCAAAATTGGCTAAAAAAAAAAAATAAAATTTATTATTTTTAACTGTTTTCCATGCCAATGGCCATATATTTGGCCATTGGCATGCTTTACATGTTATATACACCCTTTATTTGGAGCTGTCATGGCTCCGTTTTGTAATTTGCAGAAATGAAGTCGGTTACTAACCACGTACATTTTTGCAGATTGCACTAGTCCTGCACGGCTGGCTGACAGCTTCCTGGATCAGAAATTCACCTCATTTGCATGGATTTCACTTGCAAATGGGGTAATTTGCATACAGGAGCTGAGTCCGTGCAGGACTAGTGCAGGAGCACTTGTGCACATCCCTGCAGCTTATTCCTGGATTGCACGGTGGACATATTGCCTGCTGGAGCTCCTGCACTAGTCCTGCATACTATGCAGGGCTTATTGAATCCAGGAGATTGTCTATGAGACAATGCATAGCACACTTACTCACTACCTAAGGGCCTAAAACCTTTCTCCTACACACATACATATAGTAAAATTGATGCCAGGCAACTCTCACAATCTTTACCTACTCATGTGTTGGCTGTGTACTGCTAGTATCAGACAGAGTCAGCTCTGAACTAAAATTACTGCAACTACTGGATTTATAAGGTAAGTGTTGAACCTGGGGTGTATTGTGTAATACTATGAATGACTGGCATATCCTTGCATGCTGTTAATTGGTAGTGTAAGCAAGTAAAAGGTGGGAGACTTGTACAGAAATTACCATAAAATGTGACCGCAGAGACTTATTTGACTTATATGCATCCATTATTAAGAAGTAGGCCTCAGGCATCGTTTCATACAGTCATGCCTCTCAAAAGTAGTGATGGTCATTGCATGCCCTCAGTTTAGCACCATATGTTTGTACTGGAAAGTCATTCAAGAGAGAAGTTAGAAAGTAATGATACACATTTCACTTTCTGACTTCACAACCATCACAAGATCATTAACAATAAAGATGGAAATATTTTGATAAAACTATATAACTTTCTAAGACCAATATAAGTCAAAGGTACAATTACCAATTCAACATCACAAATGCAGATATACTAAAAACTATGTCAGCTATGCACCCTGAGCATCAGACACAAAGCTTATGTAACCCTGCATACTTGGATAAGTATGGGTTCTGTTCTCACTGCAGTTAAGTGTGTGTGTGTGTTTGTGTGTGTGGGTGTATGTGTGTGTGTGTGTGTGGGGGGGGCGGCAGGAAGCCTAGGCTGACACAAAAGATTGGTGAGTGTGTGTGTCTGTGTGAGAAGTGGGCATACATTCAGATAAGGCAACAAATGACCAGTGAGACAAAATGAGTTTAAGCTTCACAGCTAAACAATTTAACAGTTTTGTGTGTGTGTGTTTGCGTGTGTGTGTGTGTGTGTGTGTGTGTGTGTGTGTGTGTGTGTGTGTGTGTGTGTGTGTGTGTGTGTGTGTGTGTGTCTGTATGGGTCCTTCAGCTAAAATTGATGTGTGAGTGTCTGCATCAACACTGCCAAGCTGTGTGCTAGCTCTATGTCTTTGCATGTCAGACAGGTGTGAGCCATGCATAGTAGAGGTGGCAGTGCATCATTGTTGTCCTACCCGACCACTAACTCTGCCAGAATTTGCATTGGCACATCCACTCCTATGGTCAGATGGACTACTGCTACCTGAACATGACCGATGTCTGCTGGATGAGGTCCCCTCATGAGGATGCCCAGGACCACAACTCCATGGCCTGCCATGTCTGGGTGTGGACAGCTCAACCACTGATGGAGCAGTCGAAGTATTGTCATGGGACCTTGATCAGGCACTGCCACATTGGTTAACAGCAGATGATGTGGCTGACCTATGGCTACAGGGATGCTGTCCCCCACCCAGCAGAAATTCTGTCATAGACACCGCTCATTCCATTGTGTCACTCATCTGATCCATTGAATCAGCAGCCATGTGGAGGCAGTCACATATGTCAGCCTGTGCCAAATCTATAACCTAAAGTATTTCTCTGGAGGACCTATGGGAATATGCCTGTGCCTCCATGACAGCCCTAAACATACATTGAGTGGTATGGGAAGAGAAACCTGGATCAGTTGGAGGATGGATAGCAGGCCTCCTCGAGTACCCCGGACAACCCTCCTGTGTGGCACCTCACCCACACTTTGGCTATGGCCAGTCAACAGGCACTGAAGCCACAGTAACCATGCTTGCCTGATTAGTTGTCTCATCCTCCATCTATCTAATATCTGAGGTCTCACTGGAATGGCTAGGCATAGATCTACATGTTGAGTCCGATGGGATTTCAGGGGATGGCTGTATGTCAACCTCAGTGTCAGAGTCATCCTCTGCACCCCACCCCACCCCACCCTCCTGACTAAGCCTCTGTTTGGCCACCATCATCATCAGACTCTGCTAATAATTTGACATCAGGTGGTAGAAAACCCTCACTTCCACTGTCAGGATTACTTGTGATAATAAGCAACAAGCACAGGAACAATTAATAACTTCACTACTATAGTGCAATATATGCTAACAAAATAACAGTGCTGCCACTATTAGACAGTACAGCAATACACACAACAGTCCTGACATAAACATCACGCACTAAAATATTTCTTGAATTCTCATCAGTACTGATATAAAAATGTTTGGATTACCATGTACAGATGATGATATGCTCCTTATGCTGGCTGGTCCTGGAAGAAGTTAAGCAAAAGCTAAGGACAACAGCATCAAAATTAATGGTAAATTAGGGAGTAAACTTTTTCCCCTTTATATATTAACTATACTTTCAACAAGAACTTTGATGGCAAATCCAACATAAGCCCATGTGTAATGAATCAGAATGTGTTCTTAACTGTAGCAATCTTCAACCACCCCGCTATTTTTTTTTTCTTTTAAACAGAACTGGTCCCCTCTAAAAACCCATCTTCTAAATTGTTCCGGTTCCTACTTTAACCACTCATTCCTAAACTTTCTCAGTCAGCAAGCACCCCCCCCCCGAACCAAACGCATCAAAAACAATTCCTGCCCATGGTTATCAAAAGATACTAAACTAGCCTTGTACCAAAGGGACAAAAAATGGAAATAATATCAAAAACATAAAAACCCTGACACCCTCCTAGAGTATAGGCAACTACGAAACAGCAAAAACCCCCCACTAATAATTAAAGACCGCAAAGCCCACTACTCCAGAATCCAGTCCTTGCACTCAACAAATCCCAAAAAATGATGGGACTCCATCTCATCCATGCTGCATCCTGACAACAAAGAAAACCCCTGCCCAGATCCCAACCCCTCCAACCTTGAAACAGCCAGCCAGTTCAACTCATTCTTCATAGACTGCATAGCTAAACTATCAGCCTCCTTCCCACTGCCCTCATCCACCACCACCCCCTACTGCCCCAACCACCACCCCAATCAACAACCTTTTTCCATATCCTTGTGCCTCAAGCCAATCCCCACAAGCACTATAAAAAGACTTCCCCTCAAACTCAAACCCTGTCGCAAAGCAACCAACAACCTTCCACCCACCCTCCTCAAACAATCAGCAGACAGCATTGCCCATACCATCTCTATTCTTATGAATAGATCCATATAAGAATCATACATCCCTTCTATCTGGCACCATGCTTACATCATCCCTCTCCAGAAAGGTGGCAAGAATACTGATACCACCAACTTCAGGCCTATTGCCATCATTTTCCCTCTTTCTAAAATACTAGAGAAAACAATACAAGCACAACTCATGACACATCTAACACGAAACAATCTCCTCTCCCCTACCCACCGTGGCTTCCACCCTGGCCACTGCCCTTTTTTCCATTCATGAAACCATAAACCTTGAACATGGCTCAGGCAAATTCATATCCACACTATTCCTAGATCTGTCAAGGCCCTCGACACCATCTCACACACCCTACTTATATCCCAACTCTCCATCCTACATCTGTCTCCCACCACAATCACCTGGTTTTCCAGCTACTTGTACAACCTCCAACAAGCTGTCCAGTGGAAAACTTCAACCTCCCCCTTCCTTCCCACACCAACAGGTGTCTCACAAGGTTCTGTTCTTGACCCTCTTATCTTCAACCTATTCATTAACAACTTTCACCAATCCATCCCAGACTCATCTATCATTCAATATGCAGATGACTCAACAATCATCTGCTCAGCCTTCTCCTCCTCTGAGCTCCTAGCAAAAACCCAACTAGCCTTCTCCAAAACAGAAACCTGGATGCAGTCTAACCATATGGCACTAAATGCAAATAAAACCAAACGAATATTTTTCCCCTACCAAAACTTCATTGACAAATCCACATTCACCAGAAAAGAGCCAAAACAACACCCTCCTTAGAATTTTTCCCAACACCAATCTTCTTGGCATCATTATTGATGAAGAACTAAAATTTGTCACCCACATCCCCTCCACAATCAAGAAAATTCACCAAAAGTTATGTCTCCACTGCAGGCACAACCACTTCCTAAGCCCCTCTACCCATCCAACTCTTGCATCCACCTTCCTACTCCTCTCCCTTATGCGTGGTGCCCCTTTTTTTCACAAATCTCCATCTTGGCCTTGGGTCCAAACTTGAATCCTGCTACCACAAGATCTCCAAATTTGCAACCAATTCAAAAACTCATTCCACCTCTGCCACTCCCTCCTCAGCCTCGACTGGCTTGAACTACCCAACTACATCAGTTACCTACAACTCACCATTGCCCACAAGCTCATCTTTAAACCTACCAACTACCCAGCTCTCGCTGCTTCCTTAAAACCTTACATTCCCAACTGCTCACTCAGATCCAAAAAACAAAATCTCCTTCAGGTCCACAAACCTGTATAACCTCCTGGCCATCTACTGCTGTCCCAATCCTTAGCTAAACAGTTGAACTCTCTCTCACCACATACCTACGCAACCTACCTAACCATACAAATTTCAAATCTCAGCTACTCTCTCATCTTTCTTCCAAATGGGAATGCCCTTGCCACCCTCCAACTTAACACCCCCCATTCCACCTTGCACTGACTCATCCAACTACCTCTATTACTTCATCCCACCCAAAACAATCCCTTCCCTACTAAAAACTAATTTTCTCAGTAATATCTATTGTACTATACTTTCCAATCTCAAATATACTATTAACATGCCCATGCATAATATTTTCATAACCTATGGTGGAGCTTTTCTCTTCGGGTCTCTACTGAAAACAGGCTCTTCTTGGCACAGTGGACTTCCCCAGTCATCAAAATGAAATAAATAAATAAATAAATAACATATTGATTTAAATTGTATTCCTATACAACATTATTTAACAATTAAGATGTAAATGCTTACCTGGAAGCTCTACCTGGGACATGCTTGCTGTCTCTGAAACAGTAGTGCCAATGTCAATGTCATGCTGTTCTGCAGTTTCCTGGGAGATGTCTAGATCCATGACAGTGGACAGGAAGACTTCCTTTGCTGTATTGGTGTCTCTGTAGCAGGACCCACCCTAGTACTCATCTGATCATGGGCTCTTGCTGTTGCTCTCCTCTGAGCAAATGAGGCCATGCCAGTGGACCTATGGTGTACCTGATCATATGTCTTGCTGTGGCCGCCTACTGCATTAACATCTGCAACTATCTGCTGCCAAATTTGCATTCTGCCTGATACATTTCCATGCCCCCTCTCAAGCAGAAAGGCACCATGTCACCTACAAGCTTCCACAATGACCTGATTCTCATGGTCAGTGAAGGGTGGTTTTTGGGACTTGAGATGCCTGGATGACATAGTCCGAGGTGTCCTAAAAGACAAGAGAAGGATAATACACAGAGCTGTCACATAACTACAAAATAACTGTTCCCAGATAAAACAGAAAAGGTAGCATCATAGAATTACTCATGGGAGAAAGATAAAGCAGTCTAGAGATGTGAAATACAAACAACAGGCTGGATGTAAAAAAAGGAGAGTGACAATAGTTATATACCATTGTTTGAGCCATAACAGAAATGCAGCGTTGCTGCCCCACCCCCAAAAAATAGGCAAATGACACATTTAACTAACAAACCATCTTTGAAATGCTAAAAGTGCTATGAAATGAACTGTCCCTGAAATTTATTTAACACAGAAAATTGCATTGTAATGTATTGCCAATCATGTATACCTATGAAATGCTCTGAAAAACATGCTCATGCCATCACCGCACTTCTAACGAATGTGTACAGATAAAAGGTTACCCTTTGCTAATCAACCTCTCTCTCTGTCTCTATAAATATATATATATATATATATATATATGTGTATATATATATATATATATATATATATATATATATATATATACTATTAAACTGATTTTTCTTAATTGCATTTCAGCATATGCAGTATATAGCTGACAAAATGCAGGCATACTTTTTCAATTTCAATAATCTTCTGTGCAGATATGTCCTAAAGTAATAGTCACTTTTTTTGTGTTCTCCACATTAACAGGTCTCCTCACCTTCAGTTTCCCTAGCTACACAGTTGCCTTTTATGGTGTAGATTCAGGGCTGTCAGCACGGTGAAGATGAACATGAGGTGTGAACTGATTAGAATTGCTGAATCCCAAATACTTGGCTTCATACTGCACATGTAAACATAGTACAGGCGTTCCTTTATAGTTTGTTTTTAATGGATTGTAATTGTGAATGATTACTGGTAGGGAGAAGGTAAACTCAACAGCAATGCAGACTATCCTACATCCAGTAGGTGTGTCAGGTTAGACTTATAAAGAGGTAGATGTAATTTTATCAAGGATGGAAATGTAAATAAGCATCACACAATTCACAGGTTCTGTTCATTAAAATCCAACCTTACCTTTTTTTGTTGGCAACTGCATTTTATATTATTCCCATCTGATATACTCACACATTTTAAAGACAATGAAACAGAATGGCTTACAGACTGCATGTCTCAGATTATTGCTCAGATAAGAGAAGAATGAGCACCAAGCATAGAGAGGTAAGACTGAGCTGCATATTTGAAAGCAATGCTCATAACTGGTTGTGTGATCACTCAGTGTACTACATCTAAAATTAATAAATGTGCAAATAACTGTTATATGGTTTCATATTACTCTAGATGATATTGCAACTGGTTGTATGCAGAATGATTTCAGTTCCTTGCCATAAAGATATTTGTGTGACAAAGAGGGATAAGGCACCTTTACTGTGTTCTGAAGGTTCAGTATAGTGAGATTTCAAATCCAGAGCTGTGTAGAAGTATTTTATGTGTACTAACATTTTGTAGTATTTATGTCATAGATTGCTTTTCCTCATTTCAACAACTTTTCCCTGTTTTTTATGTTTTCCTTTTTTGGGGGCAGTGTTTGCACAATGCACGGGTTAGCACAAACACTGAAAATGGAGAAAAATGATTGTCAGGTTTGCCTGTGCTTATCCTGTTTGTATGAAGTGTGTTAGTGTGCAAACTGGACCACTGTCTCAACCAGCAAGCAGATAGAACACCTGCAGAACATCTGCAAACAGGGCATCTGTAAAAGGGCAAAGGGCAAAGGGCAAAAACAATACATTATTACAGTTTTTTCTGTCCCTCAGCTGTGCTTACAGGCATTGCTCAGGGCTAACCAAGGTTCACTAACAGCTGCAGCCATAGAACACCTGCAGACAGGACTCAGACAGCCAGTAATTGAAAGCAGATGCATTCAGTTAATTCTGCTGACCACCATCAAACATGCTAAGTGGCATTGCATGGTGGGTAACACAGAGACCTTAAGAATAATTAGGAAATTAGGAAATGTCACGTAACCAGTCCTGTGGCAGCTTGTCTAGGTGTAGGGCTGGTATACAGATGGTTCTCAGTTCTAGTACAGGGTGTGTAACCTATTTTTTGTTACTGTGACAGTGCAGCTTATAGCAATAAACTGAAAAATAGACAAGCGTTGTTTCAACACTCTTGTGGCAAGAGGTGTGAGTGTAGGACTGGCACACACATAGTCCTGGGTTCTAATATAGGATGTTCTCTACACTTGTACTGTTGTTTCACTTCCCACTATATCCATTCTCACTTATCTGACTTATAACACTTTAGATAATGGAGTTGATATTAATTATAGATGAGGGATGAGACACATTATTATGTTTTCAGATCTATGACTGAAGGTATACTGTCTACTATATTTCTGTAAGTATAATTCTGCTATCTGGCTTTGCATGGCCTTCACAATTACATAAGACACATACACCATTGGATCTATGTCTAATAACCTTGTCAGGTCATGCACATGCACATGTAACAGCTCAAACTGTCACCTGTATTTATGTATAATTCCTCAGTATGTCTGAGCAACACTTCTTCTATGGCATAGATGGAAAATCAATGCTGTAGAAAAAAAATGTTTTGCCCTTATACCTAGGTTTGAATCTGACAGTGGAAAAAATCAAGTTTCTTTAGTGTATAAAGGCAAAAACAAATATATAAGGTCATTATTTTATGCCCCCATTGCATGTCTGCAAACTTAACTCACCTAATAGTTACCTTCCAATCTCCAATATATATTTCCAGGCTACATAGGTAGTCACCTCTCAAGCTAAGGCCAAGTGTCATATTATCCTTCCAGTTTCAATCATTTAATTCCTCCCTGCTTGGTACTTCTGCTGTCCACTTAACTCGCAAACATGGTTAACATTGTTGCTCTGGTTTGCACACTACCAGTAAACGCAATAACTGGATTTGGCAGGAAAGCATCATTTTCCATTGCTCTAGTTCAGCTAGTAGACATGTCTGGCATTGGAGCAGAAGGTGCTAAGTTTAGGACACAGGGGTGGGGTGTCCAGGAGTCCAGGATATTTATTGGACTCCTGGTAAAGTGTCACAGCCAACGGCTTCTGCAAGGCGACTATTCTGGCTCCTGAGGCATAGAATAGTGTGGCCCAGCAGACACTGTACAGCAGTGTAGACATCATTTTAATCACCTACACAGGCAAAAAAGGGATACTCTCAACTGTTGGTTGAATGAGTTTGAGACTGCCATAGCTGTGTAAGTATGACAATAAGAGAGTACTTGTGAGACTTAGAAATCTAAGCTTTGGCAAGACTGGTATGTATAATGTTCTTCTGCTCTTTTCTCTTCTTTCCCCAGCTGCCACCAAATGTGAGTACAATAGGCAGGGTCATGTTGCTCGAATGAAGAGACTGAGGGAAGCAAGTGATATGTGTGCAGAAGAAGAGAAGTGTTATTGTACCTTTAAAAGTTAAAGATAACTTTTTTGGTTCTTTTGTATAGTTGAATCAAATTGAGCATGCATATCCCAACTGTAAAAGCAAGCAGGCATGCATGCATGCATTAGTCTGTAACTCAAGCCAGTGGTAGGAGTCAAATATTAGACTGTAGTCCGAGGCTGTGTGTTCAAATACCAAGATTCACAACTATACAATACTGTTATTTCTTTAATAATATTTACATTAAATTAAAAACTGCATACCAGTGGCAAAAAATACCTTGCTTTAAAGTGTAATCTGTATAATTGGAACATGCAAATGTACAATATATGAACATTTCAAGGATTGCTTTCAACATTCTGTAGTACCCCTATTGAACCAGTAGACCATACAAAGCTACCAGGAGTCACCACTGACAATGATCTCAAGTTTAATAAACACTTAGCCCTAGTTATCAAAAAACAACTTTTTAAACTAGGTTCCCTTTATAGAATAAAGCCTTTTCTAACTGATTCAACCAGACATGGCATCTGTAGAATGCACCTTTCATCTGCCCTCTTATATGCCTCCTCAATATTCAATAACTCCACTCTTTGGAACTTCCTAACTTTTTAACCTATAACCAACTAGTTCTAACTTATTCTACCATGTATTACCCTAACAACTGTCCATCTATTAGCAGCCTAATACAGTGCTACTCCAGCAGCAGACATTTAAGGTCTTCTAATAAATCGCTCCTGAAGGTCACTAGGCCAAATAGCTATGGGGATTCTCTGTATTCTTACAAACTAGCCAAAGCTTGGAATGATAGTCCTCAAAATATACTAAATGCTTACAGCACTACCAAATTCAAAAAACAGCTGAGGGACCATCTTAAAAACATTTGATTCTGCTCCTGGACAAATGCTGGTTAGCTGCACTAACTAGCCTGTTTCCTCCTTCCTCTTACTCATCTCTCTCCCCCCTTTTTTCATGTAACTTTCTCCTTTCCCTACACTCCTTCATTCTCCTCCTTAGCTGCCTGTTTCTATTTTTCTCCTAGGTAACAGTTTTCTTAGACCTTGAATTTCTCTCATTCAGTCTGTCACATACGTTTATTAATTGTATACTAAATATTAAATTTAAATTCTAAATGTAATAATGTTCATCTTATTTAAACTAATTTAATTTTTTAAGTTTGTCTTTTCTTCTACTGTTCGTTAGTTTATATTAATTTCTCAACAAGTATCCTATAAGAACATTATTCTGTATACACTCCCCAGGATTCAGCAAGCTCTGCACAGTGTGCAGGAATAGTGCAAGAGGTGCTGCAGGCAATATGGCCGATGAGCAATCCAGGAACGAGCTCCCGAGACATACACAAGTGCTCTTACATTATTCCTTCACGGACACCATTGGTATATGCTAATTACCCCATTTCCTGGTGAAAACCATGCAAATGAGGTGAATTAGTGATCCAGGAAGCAGGCAGGTGTCTGTGCAGGAATAGTGTAACCTGCAGAAATGTATTCGGTTACTAACCAAATACATTTCAGCAAATTCCAAAACAGAGGCATGACAGCTCCAAAGAAAGCATGTATTCAATGTAGTAGGCATGCCAATAGCCAAATATATGGCCATTGGCATGGGAAATAGTCGCAAAATTATAAAAAATAACTTATTTTTGGCTGATTTTGGCCATTTAAGCATAGGGCAGCAGTGATCGGCCCAAAAATATGAAAAAAAATATGAAAAAAAAAATTGGAAATAAGCTTTTAAACCAAAATCAGCATTTTGCCATGATAGTCAATGACATGCATAAGACAACAATACCAGGGAATAGTGGTTGCTAAGGGGGAAGGCTCAGTGTGAATGTGGTAACTATGAATTAGCATTCTGTTTTATGCAAATGATGGGATTGATACTGAATCACAGAATTCCTCTCAGTGTTCACTTCCACCCAACCATATAGGTGCAGCAACACCATGGTATAAGTATAAGAGGTAAATGACCTCATAAGGGGGAGTGTCATGCATGCTGTAAGCTTATTGGAGCTCTGTAGCCCGTGTTTGCCCTTAGCTAAGCAGAGCTAAGGAAGTGGGTGTGTCTGAGGCTACCTAGCAGTGTTTACATTGCCTAAACGGGTGTGTGCACTGGGTTTTAAACAAAAAACAAACAAAAAAAGAAAATACGGGAAACAGCAGCTCTGTTCACATCTGAGTGCTGGGTATGCACGGTGCACCTTGGGGCTTAAACAGGAAGGCAATGAGAAGGGAAAACAGCAGTAGGAAGGCAATCAAGGAGAGCTAGCATAGCTGGCAGGTGAAACATATCAGAATTAGCAATTACACAGGCAGCAGCACAGCTCAGCACACTACTATAAGCTATGCAAACATCTTTCACTCTGTTTTTTCCCACAAAACTCTGCATCACCGGTGTACACAGACGGGGAAATTTTACCTGACAAAACTAACTCAATGTTAGGGGCTGCTGTTGCTCTCATACATCAATATGTGGAAGAGACTGAGGGTGGTGAGGATGTGAATGCTGATGACCAACCCACAGTGAGGAGGAGGAGAAGAGTGTACAGATCCAGGGTAACCTACCAGGTGCTACATGAGCTGGAGATAGTGGAGTGCTATAGGGTGGACAGGGACATTCTACAACAAATTGTTGAGCTGTGCCGGCCACGCCTCACACACAGAACTAACAGAGGGGAACCCATCCCAGTGGATACCAAGGTATATGTAGGGTTAAGAATACTAGCCACAGGTACCTTCCAAAAGCCAACTGGGGATATCATGGGGAGCTCACAGGCATCAGCATCCAGTTTACTCCACCAGTTCCTGGATGCCATGTCAGCACATGCCGGTGAGCACATATATTTCCTCAACACCTGTGAGGTGTTGACCAGTAATATGCATCTCTTCCACCAAATTGCAGAATACCCTGAGGTAGTGGGTGCTATAGACTGCATGCACATATACATCAGAGCACCATCCTGCGAGCGAGGTAGGGTCTACATAAACCGCAAGGGTTTCCCCTCCATCAACTACTAGGTCATGTGCGATGCCCAGGGCATTATCTTGAAAGTGTGTGCTGTCAGCCCTGCAAGCTATCACGACTCCTACATCTGGCATATGACACAGCTGTACCAGAGATTTGCCAGTGGGGACATCCCATATGGCCACCTAGTGGGGGATGCTTGTTACGCACTGGAGCCGTAGCTGATAACACCCATCAGAAATGCAAACACACCCAAACAAGAACTCCATAATGAGGCAGACGCACAAACCAGAGTCATAACAGAGCATGTATTTTGGATGCTCAAGTCACAGTTCCACTGCCTGGACATATCCAGTGGATCCTTGCAGTACTCTACAGTTACATGTACACAGATGTTCATTGTATGTGCCATGCTACACAATATGATCCTGTGGAAACAGTTGCAGCAGGAACAGCATGAGGCAAGACCACACAGCCCCCAACCTTGTCTAGGCCATCACAGGCACAGAGGGACTCAGAGGAGGAACAACCCCAGCCTGCCCATGTAGGCAGAAGGATGTGTGTCCAGTATACCTAGGCTTTGACAAAGAGGCAAAGCATAGCACATACACTGACACAGTAGGGACCCAGGGAATGACACTTCTTTCTGACTCGCACATACAGTAAAAGGGATGCCAAATATGATGCTACCTGTGCTTTACCATGTATAGGGAGTGTACTATGTGCATCCAACATAGTCAGCCCTCCAGCACCATCCTCAATACCGGCACAGCCACAAGGTAAGTCACTCTTCCTATCAATTGCTGAATGGAGTAGTATGTTCTGCTACTTGTATCTATGGTATGGATGTGAGCATGCAAGGGAGTTGGGTGGCTGAATGGGATGGCAGCAGATAGTGGACACCTATATGGGCATCATGAAATCCATAACAAATACAGGTGTCAACAAAGTAGTCAGTACTAGACAAGGTGACATATCCCACTGCAGTACATGTGGTGGCCCAAATGTGCGTCCATAGGACACACACATGCATGTCAGTGAAGCTCACATAGCCAACACCAGCCTCAGCCAGCAGGACAGGTGTAGATGACCATAAAGAAAAGCTGTGCTATGGCCTCCAACTGATGACAATGGTGAATAGCCCCCCTCCAGACCTACACAGACAGATTGCAACAGGTCTGGCAGTTGTATGTTAGTTCTGAAGGGTAAAAGGTCTGAAACTGAAATGTAGGTCAATAAAACCTAAGATCTGTTTTCTATAGAGATGCCTCTAGTCTGCATGATAGGTCAGAATACAAAACAGAATGAAAGCCAACAGAGTACCTGAAATACCAGTACAGTCATATCAAATATTTACAGTTGTCAGGCGTGCATCCCCCCCACCACACACACAATCCTATGTAGAAATGCAGTAAGATGTTCATGTGGGTTTAATAACAGTTGAGCACAGATTACCTGAACTGACCCAATTTACAGGATAGATTGTTGCATGTGTACAATATGCAGGGGTCCGTGTGTTAGGTTGTTGTGTGTTCAATATTGGCTGGAGGTGGTCAGCATATAGGCATGGAGGGTTGTGTCTCAGTGGCCTGTGGCCAGTACTGTTGATGACAGGGCCAAGTTCTGACAACTACAGTGCCAACCACAATGCATCTCAGCCATACCCATGTCAGCAGTCATCCATACTCACTGTCCACATGTCAATATCTGTCACCTTCTGAAAGATGGACATGCCATGAATGTGGGCCCAGATATACACACAGTACACAGGTAGAAGTATCCTACACAGAGTACATAAAATGTAACTGTCTACTGCACACACCTTTGGAATGGTACATACAGGTTAGCAGCACATTAGTTGTCTGTGTAGTATGGAATACTGATGTAGTCTAGCCAATCAGTGGCAGACTACAAAAGGCACAGTTATGAAGTAATGAGATATTGCCTATGTCCCTGCACAAGGCTGCATAAGGAGAATGTCCCAGATATATCTGTGAGTCAGCTGCAAGAAGCTTCCATATCACACATGCACTCAGCTCACCCCACCATCAGCCACAGGTTTATCACAGGTCATATCCCTGCTGTTGGGAATGAGTACAGTATGACCCCCACTTCTCTATGGGAATACCCAGAGACTGCAGCATGCTGAAGAGGTGTCCCATGCAGGTGTGCCCTAGCTGTAAGCAGCACCCTGCCAGCATCCATATCAATGGATTAATATGGACAGGAACTATTGTCATTAACACCTCGCACACTTGCCCTGTCATCCCAGGGGAATCCAGTGGCTTGCAGCCTGAGAATGAAGGAGTGACAGAATGCACTGGTCTGCTACAGATGGCCTGCATCAATACCAAATGCCCTACTGTCATCTGTCAAAGGCCTGTGCCTCACCCGTACTGCCAATGTATGTTATCTTATGGGGTCCCAACTAACATAACACATATAACATAACACAGTCAACAGAACACAAATGCAAGGCCATGTTGGCAAATCCCAGTAGCATGCCCACCATGTCCTACTGCATGAACTGTGGACCGACCCCTAAATACCGCTGGGATGAGGGGACAACTATAGGGATACTTCACAGATATCCCTCGCATAGTGTTAGGAAGAGGATAGAATAACAGAGTGGGGG
>NC_056737.1:1650547003-1650554503 GCF_019279795.1 Protopterus annectens | reverse complement strand
TGTCTGCTTGAAGAATTTATGGGGACTTGTTTAGACTACACACTTGTACATTACAGGTTATAAAGGCTGCAAAAGAAGCACCGTGTTTGATGTGTAAAGTCAACTTATTTCACAAATGTGGAATGCATTGACTTGGCTAGCTCCCTGTCCTGCATTAGGGTTATGTACCTGTCCTATCTGATGACCAGGATTCCTGCTAAACAATAGTACCTGTTGCCTTTTCCTACAATAAGAAATAGAAGCCAACCTCTCCCCGAGTTCATCCCCTCAAGAAAGCAAGAAAGTATGTTAGCTGCTTTATGTAAAGTATATTTGTCTAAACATTAGGTTCATTTAATGACCCTCCATTACCAGGATAGCCAGCAGCCATACTCTTTTCTACTTCTTTACTTCCCCCCTACCTGCTTTCACAGCCTTCACCTTGCTTTACTATTTTTCTACCCTACTACTAGATCCACTTCTTTCTTTCCTGGTGTTAATATTGTACTATAGCTTTTACCCACTAGATAGGACCCTCTTACTTATTTATCTATCCCACTCCCTCATTTTTGAAACACTCAGGAAACTAGTTTTACCTTACTTATTCCATTGCACATAACTAGTTGTATACCTTACTTATTTTTGACTAGACCTACTTTAAGTTTCCATTTTTCACCTTCATCTACCTATTGACCCAACCTACCTAGACTATTACTGCATCTATCACATCCTTAACTTACCTGCACCTAAACTTACCTCTAGCAGTCAGCATTTCCACTGATTGTTTTTCACAGGCTGGTTTTCCTCCATACATGGCTCTTCCTGCTCCATTTGCCCTACGGGCTCACTCCGCTCCCCTACCCTACCCCCAAATCTCACCCATCCCCACTGCATCTGGCCTTATACCTCACTAACCACTCCTACTCCCCTAACAGCCAATCACATTCCACACCTCATTAAGGTTTTCACTCTAGCTCACCACTCCTCCCATTACATCTTCTACTCTCACCTTCTCACTCCCCACTCTCTACTTCTTAAGCACTATGCCTATTTCACCTACATCCCCATACCTTGCACCGCTACTTTTTTTCTCAATTCTCTCTCTCTTTTTCCTTCCGTATACCTTAACTGCCTATGAACATCTTCACTGCTCTAACTTCCACCAGCCCTCAAATCAAACATTCCTTCCTGCTCTATCAACAACCCTGAAACACATAAACATAACATGCACAACCAACTATTTCCTCCCAATGTATCACAGAGCCACCCATATTTCCTACTAACACTACCAAGTCAAGAGAGCACATAACTTACTGAATCATACTCTTATTCCCACTTACAGACTACACCTTCACCTCCTTATAGATGGTGACATTCATCCCAACCCTGGCCCTACCAATAACACCCCTACCAACACAATCAGTCCTTCTTCTGCTTCCATACACAACCCTACAAAGCCTCCTCGCTCCCTCTTATTAAGTCACTTAAATATACGTAGTGTTAACAATAAAATAACTCAACTTCATGCCTTACTTCAGGTACACAACTTTGACATTCTTTGTTTAACTGAGACATGGCTAAAACCATCTACCCAGGACTACAAAATCACTCCTCCAGGATATAGTATTTTAAGAATTGATCGCCCTAACAAGAAGGGAGGGGGCGTGACCTTAATATATAAAACAGGGCTCCAACTTACACTACTAGACACTTGTCCACCAGCTAATACCAATTCCGAAATTCTTTTCACCAAGCTACAACTAAATACTTGTAAGTCCATCTATATTTTATGCTAATATCTTCCTCCAGGTAATAAAATCAACTCCCTTGAAAACATCCTCAGCTGGCTGTCCACTAACTATCCTCAAGAAACCATTTTCCTAGGTGACTTTAATATTGACTGGAATATCTGTAATAATGATAACCCTTCTAACCACATGAACCTTCATGGCTTCTCTCAAATTGTCACCTCATCCACTCGAATCCATAAACCCACCAACAAAGAATCAATCCTTGATTGGATCTTTATAAACACTCAGTCCCCAATCTACATGGGAGGCATCCTCCCCGATGACATGAGTGATCACTCTTTAACTTATTTAATTCGACATAAGACCAATGCACCCTGTTTTGTAACCTACAGAGCTTCTCACTCCAATAAACACTTTAACCCTGAACGTTTCCAAAATGAACTGAGCCTATGCAACTGGTCACCATTGAAACACCTCCAACTGGAGAAAGCAGTGGCTTACTTCAATTCTAAGTTCCTTGAAATCCTCAACTTCCACACCCCTTCCGGCACCCTTAGGAATCAGACCAAAACTGCACCATGGCTTACAAAAGAAACCAAACAAAAGATTTTGCTGAGTAGCAAATTTTGGTCTACATAGCGTTATTCAAAGGACCCATCTGATCACATAAAATTTAAACAACTTAGAAACTCTACTAAAGCATCTATTCTATTAGACAAAAAAACTTCTTCTTTCAACTTCAGTAAACTAACCAACAAAGCCTACAGTAATTCTGGTCAGGGATCAATAGACTCCTTCATCCAGGCAGCACTAAGACACCCACGCCCTCTGGAATAACCCAAGTCACTCCCAATCAAATTGCTGACTCTTTCAACAACTTCTTTACTGAAGCTATCCAGTCTCTTGCCAACTCACTACCTCCTGTATCCATGAATCCGCTCCCTCCTCCTTTACCTCTCCACCCACTTTCCAACTCCAACCTGTCCCTACTTCCCTCATCTGTACCCTACTACAAAAACTCGAACCCTCTACCCCCTCAGAAGACCTACTACCTGCTAAGTATCTTCAAATTGCAGCCAAAGTTATTGCTTAGCCTATCTCAATCCTAATTAACAGAAAGATAAAAGAAGGTACCATTCCAACCATCTGTATAATCTCACATATTATCCCCCTTCATAAGGGTGGGAACTCTACAGAACTTTCCAACTTTCGTCCAATTGCCCTACTCTCTCCCTTAGCTAAAATCGTGGAAAAATGCATCCACCACCAACTACTTGACCACCTTCTCCGAAATGGCCTATTAGTTAACTCTCAGCATGGCTATTGACCCTTCCATAACACTACTACTGCCCTCCTTTCAGTTACTGACCACATCAACAAAAACTCTAACAATAATATCCTGCCCTCCGCTATCTTCATTGATCTTTCAAAAGCGTTTGACATGGTTAATCATCAAATACTTTTGAATCTTCGGAAATCCCTCTCACTTGACACTCAAGCACTACAGTGGTTCAAGTCCTACTCAGATAATAGGCAACAGGCAGTGCTCTGGGAAAACACTCTATCCACCCCTCTTCCTGTCTCCCTTGGTGTACCTCAAGGATCTATCTTAGGCCCTCTTCTTTTCTCCATCTTTATCAACGATCTAGCTATTAGTATTCCCCAAGCTGTAACCATACAATACACTAATGATTCCACTTTAATCTCCTCAGCTATAACTCCATCTGAACTCCATGCCCTCACCCAAAGTGTCTTTCAGCTTGTACAAGATTGTTTTTTACAGTGCTGTCTCCTCCTCAACCCTAAAAACACTAAACTACTGCTATTTACTCCTACACAAAAGTCCACCCCATTTCACTTCTCTATAAAATCCAAAAACGGCACAGTCATATCTCCAGACACAACAACCAAACTCTTAGGGATTACTATTGACCACAACCATAACTATGATACTCATATCAATACCACAATAAAATCGGTAAACCGAAAGCTAGGCTCCCTCTACAAAATTAAGCCCTTCTGCACTCCTACAGCCAGAACTAATATTGCCCACACCCACCTCATCTCCACTCTCTTCTATGCTTCTCCTGTATACACAAATCTATCAAAAACTAACCTCAACAAGCTGTCAATCTCCGACAACAGTATAGCCAGATTTGCTACCAGCTCCCCATTTAGAACCCATCACTGCCTAAATTTAAACCAACTCGGTTGGCTGGAATTACACAATCAGTTCTTATTTCAGCAACTAATTATTTCCCATAAAATCCTTTATTATCCAGAGAAAACACCAATTCTTACAAATCTTATCAGTCCATAGAAAAATCTTTCCAATCTACGTTCAGCTAATAAACTACTAGTATCCACACATAAACCCAATAATAAAGCAGGAGTTTCCCTTTTCTCTAATACTGTGGGTAAAAGCTGGAACCTACTGCCTGGTGACCTCACTTGTATCTCCTCTACTTTACTTTTCAAAAAGAAAATTAAATTTTATGTTACTAGCCACTGGCTCTGTCCCTGTACCAACCTTGACTAATACTTTCTCCTCCTGTTTTCAACATCAATATTTTTCCTAAGCTCTTCCACCTTACATTATTGTCACTTCTAAGGTTACTACCTCTAAGTCGGACTTAGCATACCCAAGATAGACTTAGCAGACATCTTACCTGCTTCTGCTAGAGGGGTAACTTCCCCTTTACTACTCTCTCCCATTCCTGATTTTCTTCTCTTCTATAACTAGTCTCTTTTCCCATTCCTTACTAATGACTTTGTTGTTCTGGGAATCTCCCTCTTCCTTCTATCACTTTCCCACAGTGTAAAAAAAAACCTTAACAGTGAAAATAGGGGAAGGGGTATTTTATCTGTATTTTATCTTAACTGAACTTTAATGTATCTGTAACTGAACTTTAAAGTTTTGTACTGTATTTCATCTTAACTGAACTTTAATGTATCTGTAACTGAACTTTAATGCTTTGTAACTGTTGTTGTATTTTTAATCTTAAAATTTTGTAATTTTAAATATTTTTAATCTTGTCTGATCCTTGTGGAGCTTTTGTCCCCGGGCACCTACTGAAAATGGACAAATATCCAGCTAGACTAGCCCAGTCAACAAATGTAAAATAAAAATAAATAAATAAATCTCAAAGCCTGACTTTAGCAGTCCTGCAGATATCACCCACCTTAGAAGTACCTGTTGCCAACCCTAAACCATGTCAGGTCAATGGTGCATGTGGCAAAAGTGCAGCATAATGGTCCGTAAAGATTGTTAGGTAGAGGTTTGAACCTCACTTCTGGCAAATGTGTGGATAGGGTCAAATAATTTTTGGGATCTCTCACCCTCTACATCACCCAATGCCAGTGTTTACAAAGGCTGGTGATGTTCCTCACCTTAGAAGTACCTTAGGAAAACATCCATCCTATAAGCTCTGTGGCATGTGTGATAAATGCAGTACACTGTAGTAGCAATACATAGGTAGGGGTTTGAATTTCAGTACTGGCAAGTGTGTGTGTGTGTGTGTGTGTGTGTGTGTGTGTGTGTGTGTGTGTGTGTGTGTGTGTGTGTATGTGTGTCTGTCATCAGTATCCTGTGTGGAGGTTGCTGTGATTGTATAATAACAGGATCCATTGTGGGGCTGGTTTTGCTAAATTATTATGTTGAGGACCAAGTACATGTCACAATGTCCACCTTACAAGGACAACAAATGTCAAACACCAAATAGGTTGGTGTAGACAATCCATAGCCCTACATGTAACATTATGGATTGGTGAACAATATAGGCAACCCTTCTATTATTCAGAGAACACTCTCCACCCATGTCTCATATGCAAACACACTTGGCTAGGCAATAACCACTATATTGGTAGTTCCCTGCATATTGCCTGACAGATAGTAACCACAGTGTGATTGCAGTGGACTACATGCCTGTTGACCAGAACAGTGTCACTGACATCAGAAAGTACTTTGATGTGTTACACCTCCTGACTGTGTGTGTTATCCAGCAAGTAAAAGGACATGGCACACTGTTTCATCCCCGCAGTAGGCAAATAAATGCTTATAGTGGCCCTTTTGCTATGTTCCCTACTGGACGTCTGCAACAACTGTAGAGTTTGCAAATGTAATCCACAAAGGGAATACTATGCCTTAGACACATGCCCTGTATGGACAGATGCCACTAACTCCACTGAATACCTGTATCATGCTGTCAATGTAGGTGCAAGCACGACCTCAGTTACATAGTCAGGTCTCACCAAATGAGGTCTGGAATGCTACATAAAAAGATAACAATCTTTCCACACAACATGCCCCAGAGACCTCAAGTACACTTCTACACGTCAAAGAACATGTGTGTGGGACATGTGCACAACACAGACACTGTCCATGTTATGGTATATAGATCACATACATGAGAAGCAGTGCAAATCACTGGCCACCCACAATAGTAACCCAGATGAGTGGATGGTGAATACAATATCCACTCCTGGGGACCACTCCAGAGACTATACCACTGAGCCATACTGTGGACTATTGTCATGTGACCTGATGCCAATGTATTCCCTTTGCCTAGCATTGTACAGCCTTCAGGCCTATTCACCTACTACACACCTTTGAAGCAATGGACCTATGCATCTCAGTACTGGCAAATGTGTGTGTGTGTGTGTGTGTGTGTGTGTGTGTGTGTGTGTGTGTGTGTGTGTGTGTGGAGATGAATGATTTTGAAGCCATTCACACTCACTACAACCTCCCATTGCCCTACTTTAGCATGCCTGCTGTTGTCATTCACCTTGAAATAACCCTTTGGCCATTTGTCATCCCTATAAGCTCTGTGCTGCTTTTAATAATTGTGTAATACTGTAGTTTAGCAAATTAGTTAGGTAGGAGTTCTAATCCTGATCCTGCCAACTGTGGTAATGTGTGTGTTTCTCTGAGAGAGTGTGTGGGTGTGCCTTCGTTAACACCTGATTTTGTGGACATTCACACTTACTATACTTCCCTTACCCCTCCTTAAGCACTGTTACTGATGTCACTCACCTTCAGAGATACCTTTGGAAAGCTCTCCAACATGTAAGCTCCATGGTGTGTGCAATAATTGTGTAACACTGTAATAGCAATGCATAGTCCGATAGGGGTTTGAAACTCACTACTAGTAAGTGTGTGTTTGTGTGTGTGTCATCAGTATTCTGTTGAGGTGATTGTGTAATGACAAGATCTATTGCAGTGTAGGTTTTGCTACATCATTATATTGAGGACCTATATGTCCCAATGTCCACATTACAAGGCCGAGAGTTTTCAAACACTGTAGAGCTTGTTGTAGACAGTCCACAGCCATAAATGTGTAAAGCCATGTGCAATTACTATATGACAGTATGGATTAGTAAACACTATAGGCAACCATTGTAATACCCAGATACCACTCTCAACCCACGGATCATGCACAAACACGCTTGGCTTTTACTCTCTTGCTCCCTTCCTTTCTTACTTTGTCTCTGTCTCTCTCTCTCTCTCTCTCTGGTGGATGTGGAAAAGTACATCTGTTTTGCATTGGCAGCAGCATGAGTTTTGTAAGTAATGCTCATGATCAGCTGATGGCCTGTGCATGAATTGCAATCCCCCACTTGCTAATTGCATGTGGAACAGCTGTTGTATCAGTCCTATAGCCATTTGCATGGAAACACACACCTATAACTAAGCACATCATGTGGGTGTTGGCCCTTTTCCTTCACTGTGAGCAGGACTTCATGTGGGTGTCTGTCAAATAGCATCACAGAA
>NC_056737.1:1650502003-1650542003 GCF_019279795.1 Protopterus annectens | reverse complement strand
GTGCATTACTGAGAATAACAGTGTATGTGTGTTTGTAAACTTGTAGTTGAAAATACCCTGAGGGCCTTTTCATCCACTACAACCACCCCCCATTGCCATACTTACAAATGGCTGCTGCTGTAATTGACATTAAATGTACCTTGTTACACTCTTCACCCTATGGGCTACCTGGAGCTTGCAGTACCATCATAACACTGTTTTACAAATGGGTAGATAGGCATGGGTTACCTTCTGAGTCCTGGCAAGTGTGTGTATGTGTGTGAGTATGTATATTTGTAGGAAACAGCATTCTGAGGCCACGTTCTCCAAATATAATAAACCTTGCCATACATTATAAGGGATAGTGATGTTGCTGACTTTAGGAGAGCCATGACAATCCCACACCCTACTATCCCTGTGGCATGCGCAATAAATGCATATCTTTGTAGTAGCACTGATTAGATAGACAAGGGGTTGCATTGCAGTCTTGGTCAATGTATGGTTGTGGGTATGTCAGAGCATTATCATGGGTTTCAGTGAGTACAATATCTAATGTGGGGTGCATGTGCTGGGTATACTGTCTTTACACTATGGTACCCCCAGTACATGTCCCAGGGTCCACTGTATGAGGACCGCTGTCACTATCAACTATAGAGGTAACTGATTACACTATCCAGGCCAATGATGCATGTGTGGATTGCAAATTCTCTGTAAAAGAATGGACTCACTGACAAGGTAGTTAGCACTGCTAAACCCATGTCTGTCAGATGTGTCTATGACTGTTATGTGTTTGTCAGTGTGTATAAGACAGTATGTCATAATATGTATTGTTCCTTAACACCCAATACATCCCCCATTACCATACTGTACATTGCCTGGTGATGTTCTTCACTTAAGAGGAAACTCAGGACACGCCTCACCCTAACAGTTCTGTGGTGTGTGCAATTAATGCCAAACACATTAGTAGCAATACGTACCTAGGTAGGGGTTCTACTCTCAGTGTTGCCAAGTAACTGTGTGTTTATGTGAAGGGATCTACTTCAGTTTGCAGAAAATATATGTCCCAGGAGATCATTTGTACGAGAACTAACTGGCTAAAGGTATAATTTCAAAGCAATCATCTTGTGGAAAAACATACAAGCAAAACTAGAAGTGGATGTGTACATGCCCTCTTCACCACTGTACAGCTATACAGTGATACAGAAGTTGGTATATATACATGGGTGTGGTTGTTGTGGCTGCAGCCACCCACATTCTGTTTATTGTAGTAGGTATTCCCTCGCTTAGTGTGCTGTTATACTGCACAGTTTATGTTAACAAGTTAAGTAGTTGTTAATCACACTATGTGTGGTTCAACGCCACCCGATACCCTCCAAAATGGGAGACTGTGCCACCCACATCAGCACACCTATGTGTTCCAACTCCAAAACTGCACTACATTAGGGAAGAGGACATATACCCTGCCAGTACCATTGTCAATGACATTAATCTGGCAAACTGATTATTTCCTGATGTGATATTTTGGCAATTTGGTCTGGGTGGAATTACATAGTCCAAAATGAGTTCACTGAAAAATGAAGTGCATCTATGTGAACAGTATTCTCTGTGTATTGCATCAACACCAAGGCCTGTGTGTGTATTATGTGTGTGTGTGTGTGTGTGTGTGTGTGTGTGAGTGTTATTCACAGACATTTGGTGTGTGCCACACAGTACACTTACAATTGTCCACTGTAGAAGAGCTGCTGACATCAGCCACCATGCACTCACCTGTATACACCCCTCAGACCTATCAGCCATGTGACACATGCAGCAACTGTTACACAGACCTGCTACCTGTGTTCAGCTGTACCTGGGATGAGACACAGTCAATGTGTCACAACAGTGCTACACCCCTTGTAGAACAGGACAGCAGACCAACATCCTGCTGACAAATAGACAACTAGAACACAAACAGAATACATTATAGAGACCACAATAAGTCAGTGTTAATAACAGCTATAATGCATCATGACTGAACAGCTACACACCCTGACGTGTAAGCATTCATCATTACACGTTCAACAGCATTACATTGCTAAACCTTAGGACATTAACCCTGTGCATCAGAACCATATCAGCATGTCCCTGCATCAATGGTATGGATGACAGGGATGTGGCACAGGTATCATCATATGCACAGGGTTTTTTGGCAGGTTTGCCAGAGGCCTAGTCTGAACCATTTGGTTGACATCATGTGTTTGGGTTAGGGGGTTCTTTATTAAATGCGCTGTGCAGACGTGGTGTGTGTAGGTATTGAGGTGTCCTAACTGTGTTGGTGATGTGTGTGTGTATGCAAGCACATGTCTGCCATGTGGCTGCCCTATTCAGGGGTTTGTTGGACAGCTGCAGACTGTACATGGCAGGGTGTACAGTTCACTGTCTCCAGACGTGGATATGGGAACTGTGCCTGCCAGGGGCTTCACGGGCACTACCAGTAAGATGACCAGATATGTTACTCTCCACTGATAATGACAATTGTCCACTGGATCGGCGTCCCTGTTGGGACTGGCCAGGACCACATGCACGTGGCCTGCTGCATTGTGGTGTGTACAGCACCCTCCTGCAGTGCTGTTGCTGGTACTGCCAATATGGGAGCAGCCGTGAGTTGTTGCACATCCACGTAGACCTCCACCTATTGGTGTTGCTGACCTACATCCACATGGCCACCGCCCTATTCCCACCACATGCTCTACATAGACAACTCTACTACCATCTCACCCAGTCATCTATCCAGGTCCTCTGCAAAATAATGGTGGACACCTACAAGATCACAGATGTTGTCAAGTACAGCAGAATGAGTAGCCCTCTGGGGCCTCAGACTCTGGTGTAATGTTCCATACATGCCTGTGCCTCCATGATGGCCCAAAACATGTGTCTGGTGACACCTGCTGTGGCACTACTGCCAGGGACATGATGGCCAGCAGCCCTCCTATGAGCACCCCTGTACATCTGCCTGTGTGGTACCTCACCAGTCATCTGGCTATGGCTGCTGTGTACAGACACACTTGCCATAGTCCCCACACTGTCCTGTCTCATGCCACCACCCGCCAACTGTCCCTCTTCTAGGGCCACTGGTGATGGGGTATGTATGAGCATTGTGACTGTGTGCGGGGATGGGTTGGATAAAAGTGGGATGTCAACCGATGGCACAGCTTCAGCCCCTGACAACACTGCCTGTGCCTCACCATGCCTATCATCATTGTCAGAGTCTGTATGGACACTACCATCAGATTTCCTGCAGCAGGGACCCTGACCCACCTCACCACCTGTGAGGGGCAAACAAAAAATGTAATTTATGACCTGTATGTTATGGTTTACCTCTACAAAGACTCACACACACACACACACACACACACACACACACACACACACACACACACACACACACACACACACACACACACACACACACACACACACACACACACACACACACTTACAGGTGAGGTGGCACAAATATATTACACAGACCTCTCATTACCCAACAGTCAACATGCCTGACATATGACACTCAACATCATGCACTGCAGCCATACACACTCCTTGTTACCAACATTATACATATCTGTGATGCATGAGTTGTGTTAGTAGGTGATGCCCCTTCCCATGGAATACACTGCACCCATGTACACAGTATTGCTGTGCACCTGTACAGCACACTGGCATGTACTGTGCACCGTACCTCATGAGTATACACAACATTGCTGAATGTGTATATGTGTGGCAGTTATGTTTGCTCTCTTGCTCACAGCCCCTGTGTGTTTGTCTGACACATACCTAGGATGATATGAGGACTGATGTCAATAGTTAATGCCTGACATCTGATTTGCAGATCTCATCATCAGCAGTGCATGTAAGAGCAATAAAATCCAATTACACTGACAACCTTTAAAGCTTAATCTGGATAGGAGGAGTGTACACACCCTTTTTGACATGCCATGGTATGCAATGGGGCCACAATACTGCATATGTTAACATTGCACACACCTGATATGTGACATATGACCTGTGCAATCCAATGCAGTATCAAACAAATGTGTTAGTCATGCAGATGCTGAATGAGAGGCATGCAATATGTGGGTTGCATAAGTGTGCACACCCTTAACACAATAGTTTGTTGCAGCACCTGTTAAGTGAACTACAGCAGTCACTATTCCTGGAAGGGGTATACTAGCATGGCACATCTTCACTTTCTATTATGTGGTCACTCCACCCTACAAATGTCTCCCAACTCTGCCAGATTGCAAGGTCAGCTCATGTGCACAGCTCTTGGAGGTCACAGAGTGGCTTCACTATTGCTGTGGAGTCAGGGCTGTGTCTGACACAATTTATGACATTTACTGTGTTCAGATGCAGTAATTCTTAGTGTGCTTTGGATGTATGCTTCAGTTCACTGTTGTGTGTCAAGATGACACCCCTCCCCATCCTCAGCCTTTTTTGCAGATGCTTGACAGCTATAGGCCACACATGAGGATTATTTTGCAGTGTTCCAAATTCTGAACACCATGTCTACTGGCCTAGTTCTTGCTAATGAACAGCAAACCTAAAGTTGTACACTGGCAACAGCGAGGTAAAAATGGGGATGGTGGCCCTGATGTGGAGTGAGGTGTTGTTTGTGCACCACATGTATCTTAATGAATACTGTCTGTAGGTTTCAGCCTTGGTCTCATGACACCATTACACATTGCAACACATGCCTTTGGGAGACTTGATCTTATGCATATGCTATCTGTAGAGAGCCCTGGATGATGTTGCCTGTGGAGCAACTCTTCCATTTGATTACCCTAACCCATAGGCCACACTTATGTAGATTCCATGCGATTGTCGACACAGGTACTGCACAGACAGTACTTACAAGACATTCCTGCAAATCCCTCAGTGTTGCTGAATGTTCCTGGGCAGTCTCTATGACCAGTTTGCAACATGTGTTGTCATCTGTTTGGATGGGCATCTGTTTATTTTCAACATTAATGTCATCCCATCCTTCATACACACATATATGACTGTCTGCACTCTTTGCCATGGTATATGCAATGGTGAGGTAAGGCTACTTTTCCCACTCCTGAGTGCTATCTTTCGGATATAGGATCCATTTCATGGTTTGCAAGATGTGTGGAAGCCATGGCTGCCTCTGTTGCAGGTGAGTGGGCAAATGTCATGGACATACTTCTTGGACAGCAGGCCATAACCTGGTGTGACATTGAGGCCCTGTACTTGATGGAAGGGCTGTACACAAGAAGAGTAAATGCTGTCAGTACCTCACAAGCTGCTTCCACAATATGTTATTTGAAGTGTGTGCACACATATGCATCCAGTGTATGTTAAGGTATGTATTCCCCATATTTGTTATCCTAACATAGGTTTCCATATTACATATTCATTGCTCATGTTAGGATCACATTACAGGTTGTAAGAGATGTGGAATGTGGTATTGTGATTTGCCATTGTTTAGATCATGAACAGTTGCCATTGTAACAGTGGTGTATACACTGTTGTAGCTACTGTATAAGGGTAATGTTTCAGACATGCCCCTACTATAGGTCATTTGTCCCACCATTATGTACATCTCTGTCCACACATCTTGCACTGACAGGTTGTTAGGTATACTGCATAACTCTTACATACCCTTCAGATATGCCACCATGGTGACCAGTGTGATGCAGTGCAGTTAACACCAACAATAAGTGAACATGTACAGCATGCATTGTGGGTAGGTGTGTTACAGGTGTGCAGGGCAAATAACATGGCTATAATATTGCTTGTCTATTGGCAAACCTTAACAAAACAACCCCATACTCACCAGCTACAGGCTGCTGCCCCAATTGTTTACCAGAGGGACCTAAATAGTTGTGTGAGAGATGTAATGTCAGCAGCCACACCTGTGGCATTGGTACAGGGTGGGAGCAGCATTTCAGCGCATCAACAGTACAAACTCACAATAGTAGATATTATGCACATCTGTTCATTATTACACTGCAGCAACAGACTATCTTATCTGACATATGCATGTTGATACTTTACAGATGAAAATGAATAAGCAACAGTGGTCTACTAATGTGCTCTGGGGCCGTACCTGCACTCTCCTCATCTTTTGTGTGGGTGGCACCCACCTCCACAATGCTGTCTTCAGCTTGCTGGCTGGGCTGATGGGTGGGTGCCCCAATTCTGGTAAGGAGCTCCTCAGCATGTGTCAGTGGGGGCTGCATGGCATGACCCCCCACCTGTGGCTAGCTGGTCCCTCCAAACTGCAGTGGCATGCTGACTTGTGTGGTGGATCAGATCCATGCAGCAATGCTGTATCTGCTCATGATTGTGGTTGTGCAGGCCGACATTGTTTACTCTATGGATGAGCTAGTTCCACAGGATGGTCCCCTCCTGCAGATCCTGGGCCCTACAGCCAAAGAGGATGGCATGATGGACTATGAGGAACTGGATTATAGCATCATCTTCCATGTGGATCGTGTGTGGATGGTGACATAAGTGTGTTTGACTGTAGTGTGTGATGGGACTGTGAGCACATGCCTGTGTTAATGTAGGATCTAAACTGTGATGTTCTCTTGCCCCATGGAGACTTGCTGTTGTTGCCCTCAGTCGGCATTATGTCCATGCTCACCATTGATGTGGGCAGGAGTGTGGATGATGTGCATATCCCCCTGTACTACTGTTGTGGACAGGGTGCCACTCTTCCCACCTATCCTGTCTGATGCAGGTTGCCTGTATCCATGGCATGTGTGTATGAGGTGTGCTTTACCCCCAGTACAGGTTGACTTGTGTTACTGAGACAGCGTACATATGTGTAGACATGGTTGCAACTGGCCTTGATGGTTTGCATATGTCTGATTTCTAGTCATATTCAGCCTTACAGGAGGTCATCTGTGAACCTACATGCTTGCTCATATAGAGGTGCACTTGCTTTCAAGTTATGGTCTGCACCTATGAGTCACTGTACAGCCACTATAGCCACCTATTATGTGCTTTGAGTCTTGCTGGTGGGGGATTACTCTATCATTGGTGGAGGATGGTTGTACAGGCAAGGTACTACTGATTCCATATAGCTACAGTGGATATGAAGTGTACACACCCCTGTTACAATGCATGGTACTTATGTAATTGGAACATGACCCCACAAAAGCACATGTCAACACAATCCCCACCTGGGATGTGTCCTATAGCCTGCTCAGTTCAATAAGGAACATAACAACCTGTCCTGTGGAAACATATAGGTTCTTAGGTTCATATGTGCGTACTAGGCTAATGGCCTTGAAGCCTTTATAAGCCTAGCCCATAGGATTACCCTGGCATTGTGCCACCCAAACTTAGTTCCCAGTGCTTCTGTCGATAAAAGACACTGGAGTGATCCCTGTGGTGACTTTTCTATTTCCCATCCACTCATCAAGATTTGTCTTGAAGAGAGCCAATGAGGTGCTTTGCTTGACATATATGGAAAGTCTATTCCAGAGCATGGGCAGTCCCTCCAGCATATGGGAAATAATACTCAGTACAGTAAGCCAGCTGAATATGTGTGCACACCCTAACACTGGTATGTTGTGTAAACACCTGCTGAGATGATTACAGCATCCAGTTGTCTTAGTTTGTATTCTAACATCATATCACATCTTCACTTGGCAATGGTTGCTCACCTTTCATGAACCAGCTTTGTTTCTTTTTAAATAGAATTTTACAGGTTATGGGTCACATTTGAGGTGAGAAACATTTTGACATGACTTCATGTGGTCTCTCTGGCATACAGCACACATACCTGGCATTCTAACAGGAGTGTGTACACTTTGCTATCCGCCGTATATGGGTGTTGATATAGCTGTTAGTGATAGGCATGGACAGTGGGTCATAACATAGTTGTACACTTTTCTGATTACTATGTGATAAGCGTGTCTACTGTAGTACCCATATCAGTGTCATGGCAATGCAACAATCAGTAGCAGTACACATTTTATTTTGTTGCATGCAGTGACAGTGTGGGTGTTGTCCCTTTACCTTTCCTGTATGGAAGACATCCTTCCTGTGTGTGGGCAGCGATGTTACAGACAGCAGGTAACCCCTTACAACAGGGCTTGTGCACACAGGCCAACTACATGTTTGTATAAGGTTCCAGACCTAGGGACAGTGTGTGAGTATTGCTGTTATATGCATTGAATTCTGCTAGTTTTACAGGGTTTGTGCATACATGCTAGTTTTCCATGGAATGCAGTCTGTCTGCATAGCTCTCAACTGTGGGCCTATCCACATGATGGCCAGAGGATTGGCTGTTATGTTTTGTCTGTTACCCACACAGGTCTTGTCCCTGACATGTCAGTGGCATTCTCTCCGTTGATTGCTATCAGTACATGGCAACACCCATTTGTGTTTCTGACTTCATACTCCTGAGTAAGGGTATGTTGCAACCAATCCTGTAACACCAGCAACTTTCACAGTGTATAACAGCAATATCTCCAATATGGCCCTGTGTTTCAACCTCTGTCCTCCACCTATATATCAGGCTTTGTCCAGATGTCATGCAGTAGAAGGTTGATAGTTAATGGTCTATCATTATTTAATGCTGACATTCCTGCTATCATTCCAGTGATGTTGTGGACTCCAACACAAGTTGTGGGCTAGTGTCCATAAATATGAGGGCTACAGCTGGACAATGCATGTGTGACCCTGTACAGTCTGGCGGTCAGTGTATGGAGAACACTGTTATATGCCCTTGTAAGACTTTATGGGGGAGGGGTATTAAATGTTTTTAACCTAGGCTGTTACAACATGTAAGGAATATCAGTAATAAGAAACATTAAGGTATATGGCTGTACATTTTCATATGTTTCACCATGGTAACAGTGGCGGGATAGAGCTTACTGTCTTGCACACAGTTCTGTTTGTCAGTGTGATAGTGACATTTTAAGTTAAGCATTGTTATGTAATGGATACATTTACATTGTGACAACTGATACATTTCCCATAGGGTGTTGAGTACAGAGTGTAATTGGAGGCTGTTGAACTACATCTGTAATTAAGTGTTGATTGATTCTCATCTTCAAGGCAAGTGTGTTTTTACTCTTGTACTACTTGAAGGCTTTAGCCTAGACAGCAAAGTATGTTATGTTTTGCAGAATACTGTATCATATGTTTTCTTTGAGAGGTGCATTAATCAGTTATTATGTATTTCAAACACCTAAATGATATAAGAAATGGCATAAACAACTGAAATAGTACAAAAATAAACATTTATATGCATGCAAACTGAGTGTGGTGTCATGTCCTTTGCATTGTATGTGGGTATATGTTTCATTCAATAATTCTCATTTGTAGGAAATAATCAGACACTGGCCATTTGAAAAGGTGGCAACTGTAGGAATAATGGCTGTTTGATATGCTGTGCACCCTCTATATATACTCTTTTTTTATATATCTATAAGTTTTTATATATTTATATATATATATATATATATATATATATATGTGTGTGTGTGTGTGTGTGTGTGTGTGTGTGTGTGTGTGTGTGTGTGTGTGTGTGTGTGTGTGTGTATATATATATATATATATATATATATATATATATGTGTGTGTGTGTGTGTGTGTGTGTGTGTGTGTGTGTGTGTGTGTGTGTGTGTGTGTGTCTGTATGTATCATTAGAATGTTTATTGCTTCCACATTGTGCATTCCCTATGGTAGACTGACTGTTCTGCATGATATGTTAGAGAAAACATCCCAGCATTTTACAGGTGAGATGGCTAACTGGTGACTTGTTGTGGCTATGTTGTGCATGGTCCTGGGTTCAAGCCTTGCAAGTGCTGGCTATTCTGTTGCAAGGTAGATCAGTTCAGCTGTGAAAGAAAAGATAATATATATATATATATATATATATATATATATATATATATATATATATATATATATATATATAAATATATATATATATATATATATATATAAAATATAATACACACACACAGACACACACACACACACACACACACACACACACACACACACACACACACACACACACACACATATATGTATATATATATATATATATATATATATAGAGAGAGAGAGAGAGAGAGAGAGAGATAGAGACATGTATGTCTATGTATATATATATATATATATATATATATATATATATATATATATATACATGTATGTCTCTCGCTATATATATATATATATATATATATATATACACACACACACACACACACACACACACACACACACACACACACACACACACACACATATTCATATATAAATACATTTCCCTACTGTTGAATGACTGTGCTGCATGATATGTTTGAGAAAACATCACACTTATCTACAGCTCAAATGTCTTAGTGGTAACTTGCTGTGCCTATGGTGTGTAGGATCTTGTGTTTGAGACTTGCAAAGGCTGATTATTTGGTTGCTGGGTAGAACAAGGGCTGTTGGATACAGAGTGATTAAGGCAGTTGTAAGTGGGTTTTTGCAATGGTAAGCAATGTTAACTTCCAGTTAAATATGCTTACAGACAGCCTGAAAGTGATTAATCTGTGTAGGCATTGCTTACTGCCACGCAAACAAGCTTAAACCCACTTAAAAGTTCTCACTCCCACTTTACCCAGTGCTAATTGCTTTAAAAGAAAAGAAAAAAAGGGGTGATAGGAAAGTGGTGAAAAAGGGGGCACAATGAGGGAAAGTAGCTAGGGATTTGCAGAATGGGTGTAGGGAAGGTCCATAGATGTCCATTTCTTCTACAGCAACATGTGTGCATATATACTGAATTGGGAGGTAGATTTGGACACTCAAACCCTTGCGAGAGGGGTGAGGGCAACAATAATTTGTTGTGAAGCCAATTAGACCAGATTGCATGTGTCCAGTGGACATGTGTGCGAAATGGACAGCTATGTATGAGGTATTTTTTTTTTTTTTTTTGGGAACAGATTACTTTTTTTTTTTAAGGTGAGAGTTTGATGTTGGGGAAGGGTAGTATGTATATTTGGGGAGGTAGTTTGGGTAGGAAGACAGACAAGACAGACAAGACAGCATACAGGGGTGGTATATGACATATATGGGGGTAAACACCTTGCACGGGGAGGGGTGTTTGGAAATTAGAAGCACATGAGCCTCCAAATGGAAACAGTGGGACTGAGATCCCCACCCATGGGCAGTCACCACTGCACCTTCACGGCCCAAAGGTGGCTATGCTGAGGGCTGAGCTAGAGGGGCAGGCTGACCCTCTAAATGTGCCACGCGGCCCTCAAGCTGGCATAGCAGATCTCCAAACTCCTTTTGGAGCTCAGTACATACCAATCCCCAGACCTGACATCAGGTGACAGGATTCTGTCTGTGCCCGCTCCCAGGGGGGATGAGCCCCATCCCCTGAGGCAGTTCCACTTGAAGACGGTGCAGGCCAGTGGATGATGAGGTCCTGGGGTACGTCCCAGATGTGCTGGGGCCCAGTGCTATGGCCAGATGAGGTGGGAGAGGTGGGTCGGCTTGGACCGTCCTTCCCAAACGTGCTATGGTGTTGCAGGTTTAGAACATATGTGGGTTAGTAATAGTCAACACAATCCAGGATTAGTTATAACAGCATCTATAGATATTCCCATTAACCCAAATCACCAGATTTGGAACAGTTGCATAGAAAACAGCACACATGCATATATATATATATATATATATATATATATATATATATATATATATATATGTATATATATATATATATATAACCACAGTGTCCATTACAACGGCATGCAGGTTACATTGATAGCAACAGGCCACCAATGATAGTATTTCAACATGGAATATTAAATGGAAACACAGTTCAATATTTGGTGAACAATAGGACATATGTCCCAACAGTAGGTTTGGTGTAAACATACCCACAGATTTGTGTGCTTAGATTATTGTTGCAGATATATGGTAAGGGGGAGAGAGAGATGTCAATTAACAACTTAGATATCCTTGCAGTACTCACAACTTTAATGATCATTGCTCTAATCATTACAATACCCTATGGCCTTGGTTTGGGCAGTGGTATGTTTGTACACAGTGTATACTTCAACTGTCTTATAGCTAAATTCTACATCTCTTACCTGGTAAACCTGTTGAGGGAATGTTTGTGAACACCACCTGACTGTTTCAACACATATTCCTAGATTCCAAGTTTATATTATGCACATACCTCTCAATCTCTTAATGCACACACTTTGGACAAAGCTTGACAAAATGGGGGTACAAATAGGGACATACTTTTAATATTGCTTTCATAAACTTGGAGAGTTGCTAGAGTGGCAGGATTTGTTTTAATATATTTTCTGAAGGTTTTGAGGTCTGAAAATCAAATGTATGTCATTATTTAGTGACTACAATTCTGAGATCATCCCACTGATTTGCCAGGGGGACAGAGGAACAGGCAGAAAATATAAACCAATTATCTGGATATTCTGCAAACATCTGTACATTTGAGAGGTATGATTATGCATACAGCTTACTATCACTCCCAGGATTTGAACCATGGCTGTGTCTGCTAAAAATACAACAATTTAAGTTCCATCAGAGTGTGATATTTGGATATAGCTGTTTATTCCTTTGGTGTTTTCTGTCTAAGTCTCTCTTGGTTGTACAATCTGACCTTGTAGTTACGACAGTCTTATAGAGACATTCCTAGACATATTTTTATGTAGCACAGTGTGAGAAACAGTGGTTGACACAACAGTACTATTCTGATATTAGATGTTGGTGAATGCTACATATGAGGCCATACAATACCACAGCAAACTTTACCAGTCCAGGATTTAAATCTTTATTGCCAAGCAGTTACAGTTTTCTTATCTGACAGACCTGTGGGAGGAATGTTTGTTAACACTACCTGACTGTTTCTGCACCCATTCTCAGATTTCTAGATGATGTTATGCACATACCTCTCAATCTCTTAATGCACACATTCTGGACAAAGCTTGACAAAATGGGGGTACAAATAGGGACATATTTTGAATATTGCTCTCATAAACTTGGAGAGTTGCTAGAATGATAGGATTTGTTTTAATATGCATTTTCTGAAGGGTATGAGGTCTTAAAATGAAATGTATGTCATTATTTAGTGGCTACAATTCTGAGATAATCCAACTGCTTTGCCAGGGAGACAGAGGAAAAGGCCAAAAATGTGAGCCAATTATGTGGACGTTCTACAGAAACCTGTACATCTGAGAGGTATTATTATGCATACAGTATACTACCACTGCCGGGATTTGAACAATGGCTGTGTCTGCTAAATATAAAATAATTTAAGTTTCATCAGAGTGTGCTATTTGGATATTGCTGTCTATTCCTTTGGTGATTTCTGTCTAAGTCTCTCTTGGTTGTACAATCTGACCTTGCACTTACAACAGTTTTATACAGACATTCCTAGACATTTTTTTATGTAGCACAGTGTGAGTAATAGTGGTTAACACAACATTACTATTCAGAGAATGCAACACTAAATGCCATACAATACCAGAGTAAACACAACCAGTCCAGGATTTGGAACTTTATTGCCAGGCAGTTAGTTTAATTTAAATACGACCTATATGGGACTATTACTGTCATATTGTCGGGTTTATTCAGTACAACCCATCCACAGTTTTAATACTGTCCGGTGACATTCTACTACTTTATATTTATTTGGCATGACTACTACAAGCAGGATTGTTACTCATCAGCCTCACAATGCAGCCTTTGCAACCTACTAGCATGAGCTTGCTGATTCACAGCCCACTCAGCTGCAGCTGTAAGGGAAATAGAGAAATATTTAGGCATACCTATCCATCACATGCACAGACTGGACATTAGTAAACAGTTATTGGTATGACAACTTACACACTGCTGAGACATCACCCCTCTGCCTTGCTTCTTGAACCCACTCATCCAAAAGCTCCCTCTTTCTCTGCTTCAAGTCAGCATAGTGGTGCTTGACCTGCTCACCAGTCCAAGGGATATCAGTGGCTTTATATTGGGAGGCCTGCTACTGGCCCTGCTGCAGTCTCTCATCATGGTTTTGTACCAGGAGTCCTACCATGACCTTGGACTCCTGTATGCCCCAGCGCTGTACCTGGAAGCACATGCCCCCACCAACTCCTGCCATACTGCCTACAGTGGGGAGCTGCAACCAGTTATGTGTTATATTCCTTCCTGTGGGGTTTAAATACGGCAGATTTCCCACCATTTGCCATAATTGGACAGTTTTGAATATGCTGAGCTAAGCTAAGCTATGGGCAAGCCTCCTTAGCTAAGGTTGGCAGTGCTTAAAGGGGCAGGTTCAGCACTGCTTACCAATGGGTAAATCCACTTAGCTGCGCTACTCATTGCTTAGCAGTCATATTTACACAATGCTTACACCTGGTAAGCAGAGCTGTGCAATGCTTAGCATTGCTTATTTTATACTTTATAGATTACCTGTTGTATGGGATTGATTCATCATTCATTATATATTATAAATTTGTTTACTTTCCCTGACATCCCTCATGTGCTTTCATTACATTTATTCATGTGTGACTATACTGTATGGGGCACTTGTGTTTATATGGGAGTTTCACAACTTTATTAAACTGATACTTCACATCTGGATCTACTACAGTACTCTGGTTATCAAATATATGTTATTTAGTAGCTAATTATAAAAAATGTTCATATACTGCTTTCACATGTAAAATGCAAATTGGTTACAGTGGGGATTGAACCAGGAACAGCTGCTTGCAAAGCATACGTTCTAACCACTACACTTTCTGCTTACACTGGCTGTATCTTGCTATTTAACTTCTTGTGCTGTTCAAACTGGACTAAGTGTAGCTAAGCAACGGGCACACCCACACAGCTATGCTTAAGTTGTGTTATTTTATTTGTACCCTTTAGAATATCCCTGCCAATTTCTGAACCTATTATTCTATCAACTTTCTGCTTTGTGGGATGATTGTCCCTTTTGGCTTTGTCCACATTCCTTACTCTGATGGGTTGGGAGGTGTGCACTATGTGCTTATGCTAAATGTGTTATTCTAACTACATTTGTCTTGGTAGGGACGATTGTCCCTTATGGCTTTGACCAGATTTGTTATCCTGACATGGTTGGGGATGTTACGGGCATTCTTGCTTATTTTAAATTGCCAAAAGGCAATTCCGGAGTAAAGAGGTGGTGATTTCATCACCCTGTGCTCGTGCATGGAACCGTGTCTATTTTACAGCATGGCAGCACACCTTCATACATATGCATGGCGCGCTGACATGCTGAACAGGAACGGATTCTGCCTTGCAGGAATAACTTATTCCTTCATGGCTGCTTGCTGAATCCAGTTGACTATGTATTCTTACATATTTCTCTACTATGGCAACATTTGTACTCTGTAGAACTTTTCCCCCTTGGCTTTTGCTGAAAACGGGCTATTTTTAGGCCCATTCAGACACTCCCGGTAAACAAATGAAAAATAAAGATAAATAAAACATAAAATAGTGTACATCAGTTAGGATGTATAACTAAATGTAATACTTCAGATATAAGAGTTGCATAGTTGTGTTAATGCATTGTATGTTATATATCCCAGTCCAGGTTAGGCAGAGTCCCTCATTGACTCTCTTCAAAAGGAATCTTGATGAGTGGATGGGAGATAGTAGGTGTACCCCGGGTATCACTTCTGTGTCACTGTTAGACAGAGGCACAATATACTAACCTCGAAAAAAGGCATAGCAAAATTCATTTAAAATGGGTGGTGAAAGCCAAACACACTCTGGCTAGGCTTATAAATGCCCTAGGGCAGATAGCCTAGTATGAACCTATGAACCTATGAACCTATATGATGTCACTAACTGTATCTCTTTTTTCTCTCACCCCAACCCTTATCTCTCTTTTTCTTATTTTCTATTATGTGTCATCAATATGTCTCTATGTTATCCATGTGTACAACATCACTAAATGCTACATAGCACAGAGAGGCAGGCCAGGCCCACTTGATCAGCCTGCCCTTACTCCACCAGCTCCAGCACTGTTGTCCAGCACATCTGGGACCTAGTCTGGTAGTACTGCCTCTGCTATCTCTGCAATACCTGCACCCTCAAGTAGTACTGCCCAAGAAGCTGCTGCATTGGTACCCTTCGGGAGCAGTGGCAGAGGTGGTGATTTCATCATCCATCATAAGATGCCAGGGTTGGTGTGTAGGATCATACACCGCACCATTGGTGTACGCCTATGCTGGATGGAGAGGCTGCTCCTTTTCATGGTCTATAGGAGTAGAAGATTTCAAGCACTCCAGCCTCCAGCAGAGTAAGGGGACAGATATGACAATCCAGTGGGTGAGGACTCGAGTCTCACTGTCTCCAAGATTGACATTCATGAGCCTTTGTTGTCCTCTCCCTCAAATACTACACATGCTTATGGTAGTTTAGGATTTTAATAACAGAACAGGCTAAGCAGGACTTACAAGGGAAGATAATGAATGAACATCTTGATTTATGTGAACTGAAATGGCAAATGTTACTGAATGCTACAATGTTTCCTGGGATAAATGAAGCCTGTTATATTTATTCTCTTTTAAAACTAAGGCATTATACTGTTTCTAATTGCTGTTAATGGTTCTTTTCATATGTTAAGTGATGTTTTTTAAATGTTCTGTGATTGGTTGTTTTTAATCAAGCTACAATGGGTTGGGTATAAAAATGTGAATTAGTGGAGTGGAGTTTGTTTTGACAAAGGTCCAGATATTGGGAATGAAAGCGCTTAACCTAATAAACTTCCGTTTTAGAATTTTGGACTGGGTCTTTTCTTCACCTGAACTACCATAGGCATGAGTAGTATTTGGTTTGATTTTCATCGTCTGGTTCCTGGTTTGTCTTTTTGGTGTTTTGTCCTCGCCCTCACCCCGATCATGGTATCCCCCAAATTTTTGGGTCCCTCACTGTCCCTGTCTATTGTCTTGTTTGTCTTGTTTGTTTGTATTTGTTTCCTCATCTTACCTGACCCAGACATACCTATGCCCTTTACCCAGTAGCCGTTCCTTACTGAATTAACAAAAAAAAAAAATGGGCACCTGTCTCTCACACACACACACACACACACACACACACACACACACACACACACACACACACACACACACACACACACAAAAATCATCCCTTACATAGTTCTCCATTTTACATACATGTCTTCCTGACACACTTGAAATGGCTACACAACATGAGTATGTTGTTGTCACTCCTCTCTCTAGAGGTGAGAGTCCAAATTCAGCTAATATTCTACACATATTATCAGTTTTTACTACTGAAGAAATGGATAGCTAGGGTTCTTTCCTACTTCCCTCCTGCATATTCCTGTATTACTTTCCCTTTGTTCTTCCCACTGCTTGCTCCTCATATCACAACTGCCTAATCTACCCCATTTTAACACCTATAATCTGGTCAGAAAATATAATCATGCACAACAGATGTAAGTAGCAGAAAAAATACTGTGCCATAGGAAATGAAGAGTCATTCATCATCAGTCCGCATTGGGGTATGGTGTGAAACACTGCACAAACACAGAGGTCAAAAAGTGCAAGACTTCATTGATCATTTACTATTTATGTGTATGGTGTGTGATTCTGTTTTTTTACCAGATTAAAGGTGGGGAAATAGAGCCGATAGGAATGTGATGAAATGGGGGGCAAGCAAAGGAAAAAACAAAGAAAAAGCAATAAAGGAATGCGCAGGGGAGAATTAAGAAAGAACCATAGCTAACCACTTCTTCAGCAGTGTAAAATAAACATGGATAGAATATTCAATGAATGTGGACTATCACCTCAACAATGATGGGGATAACAGTACAGTTATGTTGTATAGCCAATTGGACCGAGTCAAGTGTGTTGAGAAGACACATGCGTGAAGTGAAGAGCTATATATGGGACACTATTTTTATTTGGAACAGGTGTTTATTTTCAGGATTTTTACTTCAGTAAGAGAAAAATGTTGTGTAAGGGATGACGGTATATCAAGGTCAGGTAAGTAGAGTAGGTGAGGAAGTGGCTGCAGACAAAGAAGACAAAGAGACAGGGATGATTAGGGATGCAACAGGTCGAGGGCACCATGACTGGGAATAGGGAGGGGACATCAGATGCCCATGCCAGTCAAGCATGGGGACAATAAGAATCTAGTCTTCACTCTCAAAATTGTCATCACCATATGCCTCCTCAGCTTGCTGTTGGAGTGCTTGACATTTTCTTTTGCCCAACATTCCAGCCATCATCTTCTCTATTCTAGTGAGGCATGCACCAGTTGTAATTTCCTCAACCTCATGTACCATGCTTGGTATCTCCTCGTGGGTGACAAAATCATCACCTCTGCCAATGCTCCCAGTGGGTACCACTGCTGAGGTAATGCTACTTGATGTGGAGGGCCCAAAAATTGCAGGACTACAGTGGCAATAATGCCAGGCTGAGTTCCAGATGTGCTAGGCATCTGTGCTACAGCCACTGGAAGGGTTCCAGGCTGAACTGCACTGGTTGGCCAACCCCCCTGTGCTGGAAGTCATTTTGTCAGCTGTCAGAAATTGATGACATCAGAATGTTGTTAACACATATATAAAAATAACAAGAGAGATAAGTGGTGGGGAAGAGACAAAAAACAAAACTGTAATTAACACCATCATATGTCACATACAATAAATTAGTATGATAAAAATAATTTAAATTTACTTTTACATTAACTATACTTTTAAACAACTACAAAATATGACTTTTAATTGTTCCAAGTAATCCTTACAGTTTGCCTATATTGCACATATGTTGTATGAAATAATAAAGATTAAGTTAAAAGCATGGCATATGTCATTTCTGGTGAAGTTATTATGTATTTTTTTTTAATTAATTTAAAATATATTTGTTAATTGTGGGATTTGAACCCACAACATCTGAATACACTATTAGAATTGATTCCTACAGGTGGCTTGAGTTGCATACCGAAGCATGCATGATTGATTATATAATTAAGATGTGCATCCTAAATTTGCTAGTAATGTATAGAAGGGCAATACTTTTGACAAAATAATATTCTTTTATGATGTATAAAAGGGCAATACTTTTGATAAAATAATATTCTTTTATGATGTATAAAAGGGCAATACTTTTGATAAAATAATATTTTTTATGATGTATAAAAGGGCAATACTTTTGATAAAATAATACTCTTTTATGATGTATAAAAGGGCAATACATTTGATAAAATAATATTCTTTTATGATGCACACACACCCCCTGCTTCTCACAGTCTTTCCAAACACTCAGCATGGGTATCCATGTTATTTGCTATCTTCTGGGTGGCTATACATAAGAAAGGGAAAAAAAGAGAAGAGCATTATGCATATCAGTCTTGTCTATAGCCAGCATTCTATATAAGTTAAAGTACTTTTATCTGTATACTTACACAGCTGTGGGATGTCAGCAGTCCTAAACTTAACCAGCCACTGGTTGAGTTGTTCCTGCTTCTGCCTTTTCAGTTTGTTATAGTGGGGCCGGCATTGCTCTCCAGTATGTTGAATGCCAGTCACACCGGAGACAGCTTTGATCAGACTATTCCAAGCCTTTGTTTTGTATTGAGTATTAGAGGTATACATTTTATGATCTAACAGGTTTTTTTGTTGCTTTACACACTGATAAAAGTAATTCGTACAATGTCTGATTCAAACCTATGTACAGTAGACAAAACACATGCTTCCACATAAGTGTTTTGTCATCCTTACCACAGAAGAAGTGTTTGTCAGATATATTTTTTTTAATTATTTAGATGCATGCTAGAGTGTGTGGTTAACCATGTATGTGTGTAACCTGACAAGGTCCTGGTTTATAAACTCATGTGCATATAGCTATCATTGAAGTGTGAAGCACATCTCAGGCCAGAAAACACACTTTTAAGTATAGAAACATAATTGTCAGTATACCCCAAGTCACACATATAATTCATATGATCTCCAGTGCTATGTACAGTTACTGCTATTTAAAATTATCTTTAGATTGTGCTTTAGTTTATAACAGTGAGTGGATAAGCATTAGCACAATTTGGAGTGTGCTAGAGTAGAATCCTGTCCTACTTGTATTGCAGACATTAATTTATACAAGATGCCACAGAGTATGGTGGGCTACAAGTATGTTTTTCACAGTCATCACTGTGTAGAGTGGTTATTACAAATGAGACCTAGCTTGTCAGACCTGATCATTTCTTCAACATATACATTACAGAGCTGAGTGTTTAACCATGTATGTGTATGACATGAAAGTTCAGTAAATAAATGTTTAAGTGTAGAACCATAATTGTAATGTTACCCACAGTTACACATTTAATATATATTTGATATCCTATATATGCTCAGTGCACATGCTACATACTTATTTCTATGTATACTTGTTTTCTGTTGTGGATTTTTTATAATGTAAAGTGGAGCAGCAGCAATAAAACTTTTGATTTTGCTGGATTAGAACCCCAGCTTACCTGTTTTGTAGCTCTTAACTACACCTGTTGCCAGAGAACAACTAGGCAGCAGCTGTATATTTTTACATTCATTACTATGTAAATGTGCTGACCACAGCACAGCTCAGCTTAGCGTGTTTGCATGGTGGAAGACCACACATAATACAGTGCATTGGTTTTGAAACTGACAAGTGTTTGCTTGTTTTCTGCAAGTATTCTGAACCTGCAAGTGTTATGGCTTGCTGATTGCCATGCAGATCACTTTGTGGCATTGCATGATGGAAAGCAATAGATGCAACAATATATCCTTTTTGAAATTGTCAAGTGTCTGCCTATTGTCTGCAAGTGCTCTGGACTTGCAGGTGTTGTGAAAGCTTGCTGACCACCTCGCAAGACCGCTTACTGTGTTTGCACAATGGAAGGTAAAAGTTGCAACAATGTATCCTTTAAGAAATTGACTATGTCTACTTGTTATCTGGGACATTACACCATTTTTGTCTGGAGGTGAGCAATGTGCAAACGAGATTAGCAAAGCTCAACATGGATTGTTTTTGTAAAAAGTGTTTATTACGTGTCAACTCTAAAAGATAGATGTGGGACTTGAACTCTGATCTACATATGTCATGTGCTGTGTGATTTATCATATTTAACAGATCTACACACACATACACACACACACACACACACACACAAACACACACACACGATTCACAACCTTAATTTATGCCACCTTTATCAATGACTTTCATCAGCTTTAATTTATTTCATTATATTTGCACTAAGGTGTGTGTCACACAAACATTGTTGCATAAAAAATTTAAAAAAAGGAAACATAAAGAACATAGCAAACTACATTTTAATACAACTGATAGACTTCTACACAACTGTTGATTTGAACTGTCAGATTACTGAACCTACAAAACATAGTATGGGTGTCATACCCCTCTTTGCCACAGAAACAGCTTTGCAGCAGAAATAAAATAATTGTGCATATAAGCAAGTCCCATTTCCGCCATAGTATTGTAAAGATTTGTAACACTTGTACAATCCCAATTGTTTGTACATGATTTGCCTACATATTTACTGCAATGAATGATCACACAACCATTTATGAGTATTGTTTGCTCCAATGCAGAGCTGTATTCTCCTTATATTGTACTAATTCTTCCCTTATGTGTGCCATCCTCTCACATATGCAGTCTATAGGGCATTGTGATCATTGTCCTTAAAATGTATGATAATATTACATGACAGTAAAATACTGTTTTCATTAAAGGAAGGCAACTTTGCCTATTAGTGAACAGAAACTGAGAAATGTGTGCTGTCTACTTCCATTTCAAAGCTTGCTACAATTATGTCTACGCTTAGTAAGTGTATCCTGGGTAACATACCCACTGCAGGTAGGGAGTCAAAATTGTTGTTGTGTATTTCTTCTCCCTCTGATTAATCATTCTCAGTTGCAATCCATTAGTGATAAACACTGAAGTAGTGCCTGCACTATGTTTACATCAGCTACACAAAGCCAAAAGTTTAGGATTCAACAATTCTAATGAATTCACACCTCATTTGCATCTTCACCATTCTCACAGGCCTGAATCTGCACCATAAGAAGGTAACAGTTTAGCTAGTGAACTTGAAGGTGAAAGGATGTGTATATTTGGTGAACAGAGAGGATTGATATTCCTTCTAATTTATCTGCACAGAAGGTTTCTGATGTTGCTAAGATATTATTGTATTTTCAAGTACATGCTAGATTTGTTAACATGTTTCAAAGAAAAAAAAAAAATATATATATATATATATATATATATATATATATATATATATATATATATAGATACATATATATATATATATATATATATATATATATATGCATTAGGGAATTAAAGTGTTATCTGTATGCACTTCTTATAGTTCACTCTTGGAATAAACAGTTTGGCATGCATTGACTTTCACAGATAGACAGAGTTATTAACTGTCATTAGAAGTGTTATTGGTAAAACTGGCTACCTTACAGTCTTCTGTCTTATTTCATGGAAAAGTAAAATGCTATAGTTTCAATGATGCAGAGGTGTTATACTTCTAAGATGGTCCATAGATACTGCCAGGGGAGTGCTGGGCACAGTGAGGTAACCAACAATTGTATACAACTGACTTTTGTGTTTTTTATTGGTATACATTTTGTGAGAATTGTGTGGAAAGCATTTATAACAAGTGCATAATGTGTTATTCCTTGGATTGTAAGAATGTCATTTTCCTGCATTTCCTGTTGTTGTGGGAGTAGGGGAGCCAAGTATCATTTGTGTGTTGCACAGCAAAAGTTGAGTTTCAGGAGTTTTGCTCTTGCAATTGTGTAGTCATCCTGGTATTTCAATGGTAAACAATACGGTACTCCATTGGTATTCCTTGTTTTGGACATAACATCAGTTTGTTTGTGAATATCATACATGTTCTACTTACTGTAGTTACAACAGCAAGTAACAGTGTCCTGGAAGCTGTCATTCATTTGTGTTCTTAGACATTTATTGTCATATTCCATGTTCAACACTTACCTTTATAGTCCAGCAGTTATAGTGTTTAAGTGTTTACTTAGGGGCTGAGTCTGTGTGGTGCATCAATGTAACTGCATGTATGTGCATAGTATGCAGGTTTTATCCCCTTAGGTGGTGAGTGCATGTGCTATCCTTTGCTTCTTGATCAGGGTGACAGCATATTGCACACACCTATGTCTACCTACACCCACAGCTGCTGATAGTTACCTCTGTGACTCCTCACATGTGTTTGGCTGCAGTGACCTTGCCAGTGGTGGTGAAATGTGTGCCACTTCCCCTTGGGGTTCCTGCTAAAGGTATTTTCTCTGAATAATATTGTGAAGGACAATACAGACAGAAAAATTTCAGCACATGTATATGAATTGTACTGCAGGGCTCCCGCTTATGTATCTAGGCAACAGAACCATGACTTCAGCAGCCCAAACACGTTCTATGATATTTCTTGTTTGAGTGTATGCCTCATTATAGCATACTTTGGTGTGTGTGTGTGTGTGTGTGTGTGTGTGTGTGTGTGTGTGTGTGTGTGTGTGTGTGTGTGTGTGTGTGTGTAGGGTGTCATGAGCCATGGCTCCAGTGCACACCTTGCATCCCCCAGTAAATGTAGAATCTCACCCCTGGAAAGTCTCTGATAGAGTTGAGAGCTGTGCCAGATATGTGAGTCATGGTAACTGCCAGATTTGCCAGCACAGACATTCAGGATGATTCCCTTAACATTACACATGAACTGGTAGTTTATGGAGTGGAAGCCCTTTCTGTTTATGTACACCCTTCCTTGTTTCCCAGGTGGTGATTTGATTCAATGTGCATGTAGTGTATTGCACCTAGGACATCAGGAAAGTGTGCCACAGGACAGGACAAAAATCCTGCATAGTTGCAGCTCTGTCCTCAACTGTATGGAGAAACTGTAGGTAATCACTGGCATGTTGTAACATAGCATTCTGGAACTGGTGTAGGATCCTGGATGCTGATGCCTCTGACACCCCCAGTATATTCCTTGTTAGCCTATGAAAGGTTTCTGTAGCTAATATTCTAAATGCTATTCATGCCTTAGTCTCCACAGGTATTAGTTCCTCTTGGTTTACCTTTGCTCTCAGTTGTGGATGATAGAGGTTGCAGAGTTCCTGTAGTTTGTGTCGATCTACCCTGTAGCACTCTACAATCTCCACATCATGCAGACCATGGAAAGTTAAATGAGGTCTAAACACCTTTCTCCTTCTTGGCCCAGGTCTATTAGCAGCAGCAGCATAGCATAGATTTTGGCCTGCTGTACATACACATGTAGAAGAGTAACTGCAGCATCTAACATTGCTTCTGTGTATAGTAGTTTCCTTGGCTGTATTCTAATAGGTTTTGAAATCTGAGGGAAACCTACACTGAGTGTACATGATTATTTTATAGCTTGCTGAATAGCTCCTCCTCTATCTTTGGTTGGCTTTATTGAATCCACACAAATATTTGTTATGTCTTCCTCATTACATTCATCACACTGTCTTTCTCCCAATACCCTATTTATCATATTACTTTCAACTGGAAACTTCTCCTTCAAATTTTTCCAGATTAAATCCTGCTTCATTAAAATTCTAAAATGTTTTCTTTCTATTTTTATAGGATTTTTGCATGATGTTTTAGTCCATTTCTCCATAATATTGTTATAATATAATTTTCTGTTTTCATCTATCTAATTTACTTTTATCTTCCATAAGTTATTTTATTCTCATATTCTTTTCCTTCCAGATTTTTTTATTTTGTTTTCTGTGTCTTCCCTTTCTTTATACCTTACATATAACATTTCCCCATCATGTCCAACTGTCTCTTTCACCGTCTTTAATGCTCAGAAAAAAAAAAACATGTATAGATGCTAAGGATTTTTTTAGATTAAAACCTCCTTCTTTTTTATTGTATACCACCCATATTTGTATGGAATCAATCTTGTTCCCAAATAAAACTAAAAATATTTCTAACATCTCTTTTTCCATTTTAGCTGGAAACATGCACACTCCATTAAATATGATAATTTTTGTAATATACACATTTCATATGCACTTCTTTATTAAATGATAGATTAAAATGTTTTGACTATGATATCATTTTTTTCATTCTATCAGTATTATCTTCCACAGTTCTCGGGCATTTTTATACTCTCCAAATTTCACTCCAACTCCTAATATACTTATTTCCTTCCTAGTTTAATATAGTCTACCTGTTTCATTAGTTTTACCAAACCCATTCCTTTTTACTTTATTTAACCATCTTTCTGTAATAATTCCTCCACTTGTTCCACCACTTACCTTACTGTATCGTATTTTATTTATCTATTTTACATTTGTTTACCGGGAGAACCTGAATGGGCAAATTTACCATTTTCAGCGGATGACCGGAGAGAAAAGCTCCACAATACAGCAACATATACATACTAAATACTGAAAAAATATACATGCTAAATATGCGTAGAGAATTACCCTTAGAGAAAATCATCATACAGTACAATATTAGCAATACAAGAACCTATAGATGCAAAAATACTTAAAAATACATGCAAAAACATGCATGAGAAGAATATGTGCAAAATTATGCATGAGCCGTTATCCATAGAGAATAGAGTAGATAGCTGATAGAAGCAAAACAGAGTAGATAGTAGATAAGAAGAATATGTGCAAAAATATCCATAAGAAGTTATCCATAGAGAAATAGAGTAGACAGTAGATAGAAGGAAAATAAACCTTAAACAATTAACTCCCTAAGAAATCTTTGTAAGGTCAAGTGAAACACTTGAGAAATAGGCAAACCAGTGACTGTTTGTGGAATAAGTGAAGAAGCCTTTGTGTGGCATCTGGGGTACAGTAAGATAATTGATCTAGTGGAGGTTATCTTAGGTCTGAGCAGGTGCATTTCCATGAACTGGTTAAGAAGGATTGGAGAAGGATTTTAAAGTTATGTTTATTATCTAGGGTCTTTATTTCTAGAGGAAGGGTATTCCATATTTTTCCTATGGCACTAGAGCACAGGGAGTCACTTGAACTATTCCTGCTTTTGAATATTTCAATTAGTGCTTTTTTGGTGGATCTTAGAAGACAATCGTTAGTGTAGTGATTTAGTAAGCCTTGTAGAGATGGAGTTTTTTGGGGTGGTATTGGATCTTTTGAGCAATTGTAAGCTGGTTATAGGTCAAAGTGTTTGGTAGTTCCAGCTAGGAAAGTTGTTTCAGAGCTAGACAATGGCATGTCCTAAAAGCTGAGTCAATACCAAACTTTGTAATGTTCTTATAACAGCTGGTTAATTTGTTTAAGTTTCTTTTATTAAAGTTAGTTAGTATGGGGGAAGAATAGAGAAGTGTAGAGAGTAGCTGGGTTTTTGCAATGCTGGCTGTACTATTATTGGTAAGGTAGTTTTTGCATCTGTAGTGGGTACCGAGTTTTTTGTGAACTTTTGTTATTGTTTGTGATATATATTTGTTGAATTTCCTGTTGCTATCTATTATAACTCCAAATAGTTTAGTTTGTGAGACTGTTGAGAGGGGGGTATTGTTTGAGGAAAATATTTTAAATGGAGGAATGGGGTGTGTGGCTTTTGATGGATTAAATTGCATTTGTTATGTATTTTTAGGGTTAAATATTAGCTGTGAGTTGGATAACCATGTTTCTGTAGCAGTAAATGATTATTGGGTAATTTTTTCCAAAAGTTGACGAGAAGGGGCAGAGCAGATAAGTGTGGAGTCATTGGCATACAGGACCAGACTGGCATGGAGGATAGCTTTGTGAAGGTCATTGGTAAATACTGTGAAGAGGAGAGTTCCAAGGATGGACCTAAGGTTACTGGGAGGAGAGGAGATAGAGATTTTTGCCATTGTACGGCATGTTGATGGTTAGATAGGTAGTTTTGAACCATAATAGTGTGGAGTTACTTAGGCTGATTTCTGAGAGCATGGGTAGGAGTGTGGAATGGGAATCAGTGTTGAATGCATTGGACAGACTGAGAAAGGTAGTGCAGACCAGGTTACCATTGTTCTGTTGTTGATTTACAGTGTTGGAAAAGCTAATTAGGCTGTGGTGGTGCTGTGATTGGGTTGAAAATGGTGTTGCATGTTGGCCATGAGATTATTAGTCAGGAGATAGTTTAGGATTTGGGAATGTATGCATTTCTCTAGAATTTTTGACAGGGGGGATAGTATGGCAATTGGTCATTAATTAGTTCAGTTGAGTTGCCGCCTTTATGAAGTGGTATTATGTGTGCAATTTTCCAGAGGGTTGGGATGCATTGTTCAGGTATTGATCTATTTATTAATAGGTAGACAGGGTAAGAGATGGCCTTGGCTGTGATTTTGAGGTATTCTGCTGGGAGTTTATCTGCTGCTAGGGTTGTGGGTTTAAGTTTTGTCAAGTAGTTATAAATTGTTTTGGTAGGTACTGCGTGTAGGGAGAAACAGTTTTAATCTATTGTTGAGGCGATGGGATTAGGATATGTTGTGGGCGAACAGGTATTTGTGAGGTTTAGAATGGATTTGGTGAAATATTGATTAAATTGTGTAGCAGTATTGTTTGTGGAGGTATCGATATTTGGGGTTGAAGTAATGGTTTTCCCTGGTTGTAGGATTTTATTGATAGCTGCCCAGAATATATGACGGTTAGATTTTTGTTTTCTTTGATGTCTGAGCAGTGATTTTTCTTACTCATTCTTATTTGTTTTTTGGCCTTGTTTCTTAGTTCAAGGTATGTCTGTCTATTTACTATAGTTTTGTTGTGATGCCATGATTCCCATGCTTTATCCCTATGTTTTAGGAGAATTCTAGTAGTTTTGGTGAGCCAGGGGACACAGTTGGATGTTGTCCTTATTATTCTGGTAGGGTCAAGGTTATTTAGTATGTTCAGAAAAGTAAAGTTAAAGTAATCTACGTCATTGTCAAGAAGGAGATCTGAAAGAGGAGTCCAATTACAGCGAGTTAGAGCAGTTATGAGGTCTTGGGGTTTAAAATTCTTTGTATAACGAATTTGTTGAAGGGAGGTTGTTTTTATAGGTTTAACTTGCTGTCTAAGAATGAATGTAGGCAGATGGTCCCTAAGGGTATCAGGGAGGAAACCTGAGTGGTGGGACAGGTATGAATGGTTTGTAAGGATCCAGTCCAGTATTGACTTTTTCTTTGTTGATTTATCTGTTCTGGTGAAAGTATGTATTAATTGAGAAAAGCCGTGGAGGTTTATATGGTTGGTGAGGAAGGGGGAGTTGCAGGTGGATCAGTCTATGTTAAAGTCGCCTAGTATAATTGTTTCTTGTGGGAGGGTATGAGTTGCCCAGTGGGAGGATGGATTCTATTGTATTAATGTTATTCCCTGCAGGAATATATGCACCTATAATGTTTAGCTGTTTTTTTTAACTGAGTTTTAGTTTGGTGAATATAATCTCTATATTACTGAAGGTAGGGATGTGATGTGATTTTTACCATAATCACTAAATCATCTGAATATGGCAGGGAAATTGATGTTATAACTCTTTTCTCCCATTTCTCATTTTGTTTCACTCATTTCATACTTTGAATTATTGTGTTCATTACTAGTACAGGCACATACTTAATGAGAATCATTATTTAACTCATCTCTTAATTTTCATCTTTCCTACCATTAATCCATTTACCATAACTTTCAACCATGACATCTCAGTGAATATTTTTATAAGATTCAATTTTGTTCTCCTTAACCCGATGTTCCAAGAATCTGTCACTTTGTTTTATGACTTAAATTATCAGTTTGCCACATCAGTAGTCTTACTTCCTCATTTTTTTTCAGAATAATTTCTATTACTCCTTTTACTATTATCATTTCTTTCATCTCTTCCCTTTGATTCCCCAAACTTATTTCCATTTAATGTCATTTAAAACCTCAATATTTATGTTATTTTCACAACATTTTTAAATCTGTATTTCCAAATGGTATCAGTCACCATTTTACACCTTAATATTCTTCTTTTTTCATACAAATTAATTATTCCACCAGAAATCCTTTCATAGGTTATTCCTTTCTCTAGCCATTCATTTCATATTTTAGGGAATATTATTATCTCATTTATTTTAATCTCTTATCCCTCTCCATTTATTTCCTGCACTGATTCTTCCATAACTTCTATTATAATTTCACAATTGTCAATTTTTCTCATAGTAAACTAATGTTAAAGAGAATTCTTAACTTCTTCTAATTTTATTTTTTTTTACTATTTATACCTCTTCTTATACTACTTCCATTTCAAACATTCTACCCAAAAACTTTACTACAATTTATTTTATTTCTCTGTGCTTGTATTTAATATTTACTTCTTCATCAAATATTGTAACCATTTTTCCGTCATGGGTCTGCTAAATGTGGTCATGTATCATTGCCTCACTAGACACATTCCTGCTGCCATTTGTTTATGTTGGTAAGCCCTAAGTCTTAGTCTTAGTCTTTCAGCTTTTCCAGGTTAGAGGTCGCCACAGTGGAACTCCGGTCTGCTAATGATTGGCAATGGATTTTTACAGTGCTGAGTTGCCAGCCCAATGTCCAACCTTCAAAGAAGGCACACCCATTTATGCACACACCTATCTGCATGTCATTAAACATCACTTGACTGCGGGGAGGACATGCAGACTCCACACAGAATGCACTCCTACCACTAACTTATTTCCCATTCAATTACCCAGTGCTAATTATCCTTCCCAGCACCCTGTCCCTAACCCTAAATAATGTTCCATATTTTCTAAATCTTAACTACCAATCAGTTCATAAAACTTAAATCCCCTTCCCTTCCCCTAACCTCTGAACCCTTACATTCATTACAGCTGAATGAGCTTCAAGGCATTTCCAAAGTTAACTCCAACTGACACCACTAGGTGTCAGATATTGCTTGTTCATATTTGCAATAATAATTCCAAAACCATGCTACATATAAGGTATCAGAAAATTCATCTTAAAGCATACATGATGGCAAATACAATTGTACTGATATTTTACCTTGTCTAGTACAGCTAAAGCAATATTGAATGTTATTTGTATACTGTTTATTTGTATTGTAATCATTTTCATATTTCTCTAAATATCTCAACATTAAGATTGTACAGACAAAACTTCATAGCCTCACGTGAAATCTCACAGCCATATGAACAAAATCCTGCTGGCACTATGTGTCTTGTCTGAATAGTTACTAAGATACCATAAGCTGTTTATACAACATTACAAAATTAATACTCACAACTTTTATTTTGGCTTATAAAATCCAGTTTAAAGCATTGAACTGAATGAATGCCACCAATGTATAGAATAATTTATCCTTAATAGTTTGCCATTTACAGTTTTTTAGTAACACTTACTGTTCCAGAGATATGGATATTTGCTTGAAGTATAAGGCGATAATTTTTTTTAAAGGCTACACACTCAAAAGAGATCTACTGGAGGGGATGGGTTAAGCTAAAATCCTGCTTCCTTCCCAAAGTCTAATCCCCTGATCACTCCTTGCATTTAAATTCCCCCTCCCCTCCCTAACTCTAACTTTACAATAACTCCGGATCACTCTCTAAACCTAAGATGACCTCCCTCCCTATCCTTATGCTAACTCCTGATCACTCCCTAACCATAAAATCCTTCTCCCATCCCTAACCCTAATCTTTTGTTTCCTGTCCATTAACTTAAAATTCCCCCTTCCCCATACCTAAAGCCCCCCTCTCCATTTCCCTTCCCCACTTATCTGTTCCTCAGCAAATCTGATCTTTCTGACAGTAGCATGCCTAAACTCATGTTCTATTCCAAACAGCTGTTCGGGCAGCTGGGCAGTCAGGGTTACAGACATTCAAGTTCCCGGCTGCAAATTAGTGAAATTCAAGCAGTTGGGGTTTAAGCAGTTGTAACACTCCCTTCTCGTGTTGTACCTTTTTTGCCAAGAATGGTGAAACATCATCTTTTTTTTAAAAGAAATATTTATCAAAACAGCTTATTTTTTAACTTTCTTCTCTATTTTTCATGCAACTCTCTTTCAAGTCCTCTTATTCTAATACCAAATTGTTCTATTTCTTTTTCATATAATTTTAAAATTTTATTATATGCCCTCTTGTTCCTTTGCTTCAGTCATTTTGCAACAACCAAAATGATTTTCTTATATTTTACTTTATAGCCATTCAACCAATCTGTCCAGTTTTCATAATGTACTTTCTTTGTCATGTGCTGCTTTCATTAAATCTTATGTCTCTTTTCATCTCATTTGTTTTATCGATCTCTCCAGTAAGCATTTTATTCCTTTCTCTTATTTTCTTACTTCTCTGTTCTGTCATCCACTATTCTAACCCATGCTGCTCTATCATCTGAAAACTCAGCAATTTCGAACCCAACTGTTACTTCTTTCATACTTCATGAATATACCAGATAGTCTATTTTGGTTCTAAAAATCACCATTTATATGTCCATTCTCTGTTTTTCTCTTGTTCAACCCTCCCATGTCTTATATCTTTTTTGTATTTGTTTAGTATTCCCCTCACCTTTCTCAAGTTACAGGTACAATTGCCCATTGTATTAATTGACATATTTAGTAGAAGAAAGCTTTTATGTTTTTCAAAAATCTTTTTCCTCTCTCTCATATTGCTGTATTCATAAACGTCATTTATCCTTACACTTTTTCACCTTTTCATTAAATCTCAAGCCATTAGTGTTCTGCATACAATTACATTCATATCCAGTATCATTTTTATTTTTCCTTAAAACAATCCCATTGCTGAACACATATCACTCCCCATTAACCATATCATTATGTTATTCCATATTGCCTGCATTATTTTCCTTTCCTTTCTTTCTTCCTTCACACATCTTACATCTAGCAAGCTTATAACATTCATATTTGCTTGTTATATAATTTAGTCACTACCACATCTCTAAACTCATTTCAAATGCTATTTGCATTTAGTACCAATATTCCTAAGCCATCCGTTTTCACATGTGTGTGTGTGTTTGTGTGTATGTGCTTCTTATTCCTAGTTTTTTACTTTTATTTATTTATTTATTCTTTTCCTTCTCTGCACCAGACCTCCAATTGATTTATCACTATTTTCTTCTTCATCTTCTTCTTCTTCTCCTGTCTCAAATTTTCCTTTTCCCATGCTTTACTTCTTAATAATACATATCTTTGTTATCTTGCGCTATAATGCTTTCTTGTTATAAAACATTTACTATCTCATTCCCATCACCCTTTATTATATTAGTTGCATTTTCTTCTTCACTTGTCTCTCATTAATATTTCATCAGCAATATCTTCAGTAATTTTATCATCAGATTCCCTTTTTTTCAGATGCAATCTCTTTGTTTCTAACATTTTCTTTTCTATTTTTAACAGCCAGTCCAAAAATGTCTAAATTCATTGCATTTCCTATTTACAGGACTACATTTTTATTATATATAAATATATATATATATATATATATATATATATATATATATAAATATATATATATATATATATATATATATATAGGATCCGTGCAGATGCTCAAAGTTTCACTTCTTCAAACTCATTTCACCAAGTCCACTTGTTCGAAGTAGTGAAACTTCGAACATTGACTTTGGCAATCACACTACAGCGCGGAATGGGAATATTCCATTTTCCCCGATGTAGTGCGATCTCAGAGTTGGTATATTTAAGTAGGGGGGTAAAAACATGTTTTAGTGTTTGTTTTTTATGGGTCACCTGGGGAACTAGACTTCAGCGAAAGTGCACTTTCGTTGAAGTGAACTTTCGTTGAAGTGTGGGTCTCCTGCTCTATTTTGAAGAAGAGTTCTTTCGATGTAGAGCAGTAGACCCAGATATATATCTATATATATATATATATATATATATATATATATATATATATATATATATATATATATATATATATATATATATATATATATATATATATTTTATATATATATATATATATATATATATATATATATATATATATATATATATATATATATATATATATATATATATATATATATATTATATATATGTATATATATATATATATATATATATATATGTGTGTGTACTTTCTCCATACTGATCTCATCTTTTTATAACAGTCTTACTCTAAGTGCCTCTCACCCCCCAAAAAAAAGAAAAAAGAAAAAAAAACATGAATTAGGTTAACTGTATTACCTCACTGTTTCCCCATTTCCCATTCACAATTATAACATTGGAAATAGGCTAAACTTTCTATCTTACACATTCAGTTTCACCCATGCCACCCACTCCCTGTCCAAACATTTTTTTTCATTATTCTTTTAAAATCTCATGCACCTTATTACAGACAGACAGAAAAAAAAATGTTAGTTCCTCTATCTTAGATGTTCGGAATTGTTACTGAATTCCTCATGTAATTTCTTCCGTAACTTCAGTCCCACATTTAGAAGAATATACTAATTCCATAATGCAAATGAATTTTTTTTCGCCAATTTATTCTTAAATTTTTCAAGTAAAGTAAACGTTTCAAAAGTAACTTTTCAAAGGTCTGCGATACCTTTATGTATTTTTGCTTTTAAGTTCTGTATGTGAAACCACAAAGGTAAAGAATAAAATCCATAGCTTTACACCTGGCGATACTCTCCATTTTTTATTTTGATTCTTACCACTGCTCTTCTCTTTTGAATTTGTTGTCCTTGCATTGGCCCTTGTGTTCTTTCAGTTTTGGTCACAGCCTCTTTCTGCATATGGAAATGCTTTCTTACTGCTCACAACAATTCCCATTTTCAGTGGCATAATTTTAAAACCAGCTACTTCATTGCCAACTATACCCTCAACCTGCTGACACCACTTTCGAATAATCTATCTCCTTTCCTGAATCATCTGGCAGCACACCTTCTTTTACCTCTCTCAGCATGCAATCCATAATAATACTGACACTTATTTCCTCCTTATTATTCGTCTCATCTTAATCCATCATATTCATCAACATAGAAATTTCTAGACCTCCTTCCTCTAACTCTTGAACAACAATCTCTTTTCTTACAGAATCCATTTGCCATAATTCAATATTCTGCAGCACACCACTCTCAGTGTGTTAGCTCCTCTCCTCCTCCACCGTGTAAAAACACTGACCTCAGCAACAGTCCTCTGCTGCCTCTTATTGGTCAAAAACATAAGTGAAGTTCCTTGGTGCCCTAGCCAAATTTCCCCTAGTCAATATGAAACGAGGATACTGGCCGATGGAATAAATCTGATCAACACAGAATGAATAAATAAATAAATCTATGCTTGTATTTAAAACTGTAGTCTGCAGTTGTTATACACTTACGTACCTTGAAGGACAGCTCACTTCACCTTTTTCTTTGGCTATTTGGGCAATTTTCCTTCTGTACAGTGTGTGTGTGTGTGTGTGTGTGTGTGTGTGTGTGTGTGTGTGTGTGTGTGTGTGTGTGTGTGTGTGTGTGTGTGTGTGTTGTGTGTGTGTGTGTGTGTGTGTGTGTGTGTGTGTGTGTGTGTCTGTGTCTGTGTGTGTGTGTGTGTGTGTGTGTGTGTGTGTGTGTGTGTGTGTGTGTGTGTGTGTGCATGTATGTGTGTGTGTTTGTATCAGAAAGTGAGAGCAAGACAGAGATAAGGAAACAGGGAATGAAAGACTAAGGGAGAGAAAAACATGGCTCTCACCAGCTTCATAGAACATTTCCACATTTGCATCATTCTTTTTGATTTGTTCTTCATACAATTACTGGTTTTCAGCTAAGATACTGAAGGTTGCCAAGGTTACAATCACTAAATTATGCCACAAGTTTCTGTCAGAAAATGTGTGCTAAAGCAAAACCTGTTTTTCTAGCAATTTTACAATATATAAGATTGCATTATTTAAAATTCATTTCTAGGTTTGGTTCTTTGTCCCTTTTTGTTTTTGGCGTTCTCCCTGATTCTTGTGCCAAGAGGTTGAGAGGTGTGTGTGTTGGGGGGCTGGGAAGGGGTTATTCGTTGTAATGATCCCAGAGCATGGATCGAACAGCACTGGGCTGTTTACTCATTCATTTCATCTGATTCAGACATCCAAGATGTACAACATCAAAGTTGCTTTAACTGGGGCATAGTAAACTACATTCAAACTTCCTGTGGGCCTGTCAAGAACATTGTCATTGGTTATTTATTTTTTTATCTGTGGTGTACACATTTAGAAAGGGAAATGAGCAGATTCTATACCCCCTCCCAAAAAAAAGGTGTCCTGCATGTCTTGCACAACTGTCTGGCTCATTGCCAATTCTCCTCCCATTAACTAAAGTAAACTGGTTACCTGTATGAGGCACAGCCAACCTCATTCTTGGTTCCATACTTTTCAAACTGCTTTAGCAAGGCATTGCATCTATTCCAGAAATGACACACTAGCCTGAATCATTAGAAGGCAGCATTCAGGTGGCCCTACACCTTCAACAAAACTGCATAGTTCTAACAATAGCATCTCTGTACTTGATTCTAAAGTGTGGAAATCTCTCCCGGGTTCTCTCATCAACATTGTAACCTATTTCAAGTTCAGACCTGAATTCAAACCATACATAAGAAAACGCTATAAACGTAAATCAGTAATACAGAATATATTGCATAGCTATCAAAACTCTCTTCTAATTGTACCACCTCTCATTTGTACTCTTTTCTCCCAGTTCTTCACTATTAACTTGACTGTATATACCCACTATAATTATGTATATAGTTTTGCTTTTTTCTTATTTTTCTCTCTGCCTTTATTTACATATGAATATGGGATAAGTTAACACTTCTGTTATTGAAATTAAGCATAATTATTTTCATAGTACAACTTAGATACATCATTTCTTCACTGTTACCTTTAAATGTCTGCATTATATGAATACATATATCCTATCCTTATTTGCATGGACATGCTGTCATCTTTTTTTTTGTTTTTTTTATGCATACATGTTCTATTTTCATTGTTTGGACATTTTGACTTAACTTGTTGCATTTATCATGTTATTGTTTTTAATATAACCTGGGTTGAGCCTGTAATTAGTCATGCTGTGATCAGTGCCCTATCTTAGTCAAGAAACATCAAATAAAATGTATAGATAGATAGATAGATCTATCTGTCTATATATGACACTTAGTCCTATAGTCATATAAACAAATCTATCAAATAATCTAGCTATATATTTGTCTGTCTGCATATGACCCTTCATCATATTGTCATATAATGAACATGCAAACAGTTCACAAAACTTGTCAATGGAAAACATTTAAAATAAAAATACAAAACAAAAACAGCAATGACAATCAGATAGGACACAAAATCTGCATCCCATCTTAACAAAATAATAAAAAAACAACACTTTCAGTTGCAGTTGATTAAAAGCAGTATTTGCTCATTTTATTCTTTATTGTTAGTTCATCTTTAAATACAATCAACATTTTCTGCCTGTTTTTATAAATAACAGAAGAACCACTTTATTGTGGTAGTACAAACATAATCAACATGATTTACAGTTTATTTAGGGTAGATGCTGATTGTTTTTTGCAACTGCATTCTTTTTTACCAGTGTATATTGCATCAGGAATTTCTTCACTTTCTTTATGTAAACTACTTTTCATTCTTTACATATACTTGCTGCATTTTCATACACACACAAGCTTCAGTATTTGTATTATTTTGTAGTATTTTCCCAATGCATAATGTTTAGCAACACAGTATATAATGTGATCCTGCAGTTAGTATATATAGTTAGGGGGAGTGTGGGGGGCACAGCCCCCCACTATGGGGGTGTGAGGGTGTTGCCTCCCCCACATAGTTCGGGTATATATTATTTTCTGGAAAGAGTTACTCATTTGACTTGTAAGAATCCATGCCTATGGTTTACAACATTTAAAATAGGTGGGGGGCTGTGCCACCCACACCCCCTTACTATATACACTAACTCCAGGATCGCACTACAGTGGGGAACAGGGCATATAATTGTTTAGATGAAATGAGTTTTAGTCAAATGAGTTTTTAGTGAAGTGAGCTTTCAGAGAATTGTGCTCAGGCAATTCATTTTCAGTGAAATGAGGCTTTGACAAAATGAGTTTCAGTGAAATGTGTTTTCTAGCAAACAAAGTAGACTCATCTATATATGTATTTGCTTACTAACCTCATACCAGTTTCTTATCTTTTTGGCAAGCAACCTTTCAGCAATCACTTCTTTATAAAAACATTCAACAGTGTTTATCATTGTACTACTGTTGTTCATGCAGTTCTTTAAGCCGAGTTTAAGAATTATTTCACTTTCTTCACCATCAGGGTCTAAATTCTGTTAAACCCTATCCAGCACATTAATAAAGGAAGTGCTTAAAACTTAAATTTTGCTGAGTGTTTTATTGAGCACATTTCAAACAAAGCAAAGTGCATATCCTGTTATCTCAATTCTTTCCAATTTGCTAATGATCTGTATCTATTGTCAGTCAAGTAAATAAAGCAAAATGATTTGCTTTCCTCTCTTCACACACGCAGGCCTTTCTTAACACACAGTGAACATCTGAGAACAGATACTATTGATACCTAATAAAGGAACATTTCCCTTTGGGTATACACAACTTCTTGTCTTAACAGACAATGAGTTTGAATGAAACATAAAAGTGAAATACCCAGTCAGTTAATTCCAGTTGGGGTTTACTACCCTCAACAATACTTTGTTACCAAAATTTTCCAACTCATTCTTTCTTTGGACTATGTACCATCACTTAATGTATGCTCAGCAGTTTACATTCATTTTCGTTTGCAAGACTAATTGTGTAGAATCAAATGTATGTTACATTAAAGCACCTGTCTGGACTTGAGGCCCCTCAAGCCACGCCATAGTGAATTTCACTCATCTAGGACACATTTTCATCCTTCCACTACACTGTTTTCAAAACATAAACTATTGACTTTCACGAAAGAAATGCATTTTTTTTAATAAAATGATGTCTTTATTTACAAAAACTTTTCACATCAATATACAAGTGCACTAACTCTATGAAGTGCCATCTGAGGTATAGAAAATTATAAAACATAAATAATAGAAGTTAAATAGTTCATTAAAATTAATTAACTCACAGTTTTTTTCAGTCTCATTTGTAATAAATATACAGGCCATCTTTGACTATGTCTCTGTCCTTGCTTCAGGATATCTCCCCTAATTTCCCCTGGTTAATTTAGTACTACAGCACCATTGTGGGCTGTGTCTGATCTCTTTTTATGTCTGTGAAACTCCTTTCTTGAAAAACGTCCTTGCTTGAATGTCAGGGTCCTGCCAGTATCATTCTTTTGGACAAACCCTTCTATCAGTCTTTTACTCATATAGGTTCATAGCTAAATATTAGACAGTCAGTCTGCAGATCATTAAAGACTAGTCAAAACCCTAAACTCAAAAGGTTCCTCCATCCTTGTCTATCCATCTAGTTATCTAGGTATACCATGACGATGGCAATGACGCTGCTCTGATTAACATGTAGTGGATGTTTGTTCAAGGAGTGAAGGATGTGTTAGTGTATGAATATATCATACTAATACATATTATTTATCTGTTGAATAAGGTTTAGTTTCTTTAAAGGGGTATTTCAGGTGCCATTTGTTTGGCAAAGGAATAGAATAATGAAGAGGACTTTCATGGCTCAAAAGCCTAGGCTCCACTCACCATAAAGGAGTCTTCAAGAGACTGAGTAAAGAGAGAGGGATGGTAGTCTGTCCTGATACCTAAGATTTTTGACCCCACTGATCATTTTATTTGTGAATCTCTGAGGTCTCTTACATGGAGTAAAATGTCTAGAGAAATACTTGTCAAAAGGTCCATTATATTTAATAACAAATCTTATGAAATAAGAGTAAAGATGTATTGACTTCTTTAGATTTCAGGAGATTCCTTTGGATATTAGATGAGGCTGAGAGAAAGCTTTCTGAACTACCACAGACATATTGTCAAATGATAAAGAATTATCAAAAAGAGTATGTAAGTCCCTTACTGCAGAGTCTGATTGATTGAGTGTGTCACCTATATGATATGTGAAAATGTTTTGTGTACTAAAATAAGCTATACAGCATTTTATCACACTTGATTTAAGACCACTGTCCTTGCAGCAACAGTTAATATGGCATAACACATGATGGAGCAATTGTGAGTCAGTAGAAGATAGAAAAACAACAACTGGATTACCGTTACCTGCAGACTCAAATAACTATAGGGAGAGAATGTTGGTTTGATGGTCTGCAAAATGAATGCCAACTATGAGAGGGCACAACACTGAAACCTGTAGTATATTACTGATACATTTTATGCTTGAGAAGTGACATCTGTGAGCCTAGCTACAGGGGTACTATGAGACAACCAGTTAGCTATCACCCTCACAACATAAGGATTTATATTCAAGTTTACAAGTCTGTCAATAACGCCTGCACCATGGATATTGTCAAAGGCCTTGGTCAAGTCAGATATCCTGGTTGTATGCATAACTGCTATCTATTGCTTTGGCTACATTTTCAAAGAAATTAATTATATTAAAGATGCACGGCCTTCCTTTGGTAAAACCAAATTGATGAGAGTCCATGACTAAGAGATGTTCAATGTACAGAATAAAAAGGGTTAATATAATAAGTTCCAAAGCTCTACATATGAGGCCAGTGAGACTAATGGGTCCATAGTTTCTACGGTCTGTTGTTGGGACATCCTTGTGCACTGACATTACAATGGCTATTTTTCATACTTCAAGAATGTAACCAGTGTTGAGGCTTAGATTAAAGAGGTTAAGAAGGGGCTGAAATAGGCCATTTTTGGGACTGGTAATCAGGCAACCTGGTATTGGATGAGATGTTCCTATCTTTAGAGATGGCTGAGACAACTTCCTCTATAGTAATTAATGAGGGTGGCTGGGATTGTGGAATCTGTAGAATAGCTGTAACTATGTGTTGAGTAAATTTTCAACTAAATTTATCAAACAGAATATTAGGTTTTTCCTTTGGGTCAGGGTGTGCTGTGTTATTGCAAACTATCTTAAAA
>NC_056737.1:1650489503-1650497003 GCF_019279795.1 Protopterus annectens | reverse complement strand
ACCATGGAGGAACTTCTGAAAATATGCTGCTAAACAACAGTGGGATAAAGTATATTGAGCAAAAATCCTGTCATCCCAGCTGAAAACAAAAGCATTAAAACATATCTGAATATGGAAGGGACTGGTTGCAATGACTATGATAAACTTTAAAAAAATAGCTTTTAACTATGGCTAAGTTAACTTCTGAAGTGTAAGTCATACAATTCACAACTGGGCTTTTAATCAAGGCAAACTAGTTAAAACATGAATGATATGAAACATACTTTTAAAATTGTGGTGAGAACCTGAAAGTATCAGTAACATAAAAATGTTTGAAATTTTAGCAGTAGGCAGATTTAAAAAATGTATTGCCTAGTACTATGAGAAAGTGAATGTAGCAATGGGATCCCAAGGACTTTGACATTAGTGGCATTTTTTGAATGTTTATTAATGATACACTGTTTCAACTGTATTTTCTGCTTCTAATTCTATAGTTGCAATAGGAAATGTGCAGTCTTCTGTGAAGCACAAAACAGCGAGTAATCCACTAGCTTGTTTCAAATCTGGAGGGAGGGGATACACTGCAAGACTATGTGGCACTGGTAGTAAAGAGAAGGCAAGTAGCGGAAATGTGAAAAATTATATGTATACTATAAATGAAGAAATTCCTAGAAAACTGGGTTTGACTGCAGCTAGAATAACTGATTCAACCTTGCATCATTGTATTACAACAAAGGAAGGAAGATTCAAAGATATTCACAAATTCAGATATTCCATTGCCATTTAGTGTTATGGCCATTAACACCTTTCCAGTACCCTCCCTTGGTCCTCACCTCATTTCACCAAGAGAACCATACAAGTCCGTCTTGGTGCAAATGTGCGAATTACCATCCAGTCATTTAGCTTATGTTTAAATAACAACAGTAAGTCACACTACTTATGCATGAAAAGTATATTCCTGAGGATTAGGAGGCATTGAATTATAAACTCGTCCCTTCACAAAGTTTCATGCATTGGTTGGTGAAGATTTAGGTCTCTAAATCTAATATGGTGGAGCCAGTGGACTTGCAGAGATAAAAGTGGTTCAAGGGAACCAGGTCTCTTATGGCAGAGTGACACAGAGATCTCTGCTCAAAAAAAAAAAACAAAAAAAAACTATAAGATGTAAATAAAGGGTTAAAACATCTAGCATCTCATTATATTTTTAATTGTTTGGTATGTTTGCTGAGATACCCCTAGAAAGGGGCATTGTACACAATAAGTGGTGTGATATGTGTCCCAGGCAGGTACGTCCCTAGCCTTAAGCATCATTCTACCATCACCCAGAATTATGCCTCAATACAAACAAAATGATTGACTTTAACAATTGGATTAGTTTCTAGTGTCATTCCAGGGGGTCCAGTATTTGATAGCCTGGAAAGATATGATCGACAGACCACAATGCTTGGCTAGAGATGGCCTGCATCTATCTCACTTGGGCTTCAGGCTTCTGACAAAGGCCTTTGCCACTCCCATAGTGCCTTTTTAGGAAAAGTCATGAGGTCAATACTACCAACATAATCATTTCAACAAAACCCAAAGTAAAGGTCATGCTGCTAAACTCTAGGAGTCTAAATATGAAACTGCATTAATTGCAAGCATTCTTAACCCTGTAAGATGCTCTTTGTGCAGTCACAGAAACCTGGTTCAAAGTCGTGGAGAGCACCCCAGCCTTACATGGTTACTCATCCTATCACACATTCAGACCCCAAACTGTGGGCAGCAAAGCCAGAGGAGGTGGAGATTCAATATATATTAAAGACACACACACCTCCAGGCTGGTCAAACAGTATGACACACAGGAGACACTCCAGGTGCAGTTAACCATTGACAAGACCTCTATTCAAATTATAGATAGCTACAGGCCCCCAATTTGACTCAAGATGCCCACTCCACCTATCTGGACCTCTTCAAATCTATCAAGATTCAACCCTTTACCCTGATCCTGGGTGACTTTAATTACCCAACCATAGAGTGGAAAAACTACTCACACCAGAACACAAATGCCCAGAGATTCCTCGATTTTATCAATGCAAATGCCTTGGAACAGCTAGTCAATACCTACACAAGAGGTGATAATATCTTGGACTTGATATTAACCAACATGAGTAACCACTGCAGCACCCCTACAGTATCATCCTCCCTGGTATGATCTGACCATTAAAGCGGTCACTTTCGAAGTCACCATCTCTCCTGACCCCCCTCTAGCTAGGGTAAAAAAAACTTCTCTAAAGCTGATTGCAACCTCCTGACAGTATAAACAGCTTCACAGCCCCCTCCCCCACTGTAGGAACTGAAACAAATGTCCAAATCTACACCAAAGTACTATACGAGCATTTATATAGATGCATTGAATCAGGAATACCCGAGAGGACAAAAGCATCCTCCACAAGGAAGAGTTAACCTGTCTGGTGGACATCTGCAATAAATAAACTATATAACAAAAGAAAAAACTTACTGTCCAGGAGCAGGTGCCCAGTTGGAAACAATCTCTCCTTAGCCTGAACAAGCAAATAAGAGCACTAGTAAAATCTCTTAAAGCCAACTTCGAGTCCAAATTGGTCGCATCTACTAGAGGCAATCATAAGGCCTTCTTCACATATGTCTGAAATCTCAAAGGGAGGTCTCAGATCTGCTCAGAACTGGTGGTCAAGGACACCACATATACAAATGCTGTAGATATAGCTAATCTACTGGCTGACAGATTCAGTGAAAATTTCTCCCCTCTGCCCCCCTCATCAGTAAATAAGGACATCCTCAGTACCTGCCCCCCACCAGTTATCTCTCGGGAATAGGTCATCACTGTCCTCTCAAAGGCAAAAAATACAGCCTCCATGGGACCCAATAACATCCCTGGCTGCACCCTACATAAACTCAGGCATGAACCTGCAGCACCATTAGGCACCCTATTCAACCAAAGCCTTAGTACTGGTTTTGTCCCAGCCAAATGGAGGACAGCTACTGTCATCCCTTTACACAAAGGTGGACCATCCACCGATCTGGGAAATTATAGACCCATAAGCCTAACTAGCCTGATCTGCAAGGCCATGGAATGGATTGTCATGGCCCTCATTAAAAGTGACATTGGCAACCTCCAAACACTTGACCCCACACAGTTTGGCTTTGTCAAGGGGTGGTCATGTCTGTTAAATCTGGTCAACATCTTTGTGACAGTCACCGAAGCCATGAACAAGGGGAAGATGGTACACGCCACCTACATTGACCTGGCCAAAGCCTTTGACAGTATTCCCCACTCAGGCATAGTAGATAAACTCTCTCAATCCATATGTTACCAGATGGGTAGCAAACTGGCTCACTCATAGAACCCACCTAATCAAAATAGGGGAACCACCTCAACAGTCGACCCGTAATGAGTGACGTACCCCAGGGATCGATCTTGGGGCCTCACTTATGAGGGATGTACTTTTCTGAGGTGCAGACCAAAACCAGTGGACTATGGATGACCAGGTTTGCAGATGACTGCAAGTTGGGAGCACTCATCAATTCCCCAAGTGATGTGGGCATCCTCCAAGAGGGTCTCACCCAAACAAATGACTGGTGCCAGAAACATGGCCTCAAGCTGAATGCCAAAAAATGCATCATCATCCCCTTTGGGGAGAGTGACATCCCCACATATTATCACATTAATAACAATGTACTAAGTACACAATCAGTAGTGATTGATTTGGGTACCCAGGTTGATAGCAACCTGACTTTTAACTGCCATGTTGTTTCCGTTGTACGAAAAGCTTTCTACATTGCCCACCTCATAAGTAAGAGTATCTCATCCAGGGACAAAGAGGTCATCACATCCGTATATTCTTCTCTTATAAGGCCCATTATCGAGTACAATGCCCCTTTCAACATGTACCTCACAAAGCACATGCAGCAGCTGGAGAGACCACAGTGGTTCCTCACCAGGGGAATCCAGGGCCTCAAACATATACCATACGCAGATAGGCCAAATGCCCTAAACCTCTATTCGGTTTTATACAGACTCCTCAGAGGTGACCTGTGTCTGGTATACAAGGCATTCAAGGACCCCACCTTGATGGGACTGCTGCATATCCACTCCCCCCTTTTTGACTTAGCTACCTAAAGTACATAAGAGTACTGTAGACCCCTCTTTTTGACCTATAGTGTCTGGTAGAGGTTGGCTTACTGAGCCACTGTGCATTTATGTGGAAAAACAAATAAGGCCAATCCTAGACACTATCAACATGATACTAAAAGATACAAAACAGTTTTTGAATTATTTATACATGTGATCGAAAGATTTAGATATTTTTAATGGCATGTTGTTTGTAACATAAAATGTGAACTCACCTTTTAATGTCATTCCAAATGAAGAAGGAATAGACAATGCTAGATAATTTTTGATGACTGACAGTGATTATTCTCACTCTAAGGTTACTTTAATTTGTGCCCTGTTAGAGTTAATACTTGAGAAATATTTATGCGTCTGAGTATTTCTACAAAAAGTGGGTGTTGCAATGGGCACGGTGTGTGTGAATTCATATGCCAACTTAGTTCTAGCACAATAGGAGAGACAACTAGTCTTTAAAGATGAACGTTATAGATCACATGTTGTGTTCTATAAATGTTTCGTTGATGACATATTTTTTGTGTGGAAAGGGTCAGCTGAGTTGTTAACTGAGTTTGTGGTTTTTCTACAAAGCACCACATCCTTTTTGAAGTTCGCAATGCATTGTTCAGACACATCTATAGATTTTTTAGATGTTTCTGTTAATAAGAATATGTTGGGTAGATTGTCCAGTAGCATGTATAAGAAACCACGTAAAAGAAATAATATTCTCCATAAAACAAGCATGCATCCCAGACACATTCCGATATATGTGTCAAAGAATCAGGTATTAAGGATCATGAGACTACACACCGAAACAGCTTCATTAGAAGAAGCTCTAGACACCCTTACAGTTTAGTTTATAGATAGAGGCTATAAAATAGGAGGCATAGAAAAGGCTATAATAGAAGCCAGAGAAGAGAGGGGTTCTAAAACTAAACCATATTTTACTGAAAGCACAGCACAATTAGCTAGGTATGATGAATCATCTACATTTAACACCACAAGCAGGGTTACTTTAACTTACTCAAGTAATGTTAATGTAGTATGTTACGTTATTAGAAAGAGCTGGCCTATACTTATGACCGACCCTGATTTGAGTAGAGTTATAGGCACATCACCCAGGTCTGCTTTCAGGAATAATCAGACACTAAAACAATGTCTGTGTTATAGACAAACATAATCTCAAAGAGTACAATCTGAATGTAGGGGCACATATTCTTATAGATCCTGAAGTGCCTACAAGTTTATATGGACTGTAACATCTATTCCTCATATAAGAATGTCCTGGACCATTGGATTTTCTTTTTATGCAGATTGTACCATGAGAAATATAGTTTATTTGGCCAAGTGTGTCCAGTGTGATGGTTTCAATTTGGGTAAGACCAATCGAACTCTAAGGGAGAGAATACTAGAGGATGCCAATGATGTTCATAATAGTAAGCTTAATAATGCTTTAGTGAAGCATGTTGTTGAATATGGTGATACACATTCTTTTAAGTTTTTAGTGTTGCATATAATTGATTGTGGTCTATAAGATGGGGATATTTCCAATGAAACTGAATATGTTGAGCAATGCTGGATTTTGGATTTAAGCCCAGGTCTCAACAACTTTGTATATTTAAAACCAGCACTTAAAAAAGGGGTTTACATCATTGAATTTAATCATGTGATTTGTTTTTATTCTTTTATTGGTGGTTTGTCTGTATTTAAATACCTTTTGCTGTACCTGTAATACTGTCAGAAGAAGCGGGTTCACAGCGAAAGTGCTCACCAGTTTGTTTTATTCTAATTAAACAAAGTTTTTAGCACCCTACCATTGTTGGACATCTATTTTTGTGCGTCCCTGTATTGTTCCCTTATAAGGCCAATTATTAAGTACAATGCTCCTTCGGCATGTAACTCACAAAGCACATGCAGCAGCTGGAAAGACTACAGAGGTTCCTCAACAGGAGAATCCAGGGCCTCAAACATCTACCCTACACAGATAGGCTAAAGGCCCTATCCCTCTACTCAGTTTCATACAGACTCCTCAGGGATGGCCTCTGTTTGGCATATAAAGAAATCTCAGACCCCGCCTTGATGGGACTGCTGCATATCCGCAAGTCAAGCTCAACTCGAGCAACCCATATGTGTGACCTCAACCTGGTCTGTGATATCAATAGGACTTGGTGGGACAGATTTGAGTCCCAGAGACTCCCCCTTCTGCGGAATAGACTCCCACTCCACATCAAGCAGAGTATCTCATTATTCCTTTTTAAGCACAACCTGGATAACTGGATGGGAAACAGAAAATACACCCCTGAGATTCCACCTGTGTCCCTGCTGGACAAGGGCTTTGGGTGCTGACACGTCTAAACACTGGCTAAACTCTTTGCTAGGCTTATAAGGGCCTCAGGGCCAATAGCCTGGTAACGTCCTATGATACTATGATCCTATGATCCTATGATGATCAATGCTGATTATAAGGGAGTGATTACCTCTTTAGGCCTTAAAGATATTCATTTTACAATTAGCTATGTAAATAAAAGAATTTCCTGATAATCATTGTTACATGATTGTTAAATGAGAGGGAATTATCATCCCAAGTTGATAAGTCCCTGATTGCATTTTCATTTTGCTGTGTTGTGACAAACTTAACATTTAGTTTGAGCCCACTTTTAGTATACCAGGGACTTAACAAGGGCAGTTCATGCCAGAGGATTTGGGAGTCAGAGAATTACATAGTAATAATCCCTAATTTACTGGTTCCTATTGAGTTATCAAATTGCTGAAACTTCGAACCTGAAAACATTGAACACAAATGTTTGAAGTTTCAGCCATTCAAATTAAAAAAAAAACTGTTGTAAGCAGAGGGGCAAGGAAATATTCCCTTTTTGCACTGTAGTGCGATCTCGGAGTTGGTATATTTAAAGAGCGGGGGGTGTGCGGAGTGCAGGGGGGCTTTCACCCCTGCTTACAACAGTTACTTTCTGTCTGTTTTTTTTTTTTTTTTTGTGTACGTTCAAAATTATAAAACTTCAAACATACAAGTTTGATCTTGTGGTGTTTGAAGTTTTAAACTTTCGATCACGTAATAGGAATCCCTAATTTACAGATAAGCTTGCAGCAGTCTGCAAATGTGTTGATCAGAAATCTTGGCTCCTTGCTTGCAGAGCTGAAAAGTAAAGGCAAAAAAAGAAAAGGGCTCAGCACCATATCCTGAAAGACACCACTGGTTACTTTAATGCACTTTTATGAGGTTCCTGCAGCTCACAAATCACTGGTTCTGTATTTCAGCCAGTTGACTATCCATTTTGCCATATATGGGTTGCAATCATGATACTGAAGGCCTTGGCCAGGTCAATGTGTATCACATTTCAAAGATTTTTACCATAGGCTTATAGGTTCATAGGCAT
>NC_056737.1:1650402601-1650489003 GCF_019279795.1 Protopterus annectens | reverse complement strand
CTAAAACGAGACTATAGGCAATGTTTAAACCAGCTGAAATGAAAATTTTAAATAAGCTAATATCAGGAAATCTATTGTTTGGAGTTCTGCCATTGAATAGAGCCATCTTACTGTGATCCAACTTTGGAATTGATATGTTAATTGTATTGAAATGTCCATCAACTTGATTCTGTGTAAAAATGGCACTGTGGGCAGAAAATGCTCTAGCTAGTATGCAGAAGCATTGGAATGAGAAATGCAGGCCAGGTTTAGGAAATCAAGCTGAGCTGTCACATATCTCGTTCCTTACTGACACATACTGGATCTCCATGGAATAACACCAGTTATACATTATTGAAGCCAAGTATGTTTTCTTCTGTATCTAGGTATAATTTGAAGTGAAGGAATAATTCAATTTAGGACTAGTATCTTACCTGCATTTTTAACATGCATGCAAAGTACTGACATGTATATCTCCATATTCCTCAGGGTTCTGAATTTGAAGTCATTCACTTCCATATGGACTACTACTACTACTAGGTTATAATCATATTGTTCAGGAGATAGGATTTTTAGGGCCCTTGTAAGGTCAGCAAATTTGATACTTGGAAGACAGTTGACTGTAACCCTCTCTGTCTCCAGCCTTGGAAGTGTCAGGTCAGTGTGCCTTGCCATAGAGTAAGTTAACGCTACAACATTTCCATTTTCATTGCTGTGGTTCAGAGTGGTAGATTTGTAGTGTTTTTCTAAGGGTGACTCTTTATGATAATTATGCATAAGGTGTATCTTCTTCTTCTTCTTTCCCCAGTTAGGGGTTGTCACAGCGGATCACTTGTCTGCTCATGATTGGCAGTAGAGTTTTACAGTGTCGAGTTGGCAGCCTGGCACCCAACCTTCCACGGAAGGTACATACATGCATGCACTCACACCTAGGGCCAGTTTTAGAGTGTACAATCCACATAAGCATGTCTTTTGGGATGTGGGAGGAAACTGGAGCACCCGGAGAAAACCAAAGTGACCACAGGGAGGACATGCAGACTCCACACAGAAGGCACCCCAGCCGAGGATCGAACCGAAAAACCTCTTACTGTGAGGCGGCAACGCTAACCGCTGCACCACTGTGGCCACCCTGATTATACATAAGGTGTATGAGAGGCCTACTTTCTAGGAGTCTCTGGGCGTGATTTTTTTTTTTTTTTTTTTATATAATCTCAGTGTAAGCTAGTTTGGTGTAATTAGTGAATGACTGTTGTGGAGATGTATGAAGCTCATAGGGCAATTTTTAAGTGAACATGAAGCCTCCAGATTAACTAGGTATTTACACTTCCCACAGATAAAAGAAGTTCAAGCCCTGCTAGACTCACCCCCCCCCCCCTCCATTTCCCCCCACACTCCCCCTCCTAAGATCAATTTGGACTAACCTGGGGATTCAATAAACTGTGTGTAGTCTTAGCATCAAGCCTACAAGGAGTTTATGTGTTTGTATGGTGAGCAGCAGAGCTAATTACATATGCATGCATGCTGCTCACTGCATTTAAACATAAATAAGCATGGTTTTGTGGCCAACAACAGTGTTTCTAGCCAGGAAACCATGTGTAGCAACATGGACAGTAGCAGTCATGTAAACTTGTTTGCCTACAGGCAAACTTGTTCTGGGAAATTGTGCAGAATGCCACAGTGATTACCAGGGTTATTAATAAAGCAATATATATATATATATATATATATATATATATATATATAGTTTCATACTTTACATGAAAGTGTTTACAGCCCAAAGTACTGTGTAAATACTGGCATACTGAATAAAAGTTGTGTAAATGATCAGTAGTGGTACATAAATAGCATTATAAATAGTCAAAGGAAGTGTGAATGTTGAAAACAGACACACACATGAATTATAGCAATGAACACAGGGGAAGAGGACAGATGAAACATGGTAATATACAGCAAATGAGGGTATGTCAATGAAGATAGTTGCAACATGAACAGTAATCACATATTGACATGCTACAGTACGGACTGCACAGTTATTGCATATTATGTGACTGTCACACAAGGTGACATATCAATAAAGTGGATACTTTGTGATATAAGCATCCTGACATGAACAATGGACAGGACATATATCAGGGGTGGTATATACAATAGGGATTATGTTCCTGTTGTGAAGCTGTGAAAAATGAGTTGCATAAAAATGAATGTATTGTCAGCATAGGTCTCAACCAAGTGGGACCCATAGCAACAGGCCCATGGACAACAGTAGACAGAAGCACGCACAGTCATGGACAATATCAGAATAATACCACCAGTAATCCCATGTTTTCCACATAGTATATGTGATTTTGAGTGATCATAGATGGTTCTGCAACAACACACTTGTACAACTATTATGATTCATCAGCAATCTCTGGGGGAGTCAAGCATACCTCCCTCAAAATGTAACATCAGATGGAGGTGTTCGGAGGGACACCGTTACACCTGTATTAGAAATAATGAGCAATCCTGGCTAGTTGACAGGTGTGCATAGCACTTTATCTACTCATAGGGGTGCATTGCCCATATTGTAATTATCTTGTGCATTTGTGTTCATAATGGAACTAATCCCCCCATGACTTTCCTTCATCTACTATGCCCATGTGGCTGTAGCTTCAGTCCTTTATGTGTGTTGACACTGTATGCATTATATCAATACTGCACTTGGATTCATCAGTTGTCCATAATTTGCAGTCTTCCACAAAGCTGGATGGAGAAAGGATGGGTAAGTGAGTTTTAATGTCTGATACTTAAATAATGGAATGGAAAGGGCCTACCACAGAACCCTGACGTACAAACCTGGTCACTGGACCCTAGACAGAGGTGACTTCACACACTGTAACATATTTCTTTCACATATGTGTTCCAGTTGTCTACCCACTTGGTGACATAGGTATTTATGGCCACTTGTGAAAGTTTCTCTGTAACACCTGACTGTTCATTTGTGTGAAATGCCTTGGTCAGGTCAAGTTTCATAGGACTATAGTATTGTCATCATGCATGCCCTTGGTAACCTTCTTAAAGACAGTGAACAGATGTAACAGACAGGATGTAGCCTGAGCAAGTCAAACATGGGTTTATTATACAGTCAGGATATTACCTGTATCCTTTTAGAGAAGGTCCATGATGACTCCTTAGCCTATCTCACAGATGAAGAGAGTCAGGATGAATCTATAACTCCATGCATCAGGGGATGGTCCCCCCAGTCAGAAGGATGCATGTTGCCATACACCTTTCTATGGGAATATAAGCTATGGGGAGGCTGTATTGATGTATGGATCCAACTGTGTCTGGTAGTTCAGGTTTTAAGTCATAGGCAACCTGTGATATTGTCAGGGCCCATTGCTTCTGTTTTATTAGCCAAGAGAGTGCACAGATGTGCTGCCCTGCTGAGAATAAAAATTTAGTAATGTTTGCATGTATACTTTGGCTGATGGCCATTGTGAACAGGGTGGTGATATGTGAATCAAACTGTCATAGGTTCATAGGTGGTTACTGGGCTATTGAGCCAAAGGTCTTTATAAGCCTAGCTGTGTGTACCCAATATAATACTAGAGAAACCCAATATAAAGGATCTTGTCTAAACTCAAGTTCTTAGTTAGCAATGACTGTCCATATCTAGGAGGGTCATAAGTGAAATCCCCAGCAGAAATTTACCGTATCCCATTCAGTCAACCAGGCTATGCTTAAACAAGTGTTGCAGGCCGGGTTAAGGTCCCTGGAACAGGTGCCCTTTGTCCCATTTGACTTGTGGATGTGCAGCATTTCCTTTAGGTTTGGATCCAAGATTACTCTGTAGACCAGGCACAAGTGTCCTCTAAGTAGTCTGTAAGCTAATGAGTACAGTGACAATGACTTCAGTCTGTCAATGTATGACATGTACTGGAGACCCTGAATTTTCCTGGTTAGAAATCTCTGAGGTCTTTCAAGGTGCTGCAGGTGCCTGGTAAGGTACATAGCAAAGGGAGCACTATACTCAATTACTGGCCTGATGAGGGTTGAGTACAAGGATGTTATGATCTCTTTCACTCTTGAGGCAATGCCTTTGCTAATGAGCTGTGTGATATACAATGCCTTCCTTACAACTGTAGACAAATGGTGGTCAAAGTTTAGGCTACAGTCAACTTGTGTTCCCAAGTCAATCACTACTGAGTTGTTACTTAGGGTATTATTATGTGTATGATAATCTACAGGGATATTGTTTTTACCAAAAAGGATGATAATGCATTTTTTTATTTGAGTTTGAGTCTATGGCTTTGGCACCAATCACTGGTTTGTGCAAGTCCCTCCTGAAGTATAGTGACATCATTTTGGAATTGAATGAATGCACCTAATTTGCAGTCATCTGCAAACTTAGTCAACTACAGCTCCTCTGTTTTGGCCTAAACTGAGAAGTATATTCAAAACAAAAGGGGTTCCAGCACTGACCTCTGTGGAACTCCACTGGTGACAAGTCTGCTGTTTGAGGTAAAGTCCCCAACTTTTATGGGGTGTGATCAGTCAGTGAGCTAGTTAGTAACCCACCTGACAAAATAAGGGTTGATATTCAACTGGGAGAGTTTATCAATGATGCCCACATTTGGGACTGTGTTGATGGCCTTGACTAAGTCAAGGTAGGCTGTGTGCACATATCTGCTTTTGTCTATGGCTCTGGTGACATTTTAGAAGAAGTCCACCAGGTGTAACAGGCATGCCATGCTGTTGAAAAAATCAATCTGTGTTGGATCAAGGGTTTGGAGATCACCCATATCCTTCTTTATAAGCATAATGCTGATTTGTTCCATGACCTTACAGATAAGGCTGGTTAAGTTTATGGGTCTGTAGTTCCCAGGGTCTGTTGCTGCATCCCCTTTATGAAGGAGGATGCTGGTTGCTGTTTTACATTCAGCAGGGACAAAACCAGTACTCAGATTGTAGTTGAAGAGAGTACCTAATGGAGTTACTAACTCATGTTTTAGACCATTTATAACACAATCTGGGATACCATCCAGTCCCACAGAGGTTGTGTTTTTGGCCTTGGAGAGAGAATTAATGACTTGCTCTTTGGAGATGCAAGGTGGCTGAGATGTAGATAGAATGCTTTGTGGAATGTTTGGATGGGACAGGAGGGTGACATTTTTGCCAAACCTGTCAGCTAATAAGTTAGCTATTTTTGTAGGATCAGTGTGTGTGATGCCAACCACAGCTAGTTCAGCACACATCTGGATCCTACCTTTTAGGTTATGGATATAGCTGAAGAACGCCTTATGGTTATCCTTAGCTATGACTGCTAAATTTTTTGAAATCACCCTTAGAGGATTTTACAAGTTGTCGTATTTGTTTGTTCAAGCAGAGGAGGTGCTGGGACCTCACTTTTTTATTCTTAGACAGCAACTTTTTCCTTTTGTAACATAACTTAATGCTAGACATCCATCAAGGAGACTTGTTTTTTTCTTGAGGATCTTTTTTTGATCCTATCAGATACAGCTATGTCAATACATGTGTATAAGTGTCCATATAGGGCATTTGTGTATACCTTAGTATAGTTGTCAATGCCATCTGTGGGAACAGGCCCTTGGAAATTATTTATGCCATGCTTTAGGATGGTACAATTAGCTTTGGTGAAATCTTTGGATGTCTAATTTCGCTAAAAATGGGTTCAGATGTCAGCTGGCAGATTGTCTATGTCATTTGGGTGGGTATGTCTGCTGACATCCATACACACATCTGTACTTGGTGGTATATTCTACTTGACATTTCATATCTATTGCAAAAAATGATTTGTGACAAGACCTCCATACAGCCTTGTTCATTCATCACATTCTACACACTGCTGCTATATACACATTTGTACAACTGTACCAATGTCACATACTTGCATCACTTGCATAACATATGCCTATATGTGTTTCATGGGCAAGTTGTGTTTGAGCGGCCTGATGTCATATCAGGACACATTACAGATCAATTGTTTGTGGCTCATGCAGAGTATTTCCTGACATAAATGCAAATAGTCACACAATGGTGCTACTAACTCAATAATCCTTGAGTGTGGCAACACAACTGCACATACAATGAATTCCACAAGGTTGCAATTGCATCAGAAACTGTGATACATTGGTTGTGTATATCACAGCATAACAACCATGTGTATGAGACAAGACTTTTGTGACCATGTAATCAATATGAATTGATATTGATGTCAGTCACAGATCGTTTAATGATGGTATGTAGACACATTCACACCTGTGCCACACTGAAAGTGTCACTGTGACAGCAGAACATGAACTGTGTAGAAGGTTGATCTGTTCCCCTACAAAAACACATGTCCTAATACAAAAGCAATATTCATAACAGTGTATTATGCCACGTCAACAGTTCTCGGGAAGCATAATACTACAGCTGTTATAGAAGCAGCATGTACCACAATGGCATAAATGCCCATAAATACACCAGCTCACATTACAGATTGTAACACCCTTTTGTAGCCATACTGTATATCTACATCTCAATAAATCACATGTTAATGACAGCAACATTGGCATGCCAACCATTCATAGGGTCATAGGACATTATTACTCTAATGACCAACATCACATGAAATCCTAGTCATTATTATACCCTGTAAAAATATCTATATGTATATTATGGAAGATAGTAAGCCTACTGTGTATATGTGAATACTTGTTTGCCTTACATCCTGACACTGAACATATGGGACATGTGCACCACACCATGACAAAATTAGCAATCACACATGCAGTGGTCTTGAAATGGCTTGTAGACGCTCATGGAAGGACTTTGCTTCATGATGTGTGTATACATATTTAACATGAGGATATCCTCCACGACTCTGCAGGAAGGATATAATGTGACCAGTGGAGAAAGGAGGATGTTGGATGCATGGGGCAACATGAAAGCTTTTTCAAGAGGTAGCGCAATGAAGAACAATTCCAAAGATTATACAATGGCAATAACGTACCACCAACCACACACACACACACACACACACACACACACATACACACACACACACACACACACACACACACACACACACACACACACACACACACACACACACACACACACACATCAGCAGATTGGGCTTGATTTAAACTTTGCACCTGCATAGGTATAGAATATGAATACCATGCAATGTCACAGTAGCAACACCACATATGTCTGACAGTAACACTGTCATGTTGCACTTAATGGAGTATGATATCATCATTGTATGCTGAGGAGGATATGTTGGGAGGAGTGTAGGACATGGATGTGGAGTCAAACCCTGTGTAAAATTATCTCAAAACTGATTGATGTATGTACAGACATGCAAATCTGCAGTCAGATTAGAACCCCATATATGTAGGTAAAGTAGTAAGCAAACACAGTAGTTAATGTTACTGCCACAACACAGGGTTGTTTTGAATATTTTAAGAGTGCATGTTGTACAGGATGCCATCGTCATTGTATGCTACAATGAGATGTTCAGAGTACGGTTTGACATCATTGTGGACTCACATATTGTTCTAAAATTGCCACTACAGTGAGTGTTGACTTTAGTGAGAAGAGAACCCCTACCTACCTAGTTACACAACACAGTACTTAATGCAAGCACCGTGGCACAACTTTGGCTTTTATAGTGTCTGACAGCACTTTATAGCTGATGACACCAGCAGTGTCTAATGAGAAGAAGATGGTAAAAGCAGTGACCCACTTACTGGTGTAAAATGGTCTTTTGAATGATAACTAGCTGAACACACACACACACACACACACACACACACACACACACACACACACACACACACACACACACACACACACACACACGTTGATTGCAGTGAAAAAGAACCCCTCCCTAAATAAATATGCAGACTAGAGAACTCTGTATTTAATGTGACTGCCACACCACAAGTCAGGCTTTTATAATATCTGACAACACTTTATAGCTGATGACATCAGCAGTGTCTGATGAGAAGAAGGTGGTAATAGCTCTGTCTGACATGCTAGTGTAAAATGTTTTCTTGAATATCAACCAAGTGAACACACACAGACATACCAATTGACTGCAGTGATAACAGATCCCCTACCTACCTATTTACAAAGTACAGTCCTTAAAGATCCCCTGTCTACCTATTTATAAAGCACAGTACTTAAGACAAGTGTGATGGAATAAGTCTAACTTTTACAGTGCTGCAGGACAATTCATAGTTGATGACATGACCATTGGATGTTTGACAGCAGATGCTGTGAGGCCTGCATTAAATGAATGTGTAGGCACATACAACTTTCAAAATATTGGTACTCCATGAGATTATACTGATGACTGCAGGATACATAGCTATGCTCTTTTAACTAAACAGACACATACATGCACACACATACCAGTTGACTGTAGTGAGATTAGAACTCCTACCTTTGTACACTACCTAGAGGTCTCAGCATTTAATGCAAGTTCCACAGCACAAGTCTGACTTTTATAATGCTGTAGAACAATTTATTGTGGATGACATCAGCACTGGATGTTTGACAGAAGATGTTGGGAGGTGCATCTGAAATGGATATCTAGCCATGTACAACTGTAAAGATATTAAAGATCTCCATGTTACCAGATTGATGAGTGGGCAAATGTAACATTTCCTGTTGTGTTTCCAATGTAAACATACACCTTGAAAAGATAGCTTTACAAACTATATGCAAACAGCTGTACACACCACTACAAGTATTAAAAAATGTGAATGTATATTGTCAGTATAAAGATGTACATGATATATAAGAAAGCATTTTTTTATTTATTCCTGTAATGCAGTTGATGTATTTGTGAAGAGGTACAGAGAGACCAGGTTTCAAGTGCATGGGTGCAGACAACACATGGTAACAGTGTAAATGTGTGTTATTTATATAAAAAGTTTCTTCCCTTTGTTTGTGTTTTTATATGTACTTTCATGGGATGAAGACTAAATGAGCAGTAAACATGAGTAATACATGATAATGAACATATTTCATAGTGCACCTCTGAGCAGATGGTTTGTGCAATCGATGGCAAACTGTTTCTACATGTGAGATACACATTTATACTGCTTTCCCCATTTGCACATAGTTAAGGGATGAACAAAAGCGAGCCACTGCTTCATTGATAAAACTATGAGCGTTCTACTGGTTTTCTTACCATCATGCAATCACTTTAAGTGGAGAGGTACAGCAGTCAGCAGTGTGGATAATATTGAGTGTAAGAAACACAGATGCTGCTTAGCTGACTCTGTGGTAGCAGGTGTAAATGCATTGAAAGATTTCTTTTTGAACTCAGATTATACAGGTATCAAATCCAGGTGTATCTAATAGTTTTAAATCTGTATTCATAATGCAGTGACATAATCATTTATTATATAGTCACTGTGTGGGTTACCTTAGCACAGAGTTTAAGCAGTATTACAGGGAGATAACCGCACCATTATATAGCCATTCACTGTCACTCAGCATTGGTGCATGATGCCAAACTCTATGAAAACACAGAGAACAAAAAGTGAAATATTTCATTTTTTTTCACTTATGTGTGTGTGGTGTATGATTTTACTTTTTGACAAGATTAAAGGTGTCAAAATAAGGTAGATAAGAATGTTGTGAAATGGGGGCAAGCAGTGGGAAAACAAAGGGAAAGCAATATAGAAATGTGCAGGAGGGAGGTAGGAAAGATGTATAGCTATTCACTTCTTCAAAAGTGTAAAATGAAAATATGTACAGATAGCTGAATTTGAATGATCAACTCAACAAAGAGGGGTGACAACAATGCAGTCATGTTGTTTTGTCAATTGGATTGAATCAAGTCTGTCGAGAAGACACTTTTGTGAAGTATAGAGCTGTATATGGGGTGATATAATTTTGTGGGACAGCTTCCCCTTTTTTTTTACTTCAGTAAAAGGGGAATGTTGGGTAGGGGATGTAGGTATTTCTAGGTCAGGTAAGTAGTGTAGATGAGGAAGTAGATGCAAACAGAAAGGACAAACAGAAAAGACACAGGGATGGTGAGGGACATGACAGGTTGATGGACACCATGACTGGGGATAGGGATGGGACAACAGATGCCCCTGCCTGTCAAACATGAGGACAGTGAGAATCTAATCCTCACTTGCAGGACTGTCATTGCTTTCGCCTTACTCTACTGGCTGTTGGAGTGCTGACATCTTCTTCTACAGACCATAAAAGAAAACATCCTCTCCATCTGGCATAGGCATGCACCAATAATGCTGTGTATTACCCTATGCACCAAGTCTGGTAACTCCAGATGGGTGATAAAATCACCTCTGCCAGTACTTCTGGAGGGTATCACAACACCAGCTACCAGGGTAATACTACCTGATGTGGAGGACGCAGGTAGTACAAGAGCAGCAGAGGCAGTAAGGACAGGTTGGGTCCCAGATGTACTGGGCATCAATGCAGAAGCTGATGAAGCTGAGAGAGGCTGAGCCACTGGGGTCGGCCTTCCTCCCTGTGCTGTAAAGCATTTTGTGATTTGTCAGAGATGGATGACATGGGAATACTTTGGCGTCACATAGAAAAGTAAAAAAGAGAGATAAGGGCTGGGGTAAGAGAAAAAAAGAGATAAATAGTACCATCATATGTGACATACAGTGCATTATTACAAAAACAAGGTATTTTATCTATACCTTTACATTTAAGTATACTTCTTAATAACTGCAAACTATAAGTAAGTATTGCTCAAAGTAATCCATACAATGTACATGTATTGCACATATGTTGGGTAGAATTATACAGATTAAGTTAACAGCAGGGCATTTATGCCACTTCTGTTGAAATGTAATTATGTAATCCCTTTAAAGGATTTTACTCTATATTTGTTACTTATGGCATTTGAACCCACAGTGTCTGACTACTGTATTAGACTTGAGTCCTACAGTTTGCTTGTGCTACAGACTGCAGCATGCATGATTGCTTTTACAGTAAGTATATGCATAGTTAATTTATTAGTACTGTATAGAAAAGCGATACTTTCACAAAAATAATAGTCATTTTGTGCTGCATACATACCCCTTACTTCTCTCAGTCTCTCTAGGCACTCAGCATGGGCTTTCCTGTTTTCCAGGATATCCTGATTAGCTGTGGAAGGAAAAGCAGAGAAACAGATAAGAGCATTAAGCATACCAGTCTTGAATATATGCAGCTTCCTATCTAATATAAATTCTCTTAATATGTATACTTACACAATTGCGGGATATCGAGCTGTCCTAAACTCATCCAGCAACTGGTTTAATATATCCCGCTTGCGCCTTTTGAGGTCATTATAGTAAAGCCTATACTCTTCTTCAGTGTGTGGAATGCCAGTCAAATTGAAGACAGCCCTGTCCAGAATATTCCATGCCTCAGACTTGTACTGGGTCCAGTGTATTCCCCCTGCAGCAGCCTTTGGAAGGAGTCCAGTGAAGATTCTGGACTCCTTGATAACAGCCACGTCTGAGCTCTAAATTGGGCACCTTACCTTCTAGCTCCAGACATGTTCAATCAGGGCAAACAGCAATGGTTAATAGTGCTTTCTCGCCAATACATGTTATCACATTTACTACTAGTGCGCAGACCCAAACAGCCATGCCAACCAAGTTTGCATGACATTAGGTGGAGAGCAACAGTGCCAAACAGAGATGAAAGCAGTTTATGAACTAAGAAGGGTAATGTGACAATTGCCATTAGTGTTTTGTTTGGATGCTGCTGTACCTGTTACTTTATTTAACTCTGTAGACATGTACAGGGAGTATAAATGATATAACCTAACACATTTTTGGTGTGGCATTACACACTGATAAAATTAAATTGTACAATGTGGGACTCAAACCTATGCATTAGAAAGAAAACCAGTTCTTCCACCTAGGTGAATTCTCATCATTGCAACATAAGAGGTGCTTGTTGAACATATATATCTATGACTGAGGGCTTAACCAGGTATGTGTGTGACCTGAACAGGCTCTGGTTTATACATTTATGTGTGTATGAGTACTACTAAGGTCTGAAGACCATCCAAGCCCAGAGAAAACAATTATAATTGCAGAAAGACAATATTCAGTATACCCTCTGTCACACATTTAATTCATATGAGCTCCACTGCTATACATACTTATTGTTATTCCTAATTATGTTTGAATTTGTTGAATTTGTTTTTTCTAAAATGAGTGGAAAAGCATTAATTAAATTGGCAGTGTTCCAGAATAGAACCCAGACTCACCTGTACTGCAGCCCTTCATTTATATCTCCTGCCATGAGAACACTTAAGAAACAGCTATATATTTTCATAGTCATTACTAAGTATGTGTTAACCACCACACAATGCCACAAATCATGTTTGTGCAGTGGCAAACTATAAAGAATATAATGTCTCCATTTTGGAAATTAACTGTCTGCTTCCTGTCTGCAGCTGTTCTAGACCTGCAGGTCTTGAGGAAGGTTGCTAAATGCCACTCAATGTCGCTTAATGAATTTGCATGATGGAAAGCAAAAACTGCAACAAGGTATCCTTTTTGTAATTGATAATGTCTGCATCCTGTCTGCAGGGGTTCTGTCTGCTTTGTGTGTGGGCCATTAGTCTAGATTTGTGTGAAGTTAAGCAATGTGCAAACATGACAAGTAAAGCTCACCTTGTTTTATCTTTGTGAGCAGTGTTTATTAGATTTCATCTTTAAAAGACAAATGTGGGACTTGAATCATGATCTACAGAGAGTATATACTGTGTGGATCACTGTGTTTAGCGGAAGTGCTACACACACTAACACACACACACACACACACACACACACACACACACACAGACACGCATGCACACACACACACACACACACACACACACACACACACACACACACACACACACACACACACACACATGATTCACAGGTGTAGTTTAGGTATTGTTTATCATAAAAGTATATTACATGACATTTATAATTTTTCCATTTCCAGTGTTTGTGCTAACACAGACACCACACAACCACAGAAATAGTGGTATTTAAAAAAGAATATATAAACTGTTGAATTAACATAACATTGACTCACATAACAGAGAGACAATGTCAGTGAAAATTTAAATGAACAAACTCCCAAATGGTGTATTTTGGTGATATGACATAGATCCATAGATATGACATAGATCCATATACATATATGCATATATATGTGGATATAATGTTTCACATTTTTCTAAATATCTCAACAACCACGTAACACATACAGAACTCCTTAGCCTCATATGAAAGCTCTCAGATAGATTAATAAAATGCTGCTGATAGTATTTGTGTAACTTGAATGGTTGCTGAGATACTGCAAGTTTTTTACAAAATATTACAAATGTAATAGTTACTATGTTTACTGTGACTTATAAAATTTAGTTTAAGACATTGAACCTAAAGAGTGTGATCACTATTTTTTTCATAACCCCTATGGTTCCAAAGATATGAACATTTATTTGAAATGTGAGGGCATAATTTGATTCTGTCAAAAGCCTTAGGCTCCGCCCATCGGAAGTTACTATGCAAACTTCCTGAGCACCACTGAAGTGAATGAGTTAAAAATGTATGAGAATATTAAATTGCAATAATATACAGTTTTCACCATAAGCAGAGGAGTTTTGCTATTGCTGAAGAGAAACTGAGAAATATGTGTTGCTTACCTACATTTAAAACCTTGATACAATTATTTCTATACTTCTATAGTTTGTAAGTGTAACCTGGCTCACATACTCACTGGAGGTAAGGGAGTCTGAACTGCTGTTGTGTTTTCTTTCTCTCTACCAGTAATCATTCACAGTTGCAGTGCATTATCAACAAACACTGAATAAGTACCTGCAATATGTTTACACCTGAGACATGGAGCCAAGAATTTGGGATTCAGCAATTCTAATGAGTTCACAACTCATTTGCATCTTCACCTCACTCACAGGCCTGAATCTACACTATAAAAAGGTAACCATGTAACTAGGGAACCTGAAGGTGAGGAGAGTTATGCATGTGGACAACATAGAAGAAGACTGCTGTTACTTTGGATTTAGCTGCACAGAAGACTACTGATCATTATACATTTTTTCAATTACATACTGGATTTGCTCTCATCTAATTAGGAAAAATATTCACACACACACACACACACACACACACACACACACACACACACACACACACACACACACACACATATATACACACACACACACACACACACACACACACACACACACACACACACACACACACACACACACACACACACACACACGTGTGTGTATGCATTAGCAAATGCAACTTTTATCGGTGCACTTCTTAGAAGTTTACTGATGGCATATGTATTTTTGTCAGGGCATTTTATGTTCTCAGATAAAACATCCTTGCTAACTTTCATCATGAGTGTCACTGTTGCAACTGTTTCTCTTTACAATCTTTCATGTTACTTCAGTAAAATGTAAATGTCCTACATTCTCAATGATACAGGGGTGTTAGCCTTCTAGGATGGCCCATAGACATCTCTCAGGAAGTGATGGACACACGTAGAGGTGACTGGCAATTGCATACAAATGACTGTTCTGTGGTAAATGTGTACACATGTTTTTGGGACAATTTGTTTGAAAGCACTTATAACAGTTGACTGATGAGTTATTCCTTGTCTGGTACAAAATGTAATTCGCCTGTTTTTTCGGGGGTGGGGAGCCAAGTTCCATTTCTGTGTTGCCACAATCAAAAAATGTTTTAACTGAGCTTTGCTTTGCTATTGTTAATCCGTGTTTTGGATCAAAGCTTTGTGTGTGACTGTGATCTGTTACAAACACATAACCTTTTTTATTTGAATAACTGAAATGTTTTTGTCTTTCTAGTCAGTAATATTGAACAACTAATAATATGTGTTATATCTAAGCAGGACTTTTATTTATGTGATTAATATCCTTTTGTGTTTTATGTCACCTAGGACTATGGCACCCAAGTGTCCCAATCCTGGCAAAACCCCCTTTGGTGACTCTGAGAATGACATCATTGCTCAAGCTTTTCATCAATATCATGCCTTTCTGATTGAGAGAGGACATGTGGATATGTCTGGAAGAATGCAAATTTGGAACCAGATAGTGAACGACATCAGTGCTGTTGGGGTGCACAGCAGCACATATGATCAGGTAAATCATATGGCTACTGACATGATTTCATCTGCCCAGAGGAGAGCAGCTGCAGTGGCCCATGGACAGCTGGCTACTGGGGGGGGGGCTGTTACAGAGCCAAGATCCACAAAATCAGTTCACAAGGAAGAAAGAAGCCAAGCTGTAAAATAATAAAATGTAATAACCGATTAAGAGCTTTCATCAGAACAGACTGGCTTCATTAGAATATGGTGAACAAAATGCAAACTCAGACATTTAAAAGCCCCACTACCTCATCACATGACATTGAACCAATAAAAAACTCTCATTTAAACTGATAACAACTACTAATTAAGCATCTCAAAAAAACAGCTTACCATTGCTTGCCAAATCAGATTTTATAGGACATAAGTCTCAAACTGCTGGCAATGGATATAGATTCATCACATCTTTGAAACAGGATTTAACAAATCTATATCCATTGGCAGTAGTTTGAGACTTAAGTCAGTGTTAGCAATAACTGACTATGCTGCAAAGTTTAGAGAAGGACTGCCAATACACAAAGCTAATTCTAAGGCTATCAGATAATTGCTCCTGCTATTACCCAGAGTGAGTATCACTAAAGAAATGCTGACTGACCAAGGTACTATATATATATATATATATATATATATATATATATATATATATATATATATATATTATTGCATCAATTATGCTAATTCTTTAAAGTCAGAAAGGCAGATTCAGTAAACCCTACATGGTCCACTAAGACTGTGTGTACATCGCGGTATGACGTGCACATGGTAGCACACTGTTTTGTATTCAGAAAGCTGCTCTACATGGTGTGTAGAGCTATGCAAACATGGTCAACTTTGTGGCATGCTAATTACAGCATAAGTAGCTGAACTGTAAGCTAATCAACCAATCCAAGATGGAGGAGCTATTCAGCAAACTATAAAGCAACAGTGTAGACTCAGTTCTGGTTTTCCCTGCAAATTCCAAAATCTATTGGAATACAGCCATGGAAAGGAGTCTACACAGAAAGAATGTTAGGGACTGCTATTGCTTTAATTCATGTGTATGTGCAACAGGCTGGCATCTATTCTGCTGCTGCTAATAGACCAAGGCCAAGAAGGAGAAGAGTTTTCAAGACACTGGTTAATTTATTACAATCTGCATGAGGTGGAAAATTTAGAGTGCTACAGGGTGGTAAGAGACACGCTACAGTAACTCTGGAACCTCTGTTGTTCTCAATTCAGACCCAGGGCAAACCAAGGGGAAGCAATACCAGTGGACACAGAACTATGTGTAGCACTTAGAATTTTAGCTACAGGAACCTTTCAGAGACCAATAGGGCACATTGTGGGGGTGTCACAGGCATTACCATCCAGGGTCCTCCATCAATTCCTGAATGCTATGCTCCAACATGCCAGTTACCACATATGTTCCCCGTATTCCTGAAGACAGAGTCATAAATATGCAGGGGTTCTACCCTACAGCACACTACCCTAAAATACTGGGTGCCATAGACTGTACATATCTAGAAATCAAAGTACCACCTGGGAACATAGAAGGGTCTATATAAATAGAAAGGGCTTCCCCTCTATTAACTGTCAAGTTGTGTGTAATGCTAAGGGAATAATCTTGAATGTGTGTGCTGATAACCCAGGCAATTACGAAGACTCACATATCTGGCACACCTCACAACTGTATCAGATGTTCACTATGGGTGATATCCCACAGAGTCATTTACTAGGGGATGCAGGTTATGCACTGGAACCTTTGCTGATGATGCCAATCAGAAATGCAGACACACATGTTGAAGAACACCATAGTGAGGCACACGCTCAAACTAGAAATAGCATAAAGAATGTGTTTAGACTGCTGAAGTCATGGTTCTGGTGCCTAGATACATGTGGAGGAGCCCTGCAGTACAATCCATGTGCATTTACTGAAATCTTTACCATCTGTGCCATGCTTCACAACATCATCCCGAGAAAACAGCTGCAGGAAGATCATCAAGGGGAAAGGGCATACATCTCACCACCAATGGCAAGGTTACCACAGCCACAAGCAGGTGAGGAGTCAGAGGGGGAACCAGCAGCTGCTGTGGATGTAGGCAGGCATAAGCATGCTCAATATGCTCTCACATTGGCTAAGAGGCAAAGCATAGTAAACTCACTTACCACCTAAGGGAATAAAATCTTCATCCTGTGCACATATCTATAGTAACATTGATGCCAGGCAATGCTCACAACCTTTTCCTACCCATGTAATGGCTCTATACTCCTAGCATCAGAGAGACTCAGCCCTGATCTAAAACTGTAGCAACTGCTGGGTTTCCAAGGTAAGTGCTGAACCTGAAGTATTAAAGTATTAAGTATTAAAACAATACTGAGTAATAACACAAATGAATGGCATATCCTTGCATGTTGTTACTTGGTAGTGTAAGAAAGTAAAAGGTGGGTGTTTTGTACAACATTGACTTCGATATGTGACAGCAGAGACTTATGTGAATACAAATGCCCTCTATCAAGTAATAGACTTCAGAAATCAAAGATTCACACATTGATACCTCTCAAAAGTACCGATGGTCACCGAATGTCCCCAGTTTGGCCTCATACTTTTGCACTGTCAAATCATTAAAGAGAGAATTTAGAAATTAATCAGACACATCCCATTTCAGTTTCAGACTTCATAACCCTGAGAAAATTCTTAAAAATACTGATGCAAAAACTGTTTTGTCTGTATCAACTTTCTAACTTTGTAAGACCAAAATGTGTAAAAAGTACAAATAGCAATGTAACATCACAAACACAGATATACTAAGCATAAAGTCAGCTATGCACCCTTGGCATGTGATACAAAGCTTATGTATCCCTGAATCCAAAAGATAGAAAGCAAGGATATGTTACTGCTATCATTATCTGCACAGGGTGTTGTATGTGTGTGTGCGTGTGTGTGTGTGGGGGGGTAGGACGCCTTGGTTGACACAAAAGTTAAGTGCGTGTGTGACTAAAAAAGAGAAATAGGCAGACATTTGGATAAAGTAACAAATGGCCACTAAGACAGACTGAGCTTTAAGCCTCCAAGCTGAACCATGTAACTGTTGTGTGTGTGTCTGTATGGGCCCATGAGGTGAAATTAGTGTGTGAGTGTCTGCAAGAATGCAGCCAATCTCTGTGCTAGCTCCATGTTTTAGTATGTCAGACACATGTGAGCCATGCATGGTATGAGTGGCGGTTCATTGTTGTCATACCCAACCATGAGAACTGGCTCTGCCAGAAGTTGTACTGGCATGCCCATGCCTATGATCAGATGCACTGCTGCTACCTGAATGTGACTGATGTCTGCTGGACATGCTCTCCTCAGGACTGCACCCAGGACCATGACCCCATGGCCTGCCATGTCTGTGTGTGGACACCTCAACCACTGATGGATCAGTGGAAGTAGTGTTACTATAGGAGTCTGGCCAGTCACAGGCACATCAGCTAACATCAGATGATGTGGCTGACCTACTTTCACATGGATGCAGTCCCCTACCAGAAGACTTCCTATCACAAACACTGCCCATTCCAATGTGTCATTCATCTGATCCATTGATTCAGCAACACAGTGGAGGCAATCATGCATATCAGACTGTGCCACATGTACAACTCTAAACTTGTCTCTGGAGCACCTATTGGAACATGCCTGCACCTCTGTAATGGCCCCAAACATACGTTGTGTGGCACGTGAAAACACACCTGGATCATATGGAGGATGAACAGCAGGCCTACTCCAAGCACCCCTAACAACCCTCCTGTGTGGCACTTCACCCGCACTTTGGCTATGACCAGAGTGAACAGGCACTACACTGAACAAGCGTCTCACCCTCCACATGTTTCATATCTGAGGGCTCACTGGAATGGGTTGGTGTAGGCCTACTGGCTGTGTCCGATGGAATTACATGGGATGACTGAATGTAAAACTCAGTGACAGATTCAACCTCTGCACACCCCCCTCAACTGTGCCTCTGTTTGGCCATTATCATCATTGGAATCTGCCAGTACTCTGACATCATATGATAAGTATCCTAAGTTTCCACTGTCAGGAAAATTTGTGATAAAAAGCAACAAACACAGGAGAGAAATTCATGCCTAAACTATTATAGTCCAATATATGCTAACAAACTAACAGCGCTGCCGCTATTACTGGCAGTACAGCAATACACACAGCAGTCCTGACACCCACATCTCACATATGTTTAAAATAAATATTTCTTTGAACTGTTCATCAGTACTAACATAAAAATGTTTGGCTAACCATGTGTAGATGGTTCTGGATTTCCTGTGGAGGATGGTCCTGGAAGAAGTTAATTGAAATGGAGGGACACCATCATCACAATTGACAGTCACACAGGGGGATAAAACTTTTTCCCCTTTATATGCCCATTAATGATACTTTCAACAAAAACTTTAATGACACATCCATCCCAAGATCATGAGTAATCAACCTCAATTAGTTCTTAACTGTATCAATCTACAGCTATCCCCTCCCCCCAAAATTATGTTAAACTGAACTTAAGTATTGCTGTCAATATTTTGCTATATAATAAGTACTTAACAAATGAGATATGTACACCTACCCAGAAGCTCCTCCTGGGATATAATTATCCTCCCTGAAGCAAGAGCACCAACATCAGTCACATGTTGTTGTGCATGTCCCAGTGAGCTCTCTGGATCCCTGACAGTTGGAAGGAACTCTTAATTTAGTGTCAGTGGTGGCTCTGTAGCAGGCTCTCTTGGTAGCCATTCATCCACAAGACACTGCAGCTGCACTCCTCTGGGCCAATGAAATCATGTCAGTGGCCCTATGATGCACCTGATCATATGTCCTGCTCTGGCCACCTATAGCGTTTACATCAGCCACTATCTGCTGCCAAATTGGCATTCTTCCAGACATATCTCCACATCTTCTCTCAAGCAGAAAGGCACCATGTTGTCTAGATGCTTCAACAATTACTTAATTTTCAAGGTCACTGAAGGAGGGGGGGGGGGTTGTGGGGACTAGGATGCCTGGGTGCAAGGAGATTATTGTAAGTAATGTCTTTCAGCTTTTCCCAGTTAGGGGTCACCACAACAGATTTACAAAGTCTGGAAGTAATTGAATTGATGTTCAAATGTAAGTAAGCAGCACACATTTCACAGTTTCTGTTCAGTAACATCCAACCCGCCCTGCATTTTTTGACAACTTTTTATTATTGCCAGTTAATATCTTCAGACATTTTAAGGACAATAATACAGAATGCCTTACAGACAGCATGTCTCACATTACTGGTCAGATAAGCGAAGCATGAGCAACAAACACAGCGAGGTAAGACAGAGCTGCAATAATCATAAATGGTTGTATGATCACTCAGTGCACTACATCTGAAATTAATACATCTACAAACAACCAGTGGTGGTTGGTGACTTCAAATCAAAGGGGAGCTGCAGGAGATAGGTGAATGGGTGAGATCAATGGAAAGGGGTGTGGCCAACTAGAAAAGGGAGGAGCTATGCTCAAAACCACAAAAACTGTAACTTTAATTAAATGCACTGGCCTGGGTGCCAAACCATCATTATGAGAGTCCAATCTAGACAAAATGAAGTGTAGAAGAAAAAAAATATTTCAATGCATTGGCTGCATGACAGCGTATTTAATATCTAGATGGAAACATAAAGGTTGTAAGGCATGAAAAAATAAATTACTTTTTAAATACATTACTGGAATGCCAGTCAAACTCAAGTATAAGAAAAACAAGCAGCACTCAACTCAAACCACTTCTCTTTGCACTGCAGTTCTAATTATAATTTATATTCCGCTTTATTAAAGTACCAAGTAACATGCTGAAAGTAGCAATCTCTGTGATACCCCCACTTGTAAAAATGTTTCTTATCCAAAAAAGACCTGCTGCCTGACAACTATCTACTTGTTTCATGGGGAAAGCATGATCAAAGTAAAAAATGAAAAGCAAACAAGAAACAAGCTTAAGATACATTGCTTAAAGGATTACTGCACAGGTTATGGCCCACACACGATAGATTGGCATTCTGTTTAGTTTACAGGTAAAGCCTGCAAAGATGACTGCAAGTCTCCAACAAATGTAATGAGCTTCTTAAAATAATGTAATCCTGTCCTTTATTACAAATACTGCCATATGCATTTCAATACCCAAGGCTTATACGTTATCTAGTTATGTAAGTTTGCTCTGCATGGCAACAATGGAAAGGCTTTCAGTGTTGGCAGCTCTTTAACAGTATGCTTATTAAAGCTAACTTGCATCTTATAATCTCAGACAAGCTTACCTGATGGTCATTAAAGCATTGCTACTTAAACACAGAGCAACAGGCACTTTCTGAATAATAATAATAAGCATAAATCAACAGTATAAAAATATGACAGAAACCAGAACATTCTGCAAAATCAAGGACAAATGAAAAACCACTGTAGTACTTGTGTCTACCTTGGATGGGGGGATACTCTGCACATTTACACTGCATAACTGCTCCTTGCCTTGCTTGGACACATCCAGAGTCACTACATGGGGGAGTGGGGTGTAACAAGTATGTCACAATTTGAAATGTCTCTGGCTGACTGTGATGTCCTTAACACATTTGTCATACCTCTCAACCTCAGAGCAAGAAATCTGGACAAAGCCATACATAGAAGTGGGACAAAGGCCCAAAAATAAGGACAATTTTTAAATATTGCTCTTATAAACTTAGAAAGATAATAGAATAGTAGGTATTGCATTAGTATGAATTTTCTGAAGGGTATGAAATCTGAAACTCAAATGTCTGTCATTATTTTCTAGCTTCACTCTTTAATGATTTGCCACTAATTTGCCAAAAAAACACAATTGTATGAAAAACGGACCAAAAATGTGATGCAAAAATATAAAATAGCCACACAATACAGTTGGGAACCTATCAAAGAAAGGACACTTTTTTAAAATTAGTACTGCTAACTTGAGCAGCTGACAAAATAAAAGAATCTAGATGCATTTCTGAAATAAAAGTAATCTATGACTCTGATTATTACAGTTATTTATTAATTGTAAACCCTCCACGTTTTCTTACAAAATTGCCATTTTGCAGAGGGATTATTAGGGGAAGAGCAACATTTTGAGCCAAAATCGGGGACAGTTGAGAGGTTTAGATATGTCTAATTCTATAAAGCAATTTGCACATACCTCTCAACCTGTTAAAATGTAGACCCACATCTTCCACCAGACCTCAGGGTGGTTTCTATTTCTATGAAAGAAAGGAAAACACGTAGAATACACATTTATACTAACAAAAATGAACAAAAAAGATGGCATTAACACAAAAAGTGCTGAAATACAAATGCGTCTTAACACCTATATGATAGCCTTAATACATTGCTAGAGTGGTAGTCATTCTGTGTTATACTTGCACTATGTTTGGTCACTCAAGCTTCATATGCATAACATGGTATAACATGCATCTTAACTATGCAGTCATGTTACAGTGCATATAACCTGAAAGTGCTAATATGTTAGTAATATACCATATTATACCCTATAAGAATCACTTGAATACAAATTATACACAGTGTAAATATTCACTCTGGTTACCTGCTTATACCCTACCATGCATTTGTGACACACTGTTTAAATGTAAACTCAATCAAATCAAAACATTTAGACTACATACTCACTGTAGCAACTAAATATTTTTATAAATTTGCTAAGTAGTAAAAATCAAACATTTTGAAATGAAGGCGCACTGTAACATTTAAACATCTCTATACATTTTGCTATGTAACAAATTATTACTGTTACTAACATTCCAGTAAGAAAACATTTATGTTCAGAGCATTTACCTCACAAAAGCAGTTTGCATTATTACTAAAACACAAAAACTATGGTGTGGCATATCTTGGTGAAAAAAAAATCTGACAGATGAACCTGTGACAAAATTTAAACTGACATTACTAAAGCTGCTGAGCCTGTCATTATAACATTTGCTAAAAATACCATTAATTTGACTTTCTTCTTGATAAATGTAACAGACTACTGTACTGTACTGTCCGTTACACACTATATTGTTTTAACATATATAGACAGATGTGGGAATAATTGAGAGTAATCACAAGAATTTCTTATGGCAGTGTTTTTAACAGCAGAGTGCTATGTTAAGAGAAGTATCATTCTTCTAATTAATATATATCCCAAAATACAATGGAAAATATAACTGGATTATCTGACATAATGATATTCACATTGTATAGCACAATGATGTGCAGGCCTTCTGTGAGCCATACTCTGACTGTTGATGCTTCAAGTCTTTGTTATAGTCTGTTCTACAAACCCCACTTTAATAGCTACTACTGTTTGATACAACAGTGAGCACATTATCAACGGCTGCACCAGTTATACCCAACTCTCACACACATACACACACATGCGCTCTGTGGGTTCTGCCTGCCTTTGGTAAATGAGTTAAACCCCTGACACATAGTTTCGGGGTTAAGAGATGAACTAAAACAGGTACATATTATTCAGCCAAAATGCAACAGCTTTTTTCATGGTGAGCAAACAAAGCAGTACCGCCTTATTATTTTCAAATACAAATTGTGAGAGACTAGTGAGTCAACACTGTGTGACACAGTTATAAATTCAATTAGAACATGATTTATTTAATTCCTATAAATGATAGTGCCATATAGTACAAAAAAGTTATATAAAGGTATTTAAACAGGCTTAGAACAGATGAACAACAATAATAAGAGAGTATAAGCAGCTAACTATTTAGCCAAGTTGCACTAATCGAAGGGCATTTAATAAGTCAAATGACAGCATGCAATGTTGTATGCAAATACAACTGAGGGTATGTTTAGAAATGAAACATGCCAGCAATTTCCTAATGACTAGTGAGACACAGGTCTATAGAGTGAGGATACAGTACTACACATACCATTGTAGTGGTATTAAGAGCAACTTTTTTCTTTTGTTCCTACTTCAGTCATGCCCACTTTCTATTTTACATTTGGAAATATACCTAGGCTTTATTTTTAGCAACACCTGCTACAAGCTTAATTTTACTGGAAAAAGTAGAAGACACATCTTTCAAACCTGCTTCAGTATCACCTATCCGAGGTATACTTTATTTATCCATATTTGCCCCAAGGGGTTTCAGCTAGAGGCTCACTACTGCCTATCAGCTGTCATGTATACCTATTCTACATTTTTAGTGAGATGACTTTAATGGTTGCTGAAAGGTGAGGCACTAAACCTGCAGGCACTGATGGAAAGTGGTCTGCATTCATTATCCTCGGAACAAGGATTCTTTTTTTCCTTCTTAATCTCTGTGTTGCCTAAATAAAAGTAATCATCTCACCCCTTAGAAAGATATGGATTCATTTAATACTATCCAAGGATACAAATGCTAGACTGCATTCATTTCTCAAGATAAGCGAACTACATGCAACTGGTATCACTTAGTATCACTTTGTATGCGTTCATTTATTTGGCCATGCTTGTAATAGTTTGCTTGCTGATGTCACACATTCTGCACTTTGAATGTCTTCTTTCTCAAAATCCAAGAAGACACTGAGAGGCAGGACTTCCATAAAAAACACAGGTTTATTTTCACAAAATCACACTAGAAAATCAAAATAACAACCCACCCACTTTGCTTGAAAAAAAAAGAAAACATAACACTCCCTGTGGTTTATTCCACCAAGAAGTGCATAGTTTCTCACAGTACTTACTTCCAGGAACAGGTTGCATTTAATTTTAAAGTCCTAAGGTATCCACCATATTCTGTAACACATAGTAGTGTGCTTAGTGCTACTGATTGTTTCTCGCTCTCTTTTTTGAGAAGAAAGCGAGAACCAATCAGTAGCAATCCAGCCGTCCACGTCATGTACGTGCCTGCTGACGTGGCAGTCTGAACCCCCTTCTAATTTGCTCTGTGGATAAACTGCATAGACTGCTTTTACAGCAGTCTAGATTTCCAGATGTTCGCTGAAAAAAAAAAAAAAAAAAAAAACAGAACTCGACGAGCATGCGCAGTTTGAGACTCGGGACTTTGTGGACTCGCTTAGCAGCACAACATTATTTCTAAGTTTTCTAACAAAATATATTTAAATACATTATTTTACTTTTTATAATGTAATGCAAAATGTCCATCTTTTTGCTGGAAGGGCTGCAGTCCGATGGCACGAGCCGCCCCTGCAAACAACTCAAAAGTGTACAACTGTCATATGTTTTGTTAATACTGGGAATGATGTTGCAGTTACTTGTATACCCAATGATTTTCATTCTCTGCTGCAGAGTTGCTTCTGTGGCAAAGAAGGATAAGACACTATTACTGTATTTTGAAGGTTCATCTGTGTGAGTTCAAATCTAGATGTATGTAAAAATATTTCACATGTAACAATGTAAATTTTGAGGTGTTGTTTATTTAATTAATTTCTTTTCTTCCTTTCTCATAATTTTCCTTTTTAATGCCAGTATTTACATGGTGTGTAGCTTAGCACAAACAGGCAAATGTAGGAATACAATAAATGCTATGTAATATACTTCTTTGATAACCAATGCATCAGCTACACCTGTGAATCATATGTGTGTGTAGCACATCTGCTAAATACATTGAGCCACACAGCATATAGCATCTGTAGATTATGGTTCAGTCACAACCTTGCCCTTTCAAGGATGAAACCTAATAAACACTGCTGACAAGGCTAAAACAACATTAGCCTTGCTTGTCTCTTTTGTCTGACACTTAGCAGTTCACAAACATGGACTAATGTCATACACAGGAAGCAGACAGAACACCTGCATACAGGGCATTGACACTGTAAATATCAAAAAGGATAAATCATTGCAGCTTTTTCCTTTCCATTATGTAGCTCCTCTAAGTGGCGTTGCATGGTGGTTAGCTTCCCAAAGACCTGCAGCCATCAAACACCTACAGAGAGGAAGCAGGCAGTCAACAATTTCAAAATGGATACATTGTATGAACTGTGTGTTGGGCATTTCCCAAGCAAGGTAAATTGCACTGTGCAATGGTTACACACAGAAGTTAATAATGAATGGCAAAATATCCAATTGTTATTTAACTATTCCTGTTGCAGCAGGTATAAGTGTAGGGGTGTAATACAGATGGTCCTGGGCTCTAATACAGGAAAGTGCAACATATTATTATTGTTGTGACAGTTCAGTTTATAGTAATAAACAGGAAAATATCCAAGTGTTATTTTAATATTCCTTTGGCAATAAGTGTAAGTGTATGGCTGACAAATTGTTCTGGGTTATAATACAGGACTTTCCATACATTTTTACTGTTTTTCCATTTCACATTGTATTAGATATCACTTGTAACAATTTATACATTATTATAAATAACAAGAACTATGCATAGCATTGGAGCTGATATGAATTATATGTATGAGGGATAAGAGACCCTTACTGTGTTTTTAAAGTTAGGATGTATGATTGAGGGTAAACTGTCTATTATGTTTCTATAAGTATAATTCTGCTATCTGTACTTGAATGGTCTTCAAACTTAAATAAGATACATATGCAAATTAATGTATACTCAAGGACCTTGTCAAGTCACACACATACATGGTTAATATCTAAATTTGTCATCTATTTTTATAAATAACTCATGACTATGTGCAAAAAGCACTTCTTCTGTGGCAAAGATGGAAAATCACCACTGTAAAAGATAATGTTTTGTCTCTTATGCATAGATTTGAATCTCACACTGTAAAAATCAATTTTTCAGGGTATAAAGCCAAACCAAACATGTGTCAGGTTATGAAATGTATGTCCCCAGTGCATGTCTGCAAAGTTAAATCATCTAACAATTACAGCAGCACACACACCTCAAATTAATGGCAAATATCAGATTAACCTTTCAATTTCCAAAACTGCTTTTCTCTCTTTTTGGCACTGTTGCTCTCCACTTAACATTGAGCAAATGTGGCTGGAATCATTGCTCAGGTTTGTGGTCTGCCAGTAAATATAATAACAGGAATTGGTGGGAAATCCCTATTTTCTATTGCATTGCTTTTGGGGTTAGATATGCCTGGTGTTAGAGGGAATGATGCCCAATTAAAGGCACAGAGGTGGAGTGTTGAGGAGTCCATAATGTTTTTTGGACTCCTGGTAAAGCGCCACAGCCAAAGACATTTGCAAAGGTATTATACCAGCTCTCAGTACAAGTCTGAGATTTGGAATAGGCTGGTCAAGGCTGTATCCAATGTGAATGGCATCCCACATACTGGAGAACAGACTTGGCACCACTTTAATGACCTAAAAATTACAAGAGAGATACAAACAACCAGTGGTTGGAAGAGTTCCAAACTAGCAACATCCCAGAGTTATGCAAGTATGCTTATAAGGAGAATGTATACTACCGAGAAAACTAAACATAGGCATGGCTGGTATGCATAATGTTCTTCTGTTCTTTTCTTTCCACAGCTAATTCTGAAATAGATGTGACTAGGCAAGCCCATGTTGAGCATATAGAGAGACAGAGGGAAGCAAGAGGTGGGTCTACATCACCACATCTACACTTCAGTTCTCCGAATACCAAAACATCAACACTTAAAGAGTGAAATACAAAAAGTACGAATGGCCGCTTCTGCAAATTTTTTCCCAGGAAAAAAATGCTTGGCCGTTATTGTGAATTTTCCCTTTTCTCCACTGTAGAGTGATCTTGGAGTTGGTATATTTAGTTATGGGGGGTGTGGGGACAAAGCCCCCCACTTGATTAGGGTTTGAAAGTTTGTTTTGCTGTTGGTCGGCTGAGAAATTTTTTTCCCTGTGAAAAAATTTGCGGAAGTGATCATTCGTAGTTTTGTATTTCACTCTTTAAGTGTTGACGTTTTGATATTCGTAGAACTGAAGTGTCAATGTGGTGATATAGACCCCAAGTGGTATGTCTGCAACACAAGAGAAGTATTATTTTAGCTTTAAAAATAAAAAAAAAATGTTTTCTTTTCTATACAGTAGTAGCAAAGTAAGCATGCATATCCTAACTGTAAAAGCTGTTGGACAAACCAACTTTGGGTGTCAAATGTAAGACTGTAGTCAGATGTTGTGGGTTCAAATATCATGAGTAACAAGTATAAAATAGTGCAATCCATTGTTAATATTACAGAAATTAAAGTCCACACAAGTAGCATAAATGACCTGCTAATCTTAATCTGTATAATTGGATTGAGCATATGTGCAATATATGCAAATTGCAAGGATTGCTTTGAACAATCTGTAATTATAGTTTGTAGTTGCTAGGAAGCATATTTAAATGAAAAATGTCAGGTAAAATAGTTATGTTATTGTGATAATGCATTGTATGTCACATATGATGGTACTAATTTTATCTCTTTTTATTCTTTCACCCGAGCCCTTATCTCTTTTTTTTTATTTTCCATTATATGTTGTCAAAATGTCTCCATGTCATCCATCTCTACCAAATCATTAAATGTTTCACAGCACAGGGAAGTAGGCCAAACCCAGTGACTCAGACTACCCCCACTCCACCAACTCTGGCATTGACGACCAGCTCATCTAGGATCCAACCTGGAAATACTGCCTCTGCTGCTCCTACACTACCTGTGTCCTCAGGTAGCACTACCCCAGCAGCTGGTACTATGGTACTCTCCTGGAATACTGGTGGAGGTGGTGATTTTATCACCCACCAGGAGCTGCCAGGTTTGGTGCATAGGGTCATGCACAGCACCATTGGTGTATACCTATGGCAGATGGAGATGTTGCTGTCCCTCATAGTCCATAGGAGGAGGAGATGTTAAGCACTCCAGCAGCCAGTGGAGTAAGGGGATTATGATGACAGTCCTGCGAGTGAGGACTAGATTCTCACTGTTCCCATGTTTGATGGGCATGGGCTTATGTTCTCCCATCTCTCACTCCGACCATGGTGCCCCCCAACCTTTTATGCCCCTCACCATCCCTGTGTCTTGCCTTGTCTGTCCTGTTTGTTTGCATTTGCTTCCTCACCTAACCAAATTACCTGACACAGAAATACCAATGTCCCTTTCCCAGCATTCTTCTTTTACTGTAGTAAAAAAAATGTGCACCTGTCACACACACAAAAAAAAAAATGTCCCATACATAACTCTCCACTTCGCATACATGTCTTCTTGACACACTTGATTTGGTCCAATTGATTATACAACATGATTGTCTTGTTGTCACCACCCTTTGTGGAGATGATAGTCCAAATTCAGCAAATATTCTGTACATATTTTCATTCTACACTGTTGAAGAAATGAATAGCTATGGTTCTTTCCTAGCTCCCTCCTGCACATACCTTATATTGCCTCTCCCTTGTTCTTCCCCCTGCTTGCCCCCCTATTTCACCACTTTCCTATCTACCTCATTTTCACACCTATAACCTGGTCAAAGAAAATAGAATCACACACAACACACATAAGTAACAAAAAAAAAAAAGAAAATAACTGAGCCCCTCACTTTTTGACCTCTATGTTTGCTCGGATTTTGGCATAGTACACTGATACCAAATGATGGGGAATGACTCTTCAATGGTTCAGTTACCTCCAGGTAATGTCACTTAAATATGCTGTGGTATGTTAACACACACTAACAGATGGTGACTGTACTATAAGGAATTATTTCATGGCATTATCACAGCTTATTTAAAAGTATTACATACACATGGATTCTAACCCTATATCACCCAGGCTTCAAAAAGAAATGTGTCAATGCATTTATACCTGTTGCCACAGAGTCAACTAAGCAGCAGGTGTCTTTCATGGGTCTATATCACTTCATCGCACTGTCACTTCAATGAAGAGCATTTCATCGAAAATGTTGTCCATCAAATTTCCCTCTTATGGGGGGGCCGTGTCCTCCACACCCCCTGGTAATTATATATGCCAACTCTGAGATCACACTACAGTGGGGAAAGTGCAAATTTCCTGAGCCTCCCTGTACTGTTATCTCAGTATGAACAGATCAACAAACAGCATGTTCGATGTAATTGCAATGAAAATGCTGTCCGATGAACTGATTTTTCATGATCTGAAAGGGACCCATCTTTCATATGCTTAATACTGAAAACTCTCATAATATTAGCAATGAGGCACACATTTGAGCACCACTTAACTACACTCAAACAGAGAAATTAGTAGAAATGTGTATCTCACATGTGCAAACTCTTTGCCATCCATTGTGCAACCCTGCTGCTCAGCTGTATGTTATGCAAAATGGAAAATAGCATGTATTACTTTTGTTTACAGCCCATTTAGTCTTGCCATGAAGCTACATGTGAAAACACAAACAAAAGGAAGGCATTATCTAAAAAAATAACACATATTTACAATGCAGCCATCTGTTGCCTCTCCCCATGCATTGCAACATTGGTCTCTCAGTGCTTGTTCACAAATATATTAACTACACTGCAGACATAAATTGTCTTACATACCATGCACATCTTTATAATAACAATACACATTCAGCTTTTCTAATACTTATAGTAATGTGGACACCTGTTTGAAATATAGTTTGTAGAGCTGTATCTTGACATATACCTGCACACTGGAAACACAACCACCAAATACTACACATTGCACACTAATCAGTCTGTTAAAATGCAGAACTTTAATATCTTGACAGTTGAACACAGCTAGCCATCCATTTCATGCAGGCCTCCCACCATCTTCTCTCCAATGTCCACTGCTGATGTCATCAGCTAAAAATTGTCCTGACACCTTGTAAACTCACACTTATACTATGGCACTTCTGTAAAGTACTGAGTTTTCCAGTTAATGTTGTAAGATAGGTAGGGGTTATGTTCTCACTGCAATCAACTGGTGTGCGTGTGTCTGTCTGCCTTTCTAGTCAGAAGAGTATTACTGTGTATCCTGCAGTTACCATTCTAATCCCATGGATTGCCAATATTTTGACACTTGCACATACCTACACATCCATTTCATGCAGGGCTTCCACCATCTTCTCTTCAACATCCACTGCTGATGTCATCCACTATAAATTGTCCTGCAGCCTTATAAAGTTCAGACGTGTGTCATTGGGCTTGCATAAAATACTGAGTCCTCTAGTCTGTGTACTTTGTTAGGCTGGGGTTCTGTTCTCACTGCAGTCAATGGGAGGTGTGTGTGTGTGTGTGTGTGTGTGTGTGTGTGTGTGTGTGTGTGTGTGTGTGTGTGTGTGTGTGTGTGTGTGTGTGTGTATCTATCTAGTCACAACAGCATAAGTGTGCATCCTGCAGTTATCACTCCAGTCCCATGGATTGCCAATATTTTGACATTTGCACATGCCTACATATCCATTTTATGCAGACCTAAAACATCTTCTTTCCAACATCCACTGCTGATATCGTCCAGTATAAGTTGTCCTGCAGCCTTGTAAAAGCCAGATGTGTGCTGTAGTGCTTGCTTAAAATATTGAGTCCTCTAATCTGTGTACATAATTAGTTAGGAGTTCAAATCTCACTGCAGTCAACTGGGGTGTGTGTATGCATATGCACTTGCTTGATATTAGAGAGACACTTTACTCCCAGCATGTGGGACACTGCTGTTACTATATTCTTCTCACCAGACACTGCTGATGTCATCACCTATAAAGTGTTGTCTGACAATCTCCACATCAAACTTATGCTGTGTCACTTGCCATAAACACAGAGTTCTCTAGTCAGTGTACTTAGGTAGAGGTTCTATTCTCACTGCAGTCAACTGGGGTGTGTGTGTCTGTGCACTTACTTGACATTAGCACTTTACACCAGCATGTGGGACAATTCTATTAGCATCTTCCTCTCACCAGACTCTGCTGATGCCATCAGCTATTGCTGATTTGTGGATGTGCAGTATTTCCATTAGGTCAGGGTCAGACACTGGCTGTAAGCCAGGCACAAGTAACCTTATCCTATATGATACAGATTACAGTAACAGGGCTTTCAGTCTACCCACATACATCATGGCATGGTTTTTTAGCCCTGTATTTACTTTGTGAAAAACTCCTGTGGTCTCTCCAGCTGCTGTACATGTCTGATGAGAGATTCACTTTATATCCTCGAAATACTGAAATGTTGAAATTCAGTGTTTTGAAGCTATAAAATCAAAAATTTAAAACCATGAAAACTCAAAACTGTGAAATTCAAAATCTCGCACACCAGAGATTTTGAATTTTGTGCTTCTACTCCACACACACACACACACACACACACACACACACACACACACACACACACACACACACACACACACACACACACACCTTCCTCCCCACACACAAACAAAAGCTCTCTACTACATAAAAGCAGGGTGGCAAGTCCCCCTGCACCCCCCATGTGAGGGGCTGCACCACCCACACCCCCTACTTAAATATTCTCACTCCGAGGTCCCACTACATACAAACACACACAAAACATCAACACACAAGGTACATTCTCCTCGCACACACACATCACAGCAACAGAACACACTGACACACACCACAGTCCCTGCCTAAAATCCTTAACACCCACACACTTACCTGAATCCATAACCACAGCAAAACCTCAGAAGCATGAAATTCAAAGCCTCCAGTATTCGAGGTTTTGAATTTCGCGCTTCTGAGCTTTCGCTCTTCTCAGGATTCCACTTTATGGGCTCAAAATACTGAATTTTGACATTTCAGTATTTCGAGATTCTAAAGTGAATCCCTGGTGAGGTACATGCAAAAGGGAGCACTAAACTCTGCTAGTGTTCTGATGAGCATCGAGTACAGTGCTGTTATAACATCCCCTGATCTTGATACAAAGGCCTGACTTATGAGGTGTGTGACATTGCCATTCCATGCCACTGTGGGAATTTGGTGGTTGAGGTTCAGATTGCTATGTATGTGTGTTCCCAGGTCTTGCACCACATGGTTTGAGCATGGGGGTTGTTGTCAATGCTGTAATAAGCAGGGAATTCCACTTTTCAGAAAGCAAAAATAATAACACATTTTTACATTTATTCATAGACCATGTGGCTTTGGCACCAATCATTCACCTGTGTTAGCCCCACCTGTAATATGTTAACATCATTGCTGGACTCAATGATTATGCCCGATATGCAAAAATCAGCAAACTCGGTAAGCCAAAGGCCGTATATTTTAGCTTGGACTGTCAAGAAATTGATTCCAAACAGTAAATAGCCCAGCACAGATCATTGGGCTGCACCACTGGTAACACTTGTACTGGTACAGGTTGACTCTCCAAAATTCACAGTATATATTCTATCAGTGAGCTGATTTGTTAACTGTCTAGTCATGTAAGGGTTAATCCCCATTTTTTAACTTCTCCAAGTATTTTTGGATTTCTAATACCATGATGCAAATGGACTACATTCCTAAGTCAAAGTACAATTAAAGTTCATGAAATTAGTATTGTTTCAATCTTTGATGTCAGCCAGAAGTGCTCTTTGCAGCACCCACAATGTGTCCAATAATGACTCCTTCTGCAATTCATATGGAGTTACATGTATTGGCAAAATATCTAAATACAACTGTAGATTCTTTTTTATAAGATCCATTGCTCCTACTACTATTGGAACTGTCTGGTTATCTTTCTCCCACATTGCTCTCACTTCTGCCTGCAAATCCTGATATTTTATGACATTGTGTCTCTGTATGCAAGACACTGTAGTCACTGGGTATGTCAATTTCAATGATCAATGCTATTTTTGTCTTCTTCTCATGGACCACTATATCTGGTTTCCTAGCATCTATCTTTTGAACTGTTGGTAATGGGTGATCCCATGTGATGTAGATTTCATCATTTTCTATGCTGCTTTTTGGCTCATTATTACAGTGTTTTTTTCAGCCAGTTCAATACCATAATGTTTGCACAATCCCCAGTGCAACAGTCTTGCCACATTATTATGCCTTTCAGTATACAGTCCTTCTGCCATTAGTATGTCACAACCAGCAATGAGGTGTGCAACTGTTTCTATTTCAGATTTACAAAACCTACATTTGTCTGTTTCTCCCACATTTTCAATGGACTTTGTAAACTGTGTATGTAGTCCACTGTTGTGAGCCAGTAATATTAACCTTTCATCTCTTGGTTTGAATTTGCCTCTCCTTCACCATTCCTGCATTCCATCCTAATCAACATGAGGTTCTTTGAGAAGTTTTCTATACTTGCAACTATATTTATGTATTTTCCACATTTCTTGCCTTCTCATCTGTTCATTCACCTTATATTCTTTCTTTTGCTTTTTGGCACATTCAGTCGCTGCCTGATTTTTATCTACTTCTGATATGATTTCCATTCCTGCTTGATGCCGATATGTTTCTGCTAGACTAAGCAGAGAAGTCATCTTAGATTTATTCTCCTCATGTTTCAAAACTTTCACTACATTCAGGTCTTGTGAGGTCAGCAGATATGTGTTCAGTCCCTCCTTCCAAACGGGGAATATATAATCTTCGTATTCACTGATTTTTATAAATCATTTGGTGAGCATGAAGCATCTTTTTGTTTTCCTGTCTAATCTATCCAGCACATTTTGGGGCCAGTTAATCATTCCAAAACTGCAAGTTAGGACAGGAAGAGTAAATTACTTTATAGCTTGAATTTTGTTCTTAGATGTCAATGCTGTTTTCAGGATTCATTTAAGACTTCTAAAGTATTCCCTGCTAAGTTTCATTCACAATTGTTCACACTTTGTTGTTGATCCTTCATCAGTTTCCAAATATTTATACATGCCCTCTTGCTCAAGTTCTTTTTAATATCACGTTCTTGTCCCAAATTGATGTTTTCTTGGTGCTGCAGTTTTCCTGCATTAAAGGTTGCTTTTACACATTTATCAAGATCAAATCACATTTTTAAACCATCAGAAAAAGTTTTGGTAATTTGCAGTTGTGCTTTCAGTTCCTCATCTGATGAGCTATACAGTTTTGAATCATTGACAAAGAGAAGATGAGAAGGCTTTACACTTTGTTGTTTTCTAGGAGCCAAATTATAGCCATGGCCTAAGGTATTAAGTAGACAGCTTAATGGGTTAAGGGCAAGGCAGAATAGCAGTGGTGACAAAGAGTCACCCTGGAAAATCAACCTTTGAATTTTTATTCCTGGGATAATAATTTGTTGTTTTATCATGACTTAATTGCATCATGGTCTGTCACTGCTTCATGGGCACTGTAATGTAGTTGATCAGTGTAGGGTGTATCTTATACATTTTAAGCAGTCTTTTATCCATGAATGTGGAATACTGTTAAATGCTTTTTGTAGTCAATCCATGCCATACGTAGATTCTTCCCCTTTTTTACAGTTCTCCACTATGACGTTATTTAGCAACAAATGATCCTTTGTTCCAATATGACTTTCTTTTATTCTCCTTTTGTTCTATTGCCATAATTGAGTTTTCTTCTAAATGTCTATAAACTGTATCTGCATCAATTTCAGCATATAGTTTATACATTGTCAAAAGGCAAGTTATCGATCTATAACTTTTAGGGTAGCTTGCAGGTTCACTCTTAAGTAGGAGCATTTTTTTCCTGTTGTTAGCCAGATTGGTGTCGGTTAGGGGTGCGCATATAAACAGTTCTTATTTGTGGCTAAATCTTCGTGCAAAGATATTAATACTTTTAATACTACATCTGGGCCTGGGATTTTCCAATTAGAGGCTTTGCTTAACTTTGTTTCAATCTGTCAGGCTGTTACTTCATCCCATTTCATATCCTGCACCTTTAAACTTCTTATTTTTTCTTTTACTTCTTCTATCCATTTCGCATCTTTGTTATGTTCCACAGGATCTTCATAAATACTTCTCCAAAATATATCTATTTCTTCTTTTTTGGTAGTCTTTCAGTTCCTTTTACCTTGCTTCCGAGTTCTCTATAAAACAGTTTTGGGTCATTAATAAATTGCATATTTTGTATTTTTCCTTTATATTTATCTGCGTATCTTTTATGTTTTTCTGCCTGTGCTGAGATTTTACATTTGTTATTTGAGATAGTGCTTTATAGATCCTGATCTGCTCTAATACCCAACATTGCTTTTATCACATCTATCTTTCTGAGTATTTTGTTGATCTATTCCTTCTTCTAGACTTTTCTAACAGTTGCACTTCTTGTCTTAATTGCTTTATAGTTTTCTCTATTCAATACTTCCATGATGGTATTTGATTTCTCCCCTTCCTTTCCCTCACTACCTTGTATAGCTGCAGAGTAACATATCCTGTTTACTTCTGTTGTATCACACGGATCTCTATTAATTACTGTGTTTGTTTTATCAAGCTTATGACTTTTTGAGTTTTACTGAACTTCTGCAGTCTATTTCTTTCATTTATCTTAGTATGTCTGTCTATCTTTATTAAATCAAGCAAGTCTTCTTTTAGCTCATTTTCTTCGAAACTGAGGGCACATTTTTTGTTTTCCCTTTTCTGTGGGCATTCTGTAGAAAGTTCTATAGCATCTTCTTGTGGCACATTCTCTACAATTTCATCCTGTGCCATCCGTTGCTGTGTCATATGGGAACTCAATGGCCTATCACTCCTCAACATTGACTGTGTCGGAGTTTCCACAGTTTCCTGTTCCTTCCCTTGCTATCCAGCTTCACATGAACATTTATACTGGTTTCCTGTGGAAGGCTCCAAAATATCTTCATATGGCACCTAACCAACTACTTCCTGTTCTTCTGGTTTCCCATTAATTTGGATGTCCATTATTCTGTCCTCTTGTGGTACTTTCTGAATTAGATTTTCTACACTGAATCCTTCACTTCACAAGTTCTCCATAACCTAAGTTTCTTTTTCTTTAATTTCTCTCTTACTAATCTCCTTTTCTACATTTCCTCTTTCTCTTCTTATTTTTTGTATTGTAAAGTTTTTCATGTCCGCATGGCTTTGCCTGTATTTCTCTTCAAATATTTTTGGTGCTGTTCTTTTTGTATTGATTAGCTTTGCTTTCTCCTTTGCATACATATTGCACCATATTAAATCTCTTTTTCTTTCCCATGTCAATATTTCTTCTTCATATGTCTCTTGATCTACCTGTTTCTCCTTACCTTGAGGACTTGCTTCATTATGTTGCAATGTAAGCTGTGTTAGACCTTCTACACCAAATCCTTCACTTCTATTTTTTTAACATCTACTTTACTAATCTTCTTTTCTACAATTCCTCTTTGTAATATTATTTTTTTTTTACTGTGAAATTTTCCATATCTGGATACCTTTGCCTGTATTTCTCTTCAAATATATTTGGGGTTACCTTCTTTATATTGATTAATTTGGCTTTCACTTTTGCATAAATATTGCACCATTTCAAATATTTTTTTCTTTCCCATGTCCATATTTTTATATACTTTTCAAAATTCTCTAGATTTTGTTGTTTATATTTTTGTACTTCCTCAGATGCTTCCTTTTTCAAACAGATCAAAGTTTCTTGGTCTATATAGCGTTTTTCACAAATCTGTTGTATTAATGAACATACATTTTTATTTGAAGCTTCTGACAGTTTTTCTTGTGGAAGTATGTTTCTTTCCTCTAGTTTCTCTCTTAATCTTTTTGTATATCTTGTGTCTTGAAATTATGGGCTTTTTGCATAATAGTAACAATACATAATTTCTTTCTTATCTTCAATAGTCCACTCTAACTTCTTTATAGCTCTTCTTTGGCCGATCAGTATTTGTGATTTTTATGGACTGCTACTTCTGTCTAAAATGGGGGGGGTGCATCCTCCCCCTTGGCCTGGCCTGTCCCCATTTAAGGAATGTTTCCATATTTTGCGTATTCTACACTGTCATTTTTTTTTCCAGTCCTGGCACCAGTGCACCTACCAAGAGTGGGCATTTTTTTTTATCTTGGGTCTTGTGCACCCAGCTAGCCTATCTTTTTTAATTTGTCCCTACTTCTGTTTATGATATATGCTATATAAATACAGTCTATATATCAGTGTCATCTTGGTGAGATTTTGTGAAAAACAAGGTCCACCTTATTAAGGTACTCGGCAAGACATAAGGAATAATTCACTTTCAACAATACTACTCTCCTTTGCTTGCTGACTTATTATCTCTCCATTCAGACCCCGATCCCCAGCTGGGAGAACTTCTCAATGATACCTGAGTGGGGAGATTGTATCAAAACCCTAGGTCAGATCAAGATAGGCAGTATCCACTCTCTTACCTTCATCTAGGCCTATCACACAGAATCAATGGGCTGTGACAACATCACAGATCACTTATAGTGTGTCTCAGAATATACAACTACCTGACATGGTTGGAGCCACACTTTAACACACCCTCCAGATAGAATATGTCCCAGTAGAAGAGAATACATCAACATGCATCCATCTGAGTGGGGAAGGGAAAGACTACCTGATGCATGCATGCATAAACACATCTTGACTATCCTCATCTGTGAGATAGACCAAAGTGTAATCATGGACCTTTACTAACTGGACACTGGTAATAGCCCATCTGCGTGCAAAACACATATGTGAGTTGTTAATGTTACATCCACTTCTGTTACATCTGTTAGGTCAAGAAGGTCATTGAGAGCATGCACGATCATCCTGTGGAGTTTGACCAGGCCAAAGCATTTGACACAAATCCACACTGAGGTATTAACTCAGCACTGTCAGAAGTTGTCATAAACACCTGTCTCACACAGTGAGTCTACCACTGGATCACATAAGTGGCATTTAAGTATGTTGAAATATGTGAAGTGACCTATATATCAAGTCCACTGATCATGTCCGTACATCGGGGCTGTATGCTAGGCCTTTTCCTGTCCATTATTTAAGTCACAGACATCAAGGAAGACATACACATCCTGTGTCCAAACAGCTGGTGGAGGACTACAGACTGTGGGCAATGATTGACTCAAACTGTGATATTAGTATAATACAGACAGTATCAACACATGCCAAAAATTGCTGCCACAGTCGTGACAACACGAGATAAAAGAAAAAAAAAAGAGGAGGGGATTCTTACATTATGAAAACAAATGCACAACCCATTGACAATGTAGACATCACACCCCTATGAGCAGACCAAATGGTATTTGACCTGTGTCCTGGCATAGATGGTATGTGGAAAGTTCTCCAGCATGTGCCCACAGTAGTGGCTACTCCCTTGTATGTAACACAACTCCTGAGTATGTGCAGGACATCCATAACAAAGTCCATAATACTGCCATAGTTCACTGCCTTCAACACATCAATAACTGTGTACAATGCACCCGTCTTCATGTACCTCCCTACACATCTTCCGGTGATGTGTAACAGAAGTGTACCACCTTTGCCACACTGAGGTCCCACACACCTTATTGGCCGTACCTAGGTTTTCTTTTCTTGCATAAATATTACTGTCTGATGTTGCAGAAGCCCCATCAAGGTGTTATTCTAGATGCATTTGTGATACCTGTTTTGGTGATGCACACAGTACATACATTGCTGTTTGACAACATTAATGGCATGGCTTACATTTGTGACAGTGTGGATTGTGCCATATATATATATGCCAAGCACACCAGTCTGCTAGCCTGGCTTTATCACAATGTCACATACAGGTATAGCATTGTCCCTCTTAACACCTCCAGCATATGTTACAGTGTCAGGACAGTGTGCTTGATTACCCTCATAGATTGCTGGCATGTCATAATAGTTGTACAAGTGTATTTGTACAGAACCATCTATGATCATGCAGAGTCACATAGGTTATGTCAGAGACATGGGATTACTGTTGGTATTATTCTGATATTGTCCGTGATTGCGCATGCTTCTGTTTACTGTTGTCAATGAGCCTATGACTGTATCCCACTTGATGGAGACCTCTGCTAACATTACAGTCATATTCAGGCAACTCAGTTTGCACAGCTTCACAATATGCACTTAACCCCTATTGTATATAACATCCCTGATAGATGTCCTCTGCATTGGTCAGGATGCTTATATCTCAAAGACATCTCTCCATTGTTATGTCACTTTGTCTGACAGTCACATTATATACATCTTCACTGTGCAGTCCGTACTGTACCATGTTTATATGTGGTTAGTATTCCTGCTACAACTGTGTTCCATTTACATGCCTTCATCTTCTGTACATTATGTTTCACCTGTCCTCTTTCCCTGTGTTTATTCCTGCAAGTCATCTCTGTGTCCCTATTCAATACGCACACTTCCCTTGACTGATTATATTAAATGGCAGTCCATGTACCATTACAATTCATTTACACAGAATGCCTGAAATGGGATTCCACAATACTCTGTACTACATACACTGGCCTGTAATGTGTTTGGACCATATATATATATATCTCTATATTATTAACCCTGGTAATCACTGTGCCATAACACACAATCCCGCAGACTTAGCTTGCTAGTAGGTAAACTTATCTACATGTCTGCTGCTATCCATATTGCTTTACATGGTTCCCTGGCCAGCAACCTGTTTCTAGCCACAAAACCAAGCTTGTTTACTTTTAAACATGGTGTACAGCATGAATATGTAATCACCGCTGGTGCACACCGTGCAAACACTTAAACTCCCTGTAGGCTTTGTGCAAAACCTACATGGAGTTTATTGAATCCCACTGAGAGAGTTGAAGATGTCAGTCTAACATCCACAGACCTATGTATCAGTAGACACATTAAATAAAGCATTAGACTCCATACTAAGTAAACTTATTGACAAAGGTGATAAAAAGTAGGGGCAACTTTAACTTACTTACTTATTGTTTGTGGTACAAAATATGTTATATGCTTTATCTAGGATTACACAATTGGAACTTTTGCATGATAGATCTCCCAGTGAACTACTTAGCATTCTAAAGCAAACTGAGAAGAAGAGAAGATACCATTTAAACATGTGTTAAAGCATTACAATAGTTTCTATGATAGATTAAAGCTAGTTATGACATCAGAAAAGGAAGAGCCATCCATAGAAAATACCAGAGCCAATAAGTTTAAGACATGCTCACATTAGGAGTGATAGAAAAGGCACATAATGAACAATGTACCCTGATAGTGCTAAACCTGATGAAACTATCAGATTGTGAATGACTTTAGGAAACTGAATAGGATTTCAATGTTTGATAGCTACACCATGCCCATAATTGATGAGTTGATGGGATTCCTCAGAGAGGCAAGATATCTGACCAAAACTAGATGAGATAAAGTGGCTCTAACAGATACTGCTTTCTCAAAATCAGCTTCTTTAACCTATGAATATATACCTCAGTACATAGTCAGTACACAGTTCTGTAGTATGACTTAAAGCCCCAGAAAGCTTTCAGAAACTGGTGTATAAAATATAAAAGCCACACTAGCATTATGTTGCTGCATACATGGATGATGTGGACATGTATTCAGAAGACTGTGAATGTTACCAACAGGGCATATCATGCTAGAGTATATAAATCAGGCTTTTTGTGAATGCTAAGAAATATAAACTAGGCAATACGGAAGCCAAGTATTTGGGATACCTCATAGGTTCATGGGTTAATAGGTTCATACTAGGCTGTTGATCAGGGAACAAAGCCTCAAGACCCAAAATAATAGATACCCTGTAGAATGAGGTAACTAGTAACCAATTTCTTTCAGTTTCAATGAGATTTTTTGGGGTTTGCTACCGATGAATTTATGGCTTCCCATTTGTTCATCCAAGCTACCTTTGAAGAATGTGGGGGATATACTTTGTTTTCCATTTAAGCAAAGTATGTTCCATTAAAGAGGGATTCCTTCCATGAGATGTTTATCTCATTAGCGGGTCTTGTTTATGTTGCAGTGGATATTTGGTTTCTTCAAGTGGGGGTTTAAGGTCATGTTTATTTTATGGATGTGTAGGAAGATAGACAAGACAGGATCCTTTGAGTTTTTTAGGAGAGGTAAAGTCTGTAGGAAACAAAGACAGAGTAAGTATTTTAAGATGGCCTATGTAGCATATGGAATACATGCCCTTGATTTTATTAGCGAGGAAATACTGTGATCATTTAAAGTGATTATGTTTAGACAAGTATGTACCAGAAATGGCATTATATCCTGATCTAGGTCTGATAGGGGAAGAGTAGAAAGAGATAATAATTTTTCTTGACTCAGAAGATATACACCTGATAGTCTGGTTACATAAAAAGGATTTCCTAATAGGAATAAATACATGTTGTTGAAAAGATAACTCACTGCCAGTGAAAGCACCTAGGGTCCCTAATAACTGTGTCAGTTTTCAAAGAAGTGTGATTTAAATGATAGGTGTACGGGTGTCCATGATTGCCAAGGGAGACTAGACTGCATTTCTTGGCTTTTAGTTTAATGACATAGACCTATTTATGCATTCTGCCATCCTGTGAATCTGTGAGTCAGCCGAGAGTTAATTATAGCTTTCTTGATAAATAATGAACTATTAATTGATACAAAGACAATAATCTGAAACCAAAGACAAGAACTGTGTACTTTGTATACACAGAGCATGAATGAAGTAAATATAATTTAGGAACCAATATAAGGTTATTACAACAAAATGTTTTTCATTTGCAATATAACAGTTGCAATTTGGGAATTTCCTCTTTTTTGATGTTTGATTGTTCTTTGATCGTGATTGATCTTGTCTGATGTTTTTTGACACAGTTATTAGGGACCGTAGGTGCTTTCACTGGCAGTGAGTTATCCTTTCAACAACATGTATTTACTCCTATTAGGAAATACTTTTTATGCAAACAGACTGACTATCGGGTGTATATCTTCTGAGTCAAGAAACAATAGTATCTCTTTCTACTCCAATGTATCATATATATCATATATATATATATATATATATATATATATATATATATATATATATATATATATATATATATATGTATGTATATATATATATATATATATATATATGTATGTATATATATATATATATATATATATATATATATATATACATACATATATATATATATATATATATGTATGTGTATATATATATATATATATATATATATATATATATATATATATATATAAAATGGTAATAAATGTAAGATACATCTTTTTATTGCAATACATGTTAATAATACATATTTTGGTCAACAACCAAAGTCCAGAATTTAATACAGAACGTTAACACTCGTAACCAACATGATTTACTTAAACATAGGATAATATAGCACATTTATGTAAGCTGCGGTGGTGGTGCTGCGGTAGCGTTGTCGCCTCACAATAAGACACTGTCTGGTTCGATTCTCAGCTAAAGCGTCTTCTCCGTGGAGACATGTGTGAATGGGCGTACCTTCATTGAAGGTTGTGCGTCAGGGCTGGCAACTCGGCACATAAAAATCTATCTGCCAATCATTAGTGGACCAGAGTTCTGCTGTGGTGACCCCTAACTGGGAAAAGCCGAAAGACACAACAACTGCAACAACATGTAAGGTTATTTAAGTCCCAAAATGTAACCTTGCATTCCTAGCCTTCTTTCTGTTTTAATCAGTAGACTGGCTCAGAACTTAAGATATTGTATATAGCCTTTACCTAAGCTAACTTCATATGCTTTTTTTTTCAGTTCCCATTTGCTTGTATCTAAATGCATTTCTGGTTTCCACACATCTTTCGCTTCTGTCACTAATTACGGCTTGGGCAGTTGTCCTTTTCTTAAACCTTTCCCACTCCATCCAATGGTGGCACTTTTCAGAATTCATTCTTTATTGCTCTGTTTTCAGTTTTATTTCCTCTCACTTCTTTAACTCTCTTACAAATCATACGTTCTGAATCAGTAATTTCCTGAATCAATGGGGGGGCAGGGGTCTTATGTTTTCTTGTATCAGCCTTCTTGGGTTACGTCATAAGAACAATAGGTATGTGTTCTACTGTTATTTAAGATATCTTGCTCTCATCTACCCCTAGTAACAATAATAGCAAGGTAAGAACCAACCTGCCTTAAAGGATCTGCTGTATCTACTTTTGAAATTCCTTATTAAACAATCACAGTTTGTAACACTCCAAGAATATATGTGCCTATCTACCTCTGCCTTGTCTCACACATCATAAACACCCATCATCCACCTGAGGGAACATATGTTTTAATCGGATCTACTTCCAAATTTTGAACTTTCAAAATGTCAACTTTTTTATGGTAGGGACCGTAACATCAAAGTTTTGAAACTTTGAACCATTTAAATGGAGATTGTCGTACAGAGCGAAAAAGGTATATTTACCATTTTCCTCATTGTAGTGGGATCTCAGAGTTGGTATATTTAATTAGCAGGGGGTGTGGGGGGGCTTGACCCCCTGCAAGAATGTAAAAAAAAATATTTTTGTGTTTTTACTTTTTTTATTTAAATTTCAAAGTTTCAAAACTTTGATCTTATGGTCTCAACCATATGAAAGTCAATGTTTTGAAAGTTTGAAGTTTAGAAGTAGACCCATTTTAATCACAAAGGGGTATTACAATATTTGCACCAAAATTTCCAGATAAAAATCTTGAACTTCGTACTTCACTTGCATGGTGGGTCAGCCTACCAGTTTATCTCCATCTGCTCTCAGTTATTATGCCTTGTGCATTTTTCCCTGGCTATTTCTTCAGCAATTACTTTTTTGTATATTAGACTGTCTGCCTTATAAAGTCTACCTGTCAATCATTACACTGTTGCTGACTCTGTTTGCCCTTCTAGCACTAACCTCCTCAGTTCTTGCAAATTTTCTTGGTCAAACAACAATATCCTTCTTTTTGTTTTTTGTTTTCAGAAGTCCCTCTTACTCACATCTATGACCTTTCTTCAAACTTCACTGGAATCCTAATTTCTGCTATGTCATGTGCCTGTCTCCTTTATTTTTTTTCCCAAAATATCACATACATTTCCTTTATTATCAAGTTTTTGAAAGCAACTTCCTCCAACGTTCTTTTGTCAGAGAATCCTATTGGTGTTATAAATTTTTCCAAAGTGGTTAATTGTGTTCTTTCATCTGTCAGGTAACTAATATAAATAATTGTCCTTTCTCCATCAGTTTTCTTCCTCTCATATATACAAGATTTCACAGCCTCTCTGGACCCATACACCATTTATCTTCAGTATCTCCATCAGATGTTGTTTCCATCTCACCTCATACTTTATCACCTTCAGATAACTAAACACCAGGACTCACAAATTGTAGATAACCCCAGGAGTCTGGGGGGATGCAACACCCAGCACCTTTATTATAACAAGTTTCTCCAACAAAATGGATGGCATACCTCCATCCTAAATAAAGTTTAAAATAGTACTATCCCCTTTAGGATTTGTAGCTTAACCTGTCCTAGAAAGTTCTGGAATGTGTATAACCACAATGGCATTTGAAAATAATTTATGGCTTAAACGTTCTGATCAAGCTACATTTGTAAGATTTTCCTCCTCTTATATCTGCCTGCATTTTCCCAAACAATTATGCATTCTTGTAACCAAATTCTCTAATGAATTACATATCCATATTGTCAGATACTTAAACACATTTTCACTCCAAACCTCAAGCTGCTTTACTTTTAGTTCTAGTTAAGAGAAATCATTTACTGCCAAAGTTGTCATTTTATGTATATTGATCTTGTACCCTGAGACATTGCCAAATTCCTTTAATACTTTGTATAGCTATTCCATATCCCCCAGTGATTCTAACAATTTCAATAAATCATCTGCATATGTAGCTAGTCGATGTTGAACTATCCTTTCACTTGTAGATGACAGCCCTGATAAAATCGCAATTAACATTGTTCAAATCAGGTGTGGTGGGCATTTTGTTTGTGTTAATTTTACTGATCTGCACTGATTTGCCTGTATCCAATGTATCTGTGACTTGTTTAGAGAAGTCCACTAAGTTTAGAAGACAGGATTTACAGATAAAGAACTAGTTTGGGTCAGGGATTGCTGAATGCTGATTTCTGTAATAATAACTTCTATAATGATGCATCCCCTTGCATTACACATAAGGCTAATTAAGCTTATAAGTATATATTTTCCAGGGAGAGAGGTGTGTCTGCCCTTGTGGAGTGGGATGACAACAGCAGTTTTGTATACTTCAGGCAGTGGTCCAGTGGAGAGATTGATACTGAGTCTTTAAGGCTGTCATTGGTGTTGACAAGAAACTTTCCTGACACATTGCCTAGACCCATGCAGTTAGTGTTGTTGGTGTCACAGCGTACAATTATGACTTAGCTCCAAGGTGACTTGGGGGGGGGGGGATATATAGTTCGACGTAAGGGCACAAATTTACAGATAAGATTATTTTTCAGCTAATATGTTGGTTAAATACTCTGGAGATGAATATGTCTTGTGTAGTAACTCAGAGGTTGCATCTTAGGCCTCTGACACGGTTACAAAGAACTTGTTGTTGTCCTTTACAGAGGTGGCAATTATTGGCTAATATTTATCTTAAGAACATTTGATTTTTGTTTCTTAGGTAGATACCGGGCATGCAGTCCAAGTGAAAATTGAGGAGCCTAGCCCAGTTTTCGCAAAGTACTATCAGGTTATGTAAATTACTCAAGATCATACAGCAGGCAAATGGAATCTGACAGGATCAAACCCTGTGCCACAGTTAGAAGTTGATTAGTAGTTCATAGTCTTAATCTTGTGTACTAACTGCCAGACTATAAGTTCATTATTTATTGTTGCGAGTTCAGTTTTTGAGGTTGAGGTATTCAATTTATTCTACCAGACAAAATTACTTCAGTTTACTGCACAGGTTGTTTATACAAGGATCCCATCATGGCAATCTATTCTTGAATTTATAGTTGTATCTTTGACTGATGGGGATCAGTGCCTCTGTGTTAGCATTTGGCTGGGAATAGAAACTGTATGTGAAAGCAGCAAATTGTAAGATGGGGTCTTTGTTGGGAGAGTATGCTTAAATTTCTCTAGGGCATCAGCTAGCTGCTAACATATTTGCACTTGAATAATCTTTAATGACAAAAGGTTATGACGGAGAATCAAGTTTTACCCTTATAGTGACTATTACTGAGAGGTGGTCAGATATGTCCAATGATAGTGCTACTATAGATTTAGATAGTTGGGCTGCTTGGTGAGAACTACATCCAATATTACCGAGTTGCAAGCTGGAATGAGAACTAATTGGTCTAAGGAGCCAGCACTTATGGAATCTAGGAACCATAATGCATACTTATTTGTAGTAGTATAGGCATCTCAGTTAATAGCAGGATAGCTGAAATCCCCAATGGAAATAGTGTTAGACCCAATATAGAAGGAGTTTAGTTTGTTTAGACATGCCTATTGGGCTATGAGTGACATGGGAGGGGGAGCTGGTATTTGGCCATGAATGGGTATGCATTTTTTATTAATGAAAAGTAAGATTTAAGAATCTCAAGGTCATTATCTTTCATTATGAGTCTCAATGTGATCTGGCTGCTTAGGCATATGGTCATGAGACTGAAAAAAAACATAGTCATTTTCAGAAGTAACTCTGAGTGAATAGAAGAAATTGAAACTCGACACTAAGGGGGTCCTATTACTAAGTTGGGTACATGTTTCATTAATGATGGGGATCTCTATATTTTCCATAGTTAGGAAGACCTGTAAGGATCATACTCGGTGATGGAAAATTGTTGCTGAAGATTAGTTCCTTCCAAACTCTGCCACATATTCTGAGAGCTCCATTATATCTCCCTATGATTCCAGGAGATGTGTGTGTCAAGTTGTTCACTCCCACATGCACAATGACCAAGTCATGTGTGTACCTAGGGTGAAGGAACTTGAGGTCTGTAGTAACATGACAGATCCTGCTGAGCAGCTTACTGTCACCCTTTCCTTGTTCATCCTGGTGAGTGGTGCATCTATGTATCTTATTATGGAGTCAATAATGACTAGGACATTACTAGATGTATTACTTGGTTTTGTTGCCTTAAGAGCGTTGGCTAGTCAGCTGGGTGACCAGAGCTGGATTATGGTCAAATGGGACCCTAGGCAAGGTGATAGATGTCTCTTACTTTGAAACTCACATTTTTTTGAAAATGTACTTGACAATCCATTAAACCATAAATGACATGCTGATGTGTTGGGTTTCATAGTAAAATAGCACATAGTGAGGCATTAATTAACTACAATCTGAAGCATGCAAGAGTTCAAAAGACAAACATGACAGCCTAATTTACACAAGTGTCCCGTTTCTGGGCAATCCATAAGCACTGATGGGTGAAATGACTTAAACTCATGCACTAGGCAAACAAAGGCTAAGGCAATCCAATTATGCATTACAGGAAGCAGCTCATTGCATTTCTACATTGTGTACCAGACAAACTGCTCTAGCCCCGCACAGTTCATTTTATACCCACACACTTCTCAACCTCTTAGCATAAGTAATAAGGACAAAGCCTAAAATAATGGGGGTTAAAAGCCCAAAGATAGAGACAGATATTAAATATTGCTCTTATAAACTTAGAAAGTTGATAGAATAGCATGTTTTGTGTTATGCATTTTATGAAGGATATAAAGTCTGAAACTCAGATGTGTGTCATTATTTAGTGACTTCAGCCCTCAGTAATTTGCTAGAAAATCCACAAATTTTATGAGGAACATACCAAAAATATGAGACAAAAATCTGAGCATTCTGCAAAAATCTGGATGAGAGGTATGATACCTGTGTGCTTTCAAAAAGAAAGTTAAATTAAAAATAGTCATAACTAGTATTTTAACATTAAGCTTGTAGACTTCATGCCTGCCAGCTTATTCACAGCCAAATATTAAACACGCTATCAACAAAACAAGAAAACCAAGGACTGAACTCAAGGAAAGAACATCGCTCATATGATGATGCTCCTGTTTACTGCTATTGATTCCTTCTTTTATACCACAACTACTCTGGGGTACATGAACTAGGTATTTATTATTCACATGCCCATGCATGCACTCACATGTACCTACACTCTACAACAAATACATGTGGCCATCAGTTACTGCCCTTGTATGACTACATACAGTCAGAGCTTTGATTGCAATAAAATGAATGAATAAATACATCAGTAATGACTAAGAAGTGTTTTTCAGTTTACTGTTTTGAAAACCATGCATTGCAACCTATTGCACCCTCCTGTGCTCTCTTTACCTCTTTTCTCAGGAATCATGGACAATGACTCAAAAAGAGAAACATATTTAAATTAATGTTTCTCTTATATACTTAAAAAGTTGATAGAATAAAAACTGTTGCACTAACAAGCATTTTTTGAAAATACACTGTCTGAAATCACATAACTCATTATTTACTGATTGTAATCCACAACATTTTGTCAGAAAGCCACGCATTTTGCTAGAAACAGATCAACATACATCTCAACTTTTTTGTCCAAAAATTCTGAAAAGAAAAATCAAAAATAATGGGTGGATAAAGGATCAAAATGAGACAGATTTTAAATATTATTTTGAGTTAATCTATTTATTTGAAAGACATGTGCTATAGATATCTTTTTTCAAGGGTGACCCAGAAACACTATTTGACTCACTGGCTTAAAGCCAAACAGTAGGCAAGTGGAGGTGGAAGGATTCAAACCTTGTACTGTATACTAAAACTACAGGAACCTGTTTTTTAACAGCTCAGAGCCTTATGTGTCAGACAGCTCTACTTCACTATGGTTAACAGATCAACAACAGGCATTACATGGACTTTATTCTTTCTCAACAATAACAACTATGAGGCTCTAATGACTGATATCATTGACTGATTATAATACACGGTGGTTTACCAAAAACCAAAGCTAACAAATATGTGCCAGTTGGTACAGGGATTAAAATTCCAATGAGCTGTCTTCTATCATTGAGTTTGATTCTTTCTTCCTACTGTGTTACTCTGAGTAAGTCACTTAACCAGACAGTACTCTAGTTAAAAAAACATACATGATGTAAGTATTTTCTGAATAATAAAACTCTAATACCCATCACTATTGGGTGATCATGTATGAGCTGTTTTGTGCAGAAGTAGGCTTGGCTTGGCCATGGCAGCCATGATTAACATGCCAAATAGCCGTGATGTCACATGCAAATAATGCACAATTGACTGCCATGTAGCTTTGACAGTGTTATAATGTATACATTAGTAGCTGATTTGCATATCTGTTACTCAAACACATAGAATCGCCTGTGTTCAATTAATTAAATGCTAAAGGTGTTCAGTCTCAGAGTTGCTATATTTAATTTGCAGGAGGTGTAGGGGGTACAGGGGGGCAAAGCCCTCCTTTCAAAAACATTAAAAAAAAACAACTTGCAGTTATAGTTTAGCTTCTTTAATATTAGGTAAGTGTAGTGCCCTGCTGGAGCTAACATGACGAATACCAGATGAATATTCATGCGGATGGTGAAGACATCAACATGAATAGTCCTTCATTATTTGAACACATCACTAAGTGTTAGTTGGTGGGCAGGATTTAGGCAGGACTTGCTACTATGCATCCGGGTAGGTATTCTCATATATGATTGCCCATTATCAATGACTGTAATTCTTAGTGACTTACCAGAACATCAATTAACTTAATAAAGTCTTAACAAATTTGTATTTTGAGGGTTTGTGGTGCTCAGGTAGTTTGTGGAAGGTGCTCTCAGTGCTCACACACACACATACACATGCATGCACATAAACACTAGCATTTCTAAAAATGCAATTAAGATTGTCTGAAAAGTGCATTTGACTGAATCTGTCCTTAAAAAAAAATTCCCGTGCACATTGAGCTTTTGAATGCATAAAATACTGCACACTTTAATAAATCAGGAAGCATACAAAGCTCCAGGAGGTTTCTCTCAATAAGCTTAAATGTAAAATCAACAAGAGAGACCTCCTGGAGCTTTTCATATCACAAAACAGCCAAGCAGTGGTAATCTTCAGAGTGAGACTTTTTTTTTTATTAATGATTATGACCCTCCATAAGCACTGGACCCTAGACAGCTGCCTAGGTCACATTGTGCTGGTTCCAGTCCTATGGATAACTCACTTTATGTATTCTACTGTTTATTTCTGTAGATTTTTTTTTTTTATATTGTGTATTTATTTTTTACAGAACCTATGTGTTTCAGGACTTTGAGGTTCAGGCAAGGATTTCTTAAGTACCTCAGGGTAAGATGGCTTATTTGTTGATTTTAAAAAACATTTTTTGTGTGTGTGTGAGATGGGTGTCAGTACTGATACTCTTTAGGTACAGTTGATAAGATTAGATGGCAGACTGGCCTCTAAATTAGCAAATCTGTACACTTCTCACATTCAAATTAATCTAGTTGAGGAAGAAAATAGTTGTCAGTAACCATCAGGCAGTTGAGCCTTGTTCTAGCAGGTTGGCTACAGATGCTGTAGGACCGCATAGTATCATATGTGTAAAGAATACCTAGATCAGTTTATTGTAGGAAAGAATTTTTTTTTGGTATTTGTAACAGAGATAAGTTTTGCCAGTGAAGTAAGACAACACAACAGAGATAAAGTACAAGAACTGAAGAAGTGGTAAACCCACAATAGGCGGTTCTCACAAAATGTAATATGAGTCAAATAAGCTGGCATGGTTTACACAAACAGTAGGTGCACAAGCACTGAGAAGTGGTTTAACAGGCCAAAGTAATTGACACAGATAGAAAAAAAAACATAATTTAAGCATGGCACAGTTATTACTATTTAAAACCTGTCTTAGCTTATCACTTCACAACAGAATTACAATACATTAATCAGTAGCAGCAGTACGCAGCTACAATTGCAGTGACGACCATAGCAGCAACATGTGAAATGCAGTATGATGGCTAAGTAATCTGGTATGGTTGTTGCAATGACATGTGCTGACATTACAATGACTCAGTATCAAAATGACAAATACAGTAGAAGGTTGTAATCACAGTTAATTAGTAGCAGCACTATGCAAATATGGTATAATACTAGCAGTAAAATAGCTCCTTACACTGTGTTGACTAACTTCAACAAAAACAGATAACTGTAATTACAATGCAGTCAGCAGCAGCAAATTGTGACACAGTGTCAGTAAAAGCAGTACCAACTTGTGGATACTACAAGCAAGAGCTGGCAGTTTGGTTTTGATTTGCAATGGCAGAATATCAAATCCAGTGAACCAGTAGCACAGAATGATAAGTATAAATGCAGACAAATCAGCAGAATGTCATAATATAAATTCTGTGAGGGTAGTAAGCTAATTAGCAACATATCACAAGATGGGTTGCCAAATGGCTCATGGACAGAACCCACATGGTGAGAGTTGTGGGAGCTAGGTCCGACTCTAAACCGGTTACAAGTGGCATTCCCCAGGGCTCAGTCCTGGGACCCCTCCTGTTCGGTATATACTTCTCAGAGGTGCAGGCAAGCACAGGAGGACTATGGCTGACCAAATTCACAGACGACTGCAAACTAGGGGCTATAATTGACTCCCTGGCTGACACAGACATCCTCCAAAAGGATCTCACTGAGATGGATACCTAGTGTCAAAATCATGGCCTCAAGCTAAATGCCAAAAAGTGCATAGTCATCCCCTTTGGAAAAAACAAGTACCCACAAACTACCACATAGGTGGTAGTCCCGTAAATATGAAAAATGTAATAAGGGATCTGGGGACCCAAGTAGATAATAATCTATCCTTTGATAATCACATTGCCAAAGTGGTTAGAAAATCCTTCTATGTGGCCCACCTAATCACAAAAGGGTTTGCATCCAGATCAAAAGAGGTCATTGTGCCCCTCTGCTCATCACTTATCAGACCCATCATAGAGTACAACTCCCCATTTGGGATGTACCTTACAAGACACCTGCAACAGCTGGAAAGACCACAGAATTACCTTACCAAGAAGATCACTGGCCTCAAACAGATGCCCTATGCAGCTCGACTGAAGAAACTCCAGCTGTACTCGGTTGCATACCGCCTACTCAAAGGTGATCTCTGCCTGACATACAAGGCCATGTCCAATTGATGGACATGCTCCACCTAAAGAAAATCTTATCCCCTCGAGCCACATGCTCTAGGGATCTCAACCTCACCACAACAATAAATAGGATGTGCTGGAGGGATAGATTCCTATCCCAGAGACTTCCCATGCTTTGGAACAAAATTCCAATCTCCATTAGGTAGAGCTCCTTGCTAACACTCTTCAAGAGAAACCTTGACGAGTGGATAGGAAACAAAAAGTTTACCCCGGGAATCACTTCAGTGGATCTGCTGGACAGAGGCACAGGGAGCTAATCTAAGGGGGTGACAAAAGCCAACACATTTTGGCTAGGCTTGTAAATGCCTTCTGGCAGACAGCCTAGTACCTACCTATGAACCTATGAACCTATTTAGGAAGATGAGTAGTAAGACCTTAACAAAGGTGATAAAAGGCTGTACTACACCCTCCATGAACCCCAGACTTTATAAAATCCATGTAGGCATAGCTTAGAGCCTACATGGAAGTTGCCATGTCCATGTACATGGTTCTCTTTCAGTAGCACACCATGCATATTAATGATAGCTCATTGATTAGGGAGAGCCATGGAACACTGTTAATGAATCAGTGTAGGGAGTGTGTGACTAACTGTGTCCACGAATGAGCAGCACATCCCCTGCACTGTCCAAGTGCATTATATCAATGTATTTGATTTTATTTTATTGTTTCTTTTTCTAGTTTGCATGGAGCAGCACAGAGCACAGCAAGTGATATGTGCCGGACATCTAAAAATAGAACCCGGATGCATTTAATTTGTAATGCATAGGTCAAGTTTAAGCATGGTTTAGTGTGTTTGCCTGATGCAGTGTCATGCTTAGTAGTGCTTAAAGTTACCTCAGAGGTATATGTAAAAATGTCACAGCATTTCACATATCTATGTAGCCAAGTGGTTAGAGTTGCAGCCGTAGGTGCAGGGTTTGAATACATGAAGATAATTTAACCATTTATTTTCCAAAAACAAATTATTGTGATTATTTTTCAATCCTGATGTGCTGAACTCATCTAAGTTTTGCTAAGACCTGCTAAGCACTGTTTAATCAGTCTATGTTTATGCACTGCTTAGCAGTGCTTGGCTGTGCTTAGCTGGTTTGTGTACTGCTAAGTACTGCTAATCATTGCCAGTTTAAGCACTGCTCAGCTCACCTGCACTGGTTTGTGAGGTGCCAAGAGATGTGCCGCATTTTTAAAAATTGCCCAATGGCACAAAAGGGTGGGAAAACAGACTATATTATGCTCAACAGGTGGGAATACAGAATAATCAGGTGGAGTGCTTTCACTGAGAGATATACTGTGGTAGACATTGGTGAGGGTTCTTGCTTTCAGGCACAGCATTGAGGCATTCAGGAGTCCGGGGTCATGGTTGGACACCTTGTAAAAAAACATGAGGGCTGGCTAATGCAGGGAGGTTACCAGGGTTCAGAGTGCAAAGCAGAGGCCTGGAACTGGCTGACAAAGGACCTCACCAGTGCAACTGGTATCCCCCGCACAGGTCAAGAGTGTCATCACCACCATAATGATGTGAAAAGAAGGAAGGGGTCTGTCTTGGACACCTGGGTCCATGAATTCCCGGATGGGACTGTCCCACATGTATGTAAGTACAATTACCTGCATTTCACCAATATCTAATCTTGAATGTCTGCTAAACTGGTATGCATAATGGTGTCTTTCAATCCCAACAGCTGCAGAGGAGAGGGCTCGCAATGTTGAGGCACATACCAGGTGCTTGACCAGGTTGCACTGTGAGTGTGGTGAGTACAGCTGTATTTTGCAATCTATAGTCAGATAAGCAAGAAAGAGTAAAGCATTACTTGCCATTAGGTATATACAGTAAATATTGTATTACAATGAATGCAGACATAGACCGGTACTTCAATAAGTGACTGCTGCCAACTGTAGTGCAATAAGCAGGGTAGAGTAAAGTATGAACTTTGCTAAAGTAAATGAAATAAAGTTTCTAGTGCAATAATTGTGGAATTACCGCTGTATTGTAACACCTGCATTACAACAACTGATGTGCTATGAAAACATGAAACTATACCAGTAAATGCATGAAGCTACCTCTAATAAAGCTGTGCTGTGCAATATGTGTGGAATTAGGGCTGTTTTGCATGAAATTGATTATGACAACTGCTCTGCAATAAAAACTCAAAACAATACTAGTGTCTGTCTCAAGGTATATCTAATAAAGAGTGTTGTGCAATAAGTGTAAATTCAGAGCTGTTTTACAAGAAACTAATTATGACACCTATCCTGCAATAACACGTGAAGCAATAATGATAACACCCAAGGTATAATGTGTATATCAGGATTATTTAGTTTTAACCATTGCATTTCAGCTATATGCATTCAGGCTCTGAGGTATGGTGCTGCGGCTAAGGATAACAGTGTAATAGCTGTAGTCTGCAAATATACTGTCTGCAAATGTATATGGGTGAGCTAGCCAACTCAATAAATTAATACGGTTTCTAGACTTCACCGATATTTAAACCCACTAACAATATATTGTGTACACTTACATTCTGTGTAGTAATGTATAGGTTATCTAGTATCTCTGTCATTCTTGAATTTCATGCCTGTGTGTTCAACTGTTACTGCAGTCTACTATAAAACTGTACTACTAATACCAGGTCATATATTGGCTTCAGGTGAGCTCTAGGCAAATGTCAGTCATCAAACAAGCAGCGGTGAATCAGTAGCTCAGTTTGTTAAATGCTCTGTCTGAAGCACATTTTGCCACACACAGACCAGGTTTCTTATCCAGTGTACTATAGCACTATATATTACAGTAGCAGTCACAAAATGATTACAGATTTTCCCTCCACAGGAACTACAGGAAAATGGGTGATTAGGCCATAGTCTGAGTAAATAAGTGTGTGCTTAGATGTCATCAACTGTTAAAATCATTACCAAGTATGTGAATATACAGAATAATATAAAGGAAATAAATATAATGCTAATAAAATAAAAATAACATAAATAAATAGTGTAATTATTAGTATGGTTGTATGCCTAGAGTGTCTGTTAAAGGGTTGCTGCACTCAGTTATTAGATTTGATGCAGATGTCCTCTACAGTCACTGCTACTGGGTTCTATCCCCATGCCTGTCAAGCAAGGCATAATAGTAGTATAGTTTTTGTACTGTACACATAGATGTCTCTCAAGTGTCGCACTGTCGCAGAATGTAATTAGTAGTATGTAATCCTTCTGTCACACATTTGTCATTGACATGAGTATCTAACCAAGAATGTGTCACTACATCAGCCCACAGTACACCTTAGTAGTTATATGGATCCACCTGATGTGCAAGTGTTTTGTGTAGTTTACTACCCGCAGATGTTATGGCTTGGCCCATACTGCCCCATGCGGATAGCTTGAGAGGTATGTACATGCTACAGCAGCTATACTCCACTTGTAAACATAAAGAAATGGCAGACCTGTAGAGTAGATAGCAGTACTGTTCTCCACAAAATAGACTTTAATGGTACTAATGGACTTTGTATTTCTCTCTCTCCCCCACCTCTTCATTTGTTTATTATTGTTATCCATTGGTTAAGATTTACCTTTAACATCTGTTGTTACATTAAACTTTATTTTGGGGCATGTGTTTTACTATTTTTATGTATTATAATGGTTGCATATTAACATATATTGTTACATACCTATGTTGTTGACCTTATGCCATAACTGTTACTGGCATGCTGTTAATATACTGACTGTTCTGTTATTCATTGTTGTGTTTCACATAATCTACATTGAAATGTAATGGGTTTATTTCCAATGTTCTAGCATGCTGTTATTGCTAACAATGGTTTTGTTTATAACTAACCTAAATGTATTGCTTCAACTCCATAACCACAACATGTCAAGGTAGGCCGGTTCCTGCTGATCCACCTGCCCTTCCTCAGTCGGGTGTGGCACCAGGTACCAGCACATCTCGGCCCTAGGTCAGTGGTGCGTCCTCTGCTGGCCCCGTACCACCTTTGGGTAGAACCACCTCAGGGGATGGGAACTGTCACCCCAGGGGCAGTGGGAGAGGGACACCAGTTACCCAAGATCAACTACCAGCCATGGTGCACAGGATAGTTCATAAGAGCTATGAACAACACATGTGCTGGATTGAGGACAGACACAACAACTTGGTTGGGCCCGGTGACCCTGACACCTAGCCTCCAGCACAGCCACCTTCGGGGCAGTAAAGGAGCAGTGTTGACTGCCCATGGGTGGGGAGCTCAGTCATTCTACTGCCATCTAGTGGCACATGCTTCTCAGTTTCCACAACCCCCCCCCCATCCAGGGTCTTTACTCTCCTCATGTGTCACACACCACCCCTGTCTGCTATCTTGTCTGGCTTGTCTGTCTGCAATTGCATCATCTCCCCACACATACTTATATCCCTTCCACATCGTTCCACTTTCTCCTTAAAAAAGGGCACCTGTCTCGCACAAAAACAGTCATCTCATACATAGCTCTCCATTTCACACACATGTCCACTGGGCACAACTAATTTGGTCCAATTAGCTTGTCAACACATTTATGTTGTCCTCACTTCTCTCTCTGGGGTTTGAGAGCCAAAATTCATCCACAAATTCTGTCAAACTGAACAGCTATTGCTGTACAAGAAATGGAAAGCTGTGGTTCTTCCGTATACCTGTCCTGCACATCCCTACCTGCTTTTCAGTATGTTTATCCCCCTGCTTGCCCCCATTTCACCACTGTCCTATCAACCCCTTTTTTCTTTTCTTTTCTTTTTAACTATTTCATCTCGGGTTTGCGCAGAGCTAAACAGCATGCCGTGCCTAGCAAACCCACTCAAACCCACTTAAAGTGCCATAATGTGCCTTAATGATTTTATGTGTTTCTCACAGTGTTTGGCACATCTACAAAATAATCACCTCTGCCAAGTATCAAACCCAGGTACTTATCCACTATAGGATAGTGTATTAGCTTACTAGACCATTCAACTCTTAAATAAAGCAGGTGTCTCCAGCAAAATATTCTAGTTGCCACTGACAGACTGAAAGTACATCTACTGGGAAAAATGGGAGTGTCGTTGGGATGATGATGCAAAAAGTACACCAGTACACAGCAAAATAAATAATAATGAATGTATGTGAGGCCTGACAGAGTAGGTAAATGTAGCCTTTTATCAGCAACATCTTTAAACACACCTGCTAATGCAGCAGTGGCAAAATACATGTGTACATCTGGGACTCTGCTGCAGAGCAACTGCATTTGACAGCCATGCATATAATGATGGATGTAGATAACTTGTGTCACAGACTGTATGTATGCACATATATCTGACACATACACTGGCTGAATCACTGACTCAGTTGCTCAGTCTGTTAAATGCCTTGCGTGCAGTACAGTTTGCCACCTAGAGTCCTGGGTTCAAATCCAGTGTGTTATACTTCAATTACATTGTTGTGAACACAGCAAGTAATGACTGAGTCATGCAATTTTAACCCACACAGGTTGCTGCTACTGAATTAACTACTACCCATATTTGCAAGTCAAAGGCCTGTAGGTAGGCACACACTGCACATATTTGTATAGCCTAACTATATGTCTCCAGCTACTCTGTGATCGGCACTGTTATATAACAGATGTACCTTAAGCACATGCCTCAACTAGACTGTAAAGCCTACCCTTATCCTGGCTCTGCTATAACGACAGAGCTAACACTGTTGCTTCAGTTACATGTACAGCTTGCTTACTCCAAAGTGTTCACACTCTCCCATATGTGTCCAAAGCTGCAAGAGCAGCTGCAGCCTGGAACATATGCAGCTGTATGTTAAGCTAGCTGCTACAAACCTGCCATACCCTACAGCCCCCTAGAACAAGGGATCCAGACAAAGCCATACATAAAGGGGGGGGAGGGCAAAGGTCCAGTGACAGGGACATGTTTCACAGTCTGCCCCTCAAAGATAGTGAGCTGACAGAATAGCAGCTACTACATCAGCATGCATATTTTCTAGGTATGATGTCTGACACTCACATGTCTCTATCTCCTTACTGACTGCAATCCACAATGTTTATCATTGAACTGCCAGGTAATCACAATGTCATGGACAATGGACAAACATATCATGCAAAACTGTGGACATACTTCATAATTCTCAACATGGACAGTATTTGTACCTACACTCTTTGATGCTGTAGTCTTCACACCTCACTAATGTCCATCTCAAAGACTAAGAAAGGGGCCAAGGCCTACATGGAGTCCTTAAATATTGCACTGTGGTGCCTTGTCATTGGCAAATGAAAGTGAAACCCAGCTGTTTTGGATGCAATTAACAAGTCTGAGCCAGAGATTGCTGCGCAGGCAGTCATCTGTTAATTAGTATTACCAACAAAAAGCAATCACCTGCTTATGGGGATCAGGTCTGTATATTGCTTTACTCATACAGACAATGGTTTTGCAATCTGTTTTGCAGAGGTTCTGGTCAAAATAAAATTACTTTACTCTACCAGGTATGTAACACATGCCCCCATATAATAGGATGCAAATGGGAGGATGAAGGTATGGAGAATAGGGATTATAACAGTAGGCCTGTAGTACATCTATGGTATTGACATATTGGTGATACTCTGTTGATCAGCAGCTACATGCATGCCTCTCAACTGTCCCTGCTTTGAAACAAATCACAGCTCTGCCTCTGTTACTCCCTTGTACAATGGTTGGCTGTTGTAGAACAGCAAGTGGATTATGGGTTAGACATACTGACAGTAAGTAAGGTTGTACACAGCTTTAATGTCAAATGATGTACTGCAATTCACCTCCTCTCAGTCTGTTAATGTCACATTGAAATAGTTCTGCCATTTTGAAGGTATCCCTGACTGTCCCTGATGTACTCTGGCTAGATCACTGTTCTGTTGACATTTGCACCTCATTGCATGAGAGATATGGCTAACATACCTGTCAACACCTTACAGGAGGAATTCATGTCATAGTCATAAGTAGTGGGGGGACACAGGCCCAAATTCAGTGACAGAGTATACATACTGGCCATACAAAGTAAGAGTATGAATAGACTAACAGATATTACTGCAGCATACATGTTTTCTGAGAGGTCTGTCATGTGACAGTCAGATTCTCTATATTCTGACAACAACAATCAATGATTGTCCAACCATTTGTCAGACATCTACATGTGTGTGCCAAAAGGACCACATTTATGACGCACACATTCACATTCTGGAAACATCTGTTAGTGGAGAAGTATGATGCTTATAGGGAAGATATGCTACAGCAGGTTTGCATTGCTGTCTATCATTGTGGCACACTGGTGTTGCTGAACTGTCTCTGTATAGTTGTAATAGCACACAGCTATTTGTCTGATAGTGGTTGTATGACATAGTAGTGGGACTTTTCCTGTAGGGGACACACCACAGTACACTGCAGTGATGGGTGTAGAGACGTACAGCAGACTCTGTCACGGCACACAGGGACATGACCAGTATTGCTACTATCTTGGTGATAGCCACACATGTAGTGTGTTGATAGACTGTGGGGTATGATGTGTGAAGGAGAGGTGGATAGTGCAGCCCATTTTCACTGTGCAGGGCCTGTACATCGTGGCCATTCATTTACCTGGTCCTGTAATATGTTGTCCTGTTGTTGTCTTGCAAGTACAATGTATTGATAGAGACATCCTCCATTTTCATCTGCAAAAAATGAAACTATAGTGGATGATCTCAGACTCAACTATCACATCCTGCTGTCAAGGGGTCACCACAATCAAGAACAGTAGGCAGCATTGTGGGCCAACCTTGTGAGGGCAGTTAATGATATTGTCCAACAGGATAGGACCTACAAGCAGGTTCGACACCAGGCCACAGAAATGTTCAATGCCACACGTCAAAAGGCAGATGTTGCCAGGGATTATGCTGCCACTGGTGTAGGGCCTGCAACAAGACAACCACTCTCAGACACAGAGGAATTCCTGGCAAACCTAGGATCAATCCACAGCTCCCAGCCAACCATCATGCCATACATTCTGGAGGTGGGTGCCACAGCATCCACATCAGAGGATTGTCCCAGGTAACCTGACTCTGTTCACCTGTATAATCTATTTGCAGTCATTGTGGCAGGCTCTACAGACCAGTACATGTGTGTCAGGTCTATCTGCATTAGGGGGTTGGCTTTTAACCACAGCTGTGCACACATACTCAGAATGGCAGCTGTATAGCCAGTATCCCTTTAGCTACTGTACATGTGGATATATGCACATATTACCTTGTAACATTGTAACATTTGCTGTTGCTGGCAATATCTATCCCTCAACTTTTCTCCAGTATGTCAGGTATAGCTGGAGTTTGGGGTCTTGTACCTGGTAATTGTCATACTGCTGTTTTGCTTCATCAGATATACCCTATGAATGTTAAGGGTTGCTATTTTACATTTTGCACAAGTGTTCTGCTTAACTAGAGTAGAATAATTGTATGTTCCATTTTGGAGCAGTTAATTACAGTGCATAGCCTAGGGAATGACAGGTGTGCATTTGTACAAAAATCAACATGTTTACACTTATAGTTATGAGCAACTACCCAGCCTGCTATACACAAGGCAATTACTCCAAGTTGCCCATTCAGACACAATAGGGAAAAGGTACATACCTGAGGTAGTGGTACTACAACTGACATATCATTGTCAAGATAGATGTACTGAGTTTAATGTGTATTGTTGTCACATACACTGTCATATTGCATAGCTCATAGGTGTATTGAACTGGCAACGTTACCCGGATGTAGGTGATGTGCATGTTATGTTATACAGGGTCTGGGCTGTCTGTGTATGTTGTTGTGGGTTTGTGTGTTGTGCATGTGATGAAAGATGAGAAGATGTGAGACATGTAATGCAGTTGTGGTTCCTCATCTGTATGAGTCTGGGTGGATTACCATACATAATAGTGCAGGTGGTAATGTACTGCTTTTATCTTGCTTCTCATAGGTGAACAGGGGGTTGGAGTCTGTCCCCCCTCACAACCTGATGTCAGTGTCTCATCGGGCTCTAATGATGATGGTGGCCATAGTGAGGCACAGGTGGGGTTGATGGTGGCTGAATCTGTCCCAGAGGTAGACATCCCTCTTCTGACTGCATTGTCCCCACACACAGTCAGTATGCACAAACATACCCAGTCACCAGAGGCCACAGATATTGGACAGTCAGAGGGTGGTGACATAGTACAGGACAGTATGAGAACTATGGTGTCAGTGAGTGTAGACATTGGCCGTAGCCAGACAATGGCAAGGTCCCACACAGGCAGAATGACACAGGAGCTCCACTTCCTGTTGCAGGTGTCACATATCGGGTCACTCGCAGCATGTTTCAGGCTGTCATGGAGGCACAGGTATGAGTTGAATGCAACACCAGATGAATGCTTAGGGTTATGGATGCAGCACAAACTGATATCCGTGACTGCCTCCACCTCACTGATGACACCATGGAATTTTTCACTGATGTAGTGGACAGACAATGGGCTCTGACAGTGTCTGTGTTTGAGTGCACATTGTCTGTGCTGGAACATGTGGTTGGGGTTGGGCATTGGACACATGGACATAGGCCAGCAACACCTTCTGTGGCTGTGCACACTCATGTTCCTGTAATGGCAGAACATCCAGCACTACAGAGGGAGGTATGCTGTCCACACCAAAATGGGGCAGGCCATGGGCACATGGTCCTGGGTGGTCCCTTGGGGGTGCACAGGCCCAGCAGACAGTCACCTTGAGGTACTAGCACCACATCTGACCTTGAGCATGGTGCTGCCTGTGCTATTCATGGAGGAGCCAGTTCCCATTCTTGTGATCGGAGATGGTGAACTGTCCACTCTACCATGGACAGTCCACATCTGTCCACCATATGCACAAGTAGGGCTAGCACTGAGCTGGACTGTGTACACGCATGCACTCCAACCCCAATGTCACATGCAGGTCACCTACAGACACACACAACACCACTCCATTACCCATGTCAACTGCACCCTTCCTGACTCACACATATGCTGTCAACTGTTTGGCACAGCCTACGCCACTGGCACCAGCACACCACATGCTGTGCATGTGATGATACCTGTGCCATATCCCTACCATCCATGCCATCAATACAGGCACCTGTATATATATATATATATATATATATATATATATATATAGATATATATATATATATATATATATATATATATATATATATATATATATATATATATATATATATAAGTGTGTGTGTGTGTGTGTCTGATGCACACGGATACCATATAATGTTACATGTGTTTGTGTAATGCAGTAGTGTTATGCCATGGCAGTTGTTGTGGACCACGGCAGGCATGTGTCAGGAGTACATATCAAACATTGTTTATCTTTGTTGCCTGATGGTACACTGGTGGTAGTGTTACAGAATGACAGGTGTGTCATGGAGCTGTGTATGTTTTTATCCCAGGAGTCTGAGTGGTTTAACTATGGACACATGGCAGAAATACAGTGGCACAGGATGGCAAGGCAGCACAGCAGAGAAATAACATCAACAAGGTATGACAGTACATGTGCATGGCTTCCTAGGTGCATATGTGTAGAAGATTGTGTCAGGGACAGTGGTGACAGTCAGTGTCAACATGCTTTCATACCGTGACACAATCTACTACCCTTGATACATGTTACCAGGGTAGTCTGCACATACAACTGCAGATGGAGTTGGACATCAATTATGCTGATGTAGAGGAGGGCAATTTAGGGCCAGCATCTAGTCACAGGGCCATAAAACGCATAACCAATGCAAAGGGGTAGGCTACATGGGCATGTCTGCAGCACTGTCAAGGGACATATTTGCACACACACAAGCTTGATACTGTGACAGTAGAACCCCTACTTATCTAGTTTTACACACTATAGCTTGCAGTACTTATCACATGCACCACACTGTTTACCTGCTGTTACACTCTCAGCCAGCCTTGTAGAGTAGGAAATTTAGAGGCCAGCAGCCAGTCACAGGGCCAAAAATGCATACTATTGCATGGAGACAGCGCATATGAGCATGTCCATAGTGCATTAAGGTGATATATTGACATACACACACAAAGTTGGAGGATGTGAGTTTAGAACTCCTATCTAACTAGTATTATATATTATAGCTTACAATACTTATTGTGTGCACCATGCTATTTATCAGCTACTATACTCTTAGCCAGTGCTTTTAAGGTGGATCACATCAACAGGCCTTGTAGATGAGGGCATTTAGAGTACCTGTTTTCCCAAGCAGCTGTTAGTTCTCTGCATGTAGCCCTATAGCCCACTCTATTCCCTTGCATACATGCAGCAGGTCCATACATATGTTACCATAGTCTAGTACCCCCGTACATTTGTTGTATAGGATAGTGTCTTAACTTGCGAACACAGTGGTTGAGATACTTGTGTTTCAGGGTTGACTCTGTCTAATGCACGCAGTACACAGCCAATATATGGTTAGGTAGAGGTTGTGTTGTCTGGCTGGCATCCTTTTACTATGTATGCAAGTCATAGTAAGGCATCACTCCTTAGGATCCCAGGCTGTCAGTGGATGTGCTATTTGTTGTCACTTGACAAGGCCAGGGCATATTGGGCATTCCTACATCTGTCTATAGGGACAGCTTCAGGGGGTTCCTCCTCCGAGTCCTCCTGTGGGTGTGGCTGTGGGAACCTAAACACTGGTAAAGGGCTGTCTATTCCTTCCCTCTGAAGATACTGATGCAGCTGTTTCAGCAGGATCATATTGTGTAGCATGGCACATACTGTGAACATCCTTGAACATGTGGCTGGAGAGTACTGCAGGGTTCCAGCAGATATATCAGGGCACCAGAACTAGGACTTGAGAAGCCCAAACACACTCTCTAAGATGTTCCTAGTTCTTCTCCTTCTCAGTGTAGGCCTATTGTCACAGTTTGTGTGTGTGCCTCATTATGGCATTCTTCAGTGAGTGGGTATGCATTTCTCATGGGTGTTATCATCCACGATTCCAGTGTGTAGCCAATATCCCCAGTAAATGGTCATACAGGATTTCTCCCTGGCAAACATCTGGTACAGCTGTGATGCTTGCCAGATATGGGAGTCATGATAACTGCCAGAACTGCCAGCACACACATTCATGATAATGCTCTGGGCATTGCACACGACCTGGCAGCTGATGGAGTGATACCCCTTGCGATTGACGTAGACTCTACCCTCCTCACTGGGCGGTGCTTTGATTTGTACATGACAGCAGTCTATGACACCCAGTAACTCAGGGTAGTGTGCTACATGGTAGAAGAGTCACATACTGTTAGCCCTCTCCTCAGGGGTGAGGGGTAAATAAATTTGCTCACTGGCATGTGTTAGCATAGCATCCAGGAAATGGTGGAGTACCCTGGATGCTGACGCCTGTGAGACCCCCATCATGTCCCCAGTTGGTCTTCGGAAGTACCTGTAGCTAATATCCTAAGGGCTACACATACGTTTGTTTACACTGGGATGGGTTCCCCTCTGTTGGCTCTGGGTTTGAGTTGAGGGCAACAGAGCTCGGTGAGTTCTTGTAGTATGTCCCTTTCCACCCTGTAGTGGTCTACAATCTCCAGCTCATGTAGCTCCTGGAAGGTTACTCTGGGTCTGAACACTCTTCTTCTTCTTGTCAGTATAGGCCTATTGTCAGCAGTAGCAGCACTGACCTTAGCATCTAGCACATACAGATGTAGCAGAGCTGCAGTAGCCCCTAGAATCACTTTAGTTAAAAATCACATGTTTTTACTCCACTGGTGCAGAATATGGGGGTGAAATCAGATTGTAGGATGTATGCAACTTTTCTAGTGCTCTGCTGTAGGTACAGTCTCAGTGATTAGCTACCTATGAAGCATTCCACCTGCCAAGTACATCATTATCAGTGTATTAATGGCCCAGTTTAAGTGGTAATGGAGTCATTAGTAATTTATATATGATTGGCTTTCCCAGGCTTTTTTTAACAGCCTTCCCTGCTAAGCACTGCGACGTAGCATGCAAATCTGTGCCACAGATATAAACAATGCTCAGTACTCAATGGACGCATCCCCATAAGTGGGCATGCTCAGCACAGTGGCATGAAATGCAAATGCTCTTAAACTAACTAAAACATGTGCCCATACCGCCCAAGCATACCGAATTACTCGGTATTTACCGAGTTTTGGGGTCCAAATGAAGGGGAGCCACGATTCCCGATTGGCACCCCTTCATTTCCGATTTTATTACTTCGTTTTTTTTTTTTTTTTTGAAATTCGCACTGTTGGAACTGATGTCATCACATGTGCAATGACGTCATTGCCGTCAGGGCTACCAGCCAGTCAGAATTGAGCTCAAGGAGCTCACATCATTATTTCCAGCTGGCTGCGAGTGGGAAGGAATACAGCACCGAGTACTAGGCAGTAACGCTTTTATTTTTTTTCCAATCTGGCTGCGAGTAGGAATACAGCAGCAATGGAATTACAGACAGCAGTGCTATCAGTTTTATTTTTCCAAGCAGCAGGCAGCGCAAGCAGGTAAGCATGGGACGGAACATCCTCTTTCTTTACAGAAGCAGTAATCACAGGCTGCAAGATCCCTGTGGAACCTGTGGCTATAGCTTAACAAAAGGATTAGGAGGGACATTTTAGGATAGTGTGCTGGGAAGAATCACATTCCATGAGCTGTAGGTGATGCTTTCCTCAAGTCTGTGTTATGAAATGGAACAGTCACTACATGCAGTAATGCTTCATGCCTGCAGGTAATGGCAAATGACTCAAGTCACAACTCATGTGTTTTTTTTTTTTTTTAAATAATTACTTCAGCTGCTTGTCTGATGTGTAAATGCTTGGAAAGAATAGCTTGGTCTGGAGATTTTTAAAACAAAACAAAAAATGCTTTTTGATTATTTTTCTTCTGTACTTGCTTTTCTTGTTGAAAGTGAAACAGCAGTTTTGTACTTTCAAGTCGGAATTGTGTGACATGCATTTGTGGAACAGTAATCCTCAGTAGAGAAGAACTTGTTGGCATTTGGAAGTTGTCTTCAGACTGCATTCATAGTGTTTTACCCTAAACAAGAGAAAATCTCCAATATGTAGTTGCAAAATGTCTGAAAGAGCCTTATCGCTGCAGTGCCTAATGATATTAGACACTTGAGCTTTTCTAATAGTTATTCTATGGACTTGTTTGAAGAAAAGGTTGTGCTCATGTCAGAATTAACTAAATCATGGCAGCTAGGATCACACATGCTCATAACGTGTAGTTTAAACGTCTCTAGTTTCTCACTGTAGAGATCTGTAGCAAGTACAAAATTGTATTTTGTCAGCAACATTGCTTGATGTAGGAATTAAATAATATGGTGATATTATGAGACAAGATCAGTGGTAAAACATTCCGACCTAACTGTAGCTTGCTATGTCACAGAAAGTAGGTTAGTCAGAATGTTTTTCTGTTAGTCTTCCTTGAGATGCCGTGAAGTAAGTACAAATCCTGGTTTCTTTTATCTAGAAAGTACTTAAGGTTGAGTGAAGACAGATTGCTAGTTTCATTCTTTTCCAGAAGAGTAAGAATTTACTTTTTTGATGGAAGAATCTGCTTTAAAGTTTTGATTTCATTTATATACATCTGCACAGTGTTTACAGGAAGTTAGTGGTAGAGGAAAAATTAGTGGTAAATCAGTGTCATACATATGGTTAATAGTCTGTTTGAAGAACTTCGTTTTAAGCTGTTAATTATTTTCTTTGGTATAGCTGACAATTCTGCTCATAACATGCAGCAGTGTCTTTATACTAACTTACAGGCCTACCATTTTAGACTTTGAAATGTACAGTGAAATATCACAGTTGCTTAGGAAGAGTCATTTGGTGATGGCTAGATCAGTTACATGCACTGCCAGTTATGGTGAGGTAAACCAATAAATTCTGTGCCAAAAAGTTTATAGTTATGGTGAGGTCACAGCACTAATAATGTATATAGCATTAGTCATTGTACAGGAGGAAATCAACCAGAGCTGCATATGGGGGTATAACGTGACAGATGTGGCAGCTAGGAAGTGATACTTCTTTGACATCTGTAATACTACAGTCGGTGAGACTGTAATAATGTTAGTATATCCCTAAGCTAATTGCTGTTCTGCATATATCAGCATCCTTCATCCAGGGAATGCAGTTTGTTTTAATCAAAGAAAAAAAAAACATACTTGATACAACAGTTAATTGCTTTTAAAAACTGATCTTCGATTTTATGCATTATGATAGCTCTTAAATATTTGTATTGTTAATTAGTCTTAATATTTCAGTGTTTATCACATTATTTGAAATGATTATAAATTACTTCTGCATACGCATCCATACATTCAATAGTAAATAGTATGGGAAGAAATAGCCAGGGAATAGTGTTTGTGCATTGATGTACTGCAAAATGTAAAAATAAAATCCAAATAATCATTGATTGTAGAAGTAAAGCAGTATGCACACATTAGTGTTTATGGTAAATGGGGCAAAATAGCCAGGTAATAGGACATTGGAATCTGGTTCCATATTTTGGTTGGTTGTTCTTCAGCTTACGTTTGAAAGTTGGTATCCCACAATTCCATAGGAGTGGGTGGGGTTACATAATTATGTATGCAAGTTAGATGCTAATCAGCGTACAGATTTGTACCTATTTTTCATGAGCCTTGTCCAGATTTTTTATGTTTCCAGGTTGAGAGGTATGCATGTGCCCCAAAGTTAAACAAAGCTAAACAGGCACTGGACACCCCCCGTGCTCAGCTCAGTGGCTCAGCAAGCAAGAAAACAGGTGCAGCTGAACTCCAATGTGTTTAAAGAAATACTGACATGCCCCCTTTTGATATCAGCTACCTCTTCTGTGGACACCAACATGGTTCTGGGGCTACACAGGTGTGATTTGTGGGCATGGATACCCATTTTTGCTATTCAGTAACCCCAGATCATTTGCATACAGATCTGTGCACACAACCAGGAAACTACACTATTCCAGACCTTGCCTCCTTAGCAACCACAGAAATCTACCATTGTACATATTCCATGCAAGGTCCTATAATGCAGTATTGTCAGATATTTTATTTTGTTTGTTTTTACACTTTTAAATGTTTTCTTTTTGCATAATGGCATGTTTGTGCACTGCTGTGCACCGCACAAACCTAATATGAGCATTAAAAAAAATAATTATTTTCCATTATTTTCTTTTAGTTTTTGGACGCACTGGGCATAGTTTTGTACATATTTGTGTCTACTATTCTATTTCTGCCCTTCTAACTGGGCTTTTACAGCCCCTGTTCACTTTTTTATCTCATGTATGTTCCCGGTAAATAAATGTTAAACAAATAAAAAATAAATAAATGTACACAGAATTTTTCTGTGTACACTACGGACACCAGCACAGGATCTGCACTAATGTCTATCGGCTTACTGGATTGTTTCAATACCCTCATTTGCATGCAGTTCTCCTGCTTATGAGGTGATTTGCATGTCACACTCACTTCTGTGTTCTCACTCTCGTGCATGCCCCTCAGCTCTGTTTACTGGATTGAACAGCTGCTAACTTCCATGTAAGCTCTATGCCACTATGCCTACATGGAAAATTAATCCATGTAGGCTTTATTGAATTCCCCCCCAAAGACTTTTCAAAAACTAGCTGAGCAGCATGGGAATTTGTGCCTAACTCTGTGAATATTGTGTACCCTTTATAAAAGAGCTAATAAAAGAAAAAAAATCATATCTGAATTCAAGGGACTCTTGAGGCAGACAGAACATTCAGTGAGCAGAATATTACATTCTGAGTCAGTGTTACTGACTCCTATCTTTATTAAAGAATTTTTTATACATTTGTTAAATGGGTAAGCACAGTGGGCATACGCATCCCTCTGGAGGGGTAACTGAGGGACACTGTCTGGATAAGTGACTTCCTCGGAGTGTTACAGTAGGCAAAATTAAGCGGAAAAAAATCAATCCTTTACCCAATGGGCAGAAGAAACAACTCATGTACAGTTTAGAGCCTTAATCCAAAGCACATTATTCTTATACATGGCTGGATTAGTCAGGGGTAGTTTTGAGAGCAGTGCTGTCACAAAATTTTTCAAGGTGAGGTGCATCCTTGTGGACAGCACAGTGGTGCATCAGTAGCATTGTTCCCTCACAGCAAGAGGTTTGCTGGTTCAATTCTCAGCTGGGGTACCTTCTGTGCAGAATCTGCATGCCCTCCCTGTATTCATGTGGGTTTCCTCTGGGTGCTCCGGTTTACTCCCACATTGCAAAGACATGCACCTGGAGTGTTTCTCCCCTGGCCTCTTTTTGAAAATTGGCTCATTCCAAGTCAGACTTTCCCAGTTAACAAATGTTAAATAAATAAATCCTAAGCTTTATCAGATGAAAACTAAGGCATGCTCCAGTTTACTCCACAATGCAAAGACATGCACCTGGAGTGTTTCTCCCCTGGCCTCTTTTTGAAAATTGGCTCGTTCTAAGTCAGACTTTCCCAGTTAACAAATGTTAAATAAATAAATCCTAAGCTTTATCAGATGAAAACTAAGGCATGCAGAAAAAAAAGATATCCAGACATAAAGGGGGGAGGGGCAAAGAGTGAGTTTCTCAGTAAAGTGGGACTTTTATACTTTTATTCACTGAAACACAGCTTGTTTGTTTGTTCAACAAACTTAAAACATCAGACATTCACTTCAGCAAATATTCAGTCATAGAATACTTTAGCCAAGGAACAGAGTTGGCTGGCCAGCATTAAAAAATGTACCCTTTTCCCCACTGTAGTGCGATCTTGGAGTTGGTATATATATATATATATATATATATATATATATATATATATATATATATATATATATATATATATATATATATATCTATATATGTATATATATATATATATATATATATATTTATATCAAAGTTTCAGTACATAAAACTTCACTTGTATGAATCCACTTGTTCGAAGTACTGAAACTTCGAAAACTGACTACAGAGATCACAATACAGCGCAGAATGGGAATATTCCTTTTTCCTCTGTGTAGTACGATATTGGAGTTGGTATATTTAAGTTGGGGGGTGTGGGGGGCACAGCAAAAAAGCATGTTTTTGTTATTTTTTTTTTATTTGTGAGGTGATCGAGTGCCTAGACTTCAGTGAAAGTGCACTTTCGTTGAAGTGCACTTTCGCTGAAGTGGGGTTCTACTTTTCATTTTTGGTTAAGTGACAATTCGTTGTAAAGTAGTAGACCTACATATATATATATATATATATATATATATATATATATATATATATATGTGTGTATGTGTGGGTCCTGGATGTTTGCTCAAATGAGCAAACGTCCGAAACCCAAACGGCCGGGCATACTTATGCGAAAGTGCTTTACACCGAAGAAGCACATTCGTGTAAGTATGCCTGTTGCCGAGGCCGTACTACCGTGCGGATAAGGGAAAATTCTCTTTTCCCCACTGTAGTGCGGTCACGGACGGAGAATATTAAAGTGTGGGGGTGTGGGGAGCACAGCCCCACACATGGGGGCTGCAGGGGGGTGAATTCCCTCTGCTAAAACATTAATGAAGTGTTTTTTTTTTTTTGTAACACGCTTTAGTGAAAGCGCTTTTTTGATAAAAGCACTTTTGTTAAAGTGTGTTCGGTTGTTATGGATTCAGACATTTGCTCATTTGACCAAACATCCTAGATCCATATATATATATATATATATATATATATATATATATATATATATATATATATATATATATCATATATGTGTGTGTATATGTGTATGGGGGAGTGGGGGTGCAGCCTTCCACATTGTGGGGTGTGGGGGGCTAACCTGGGTGTTTTTTTTGGTATGCATGTTAGTCCACTGTCTCTTATCCCTGGGTAAAATATTCGATGATTGAACATATGCTGACGTGATCATGTTTTAAATTTGTCAAACAGAGACTCGATGAATTTCTCATTCAATGACTGAAGATAGACCCAACAAATTGTGTGTCAGTATATAAAAGTCCCGCTTTACTCATAAACTAACTCACCAGTGTGAGTAAGTCCACAGGGAAAGGTAACTTTTGGTGATGGCCCTTAGCTAGGTAGTAGAGAAGTGGAATCATATTATGCTTTGGCCAAAGGGGAGTCACCAATACGATCTTTCATTTGTCTCTTTGAATCATTATTAACACCTTGGGAAGAAGAGGAAGTGGAGAGGAAAGATTATATGAACCCCCTTTTCCAAGAAAAACACATTGTATCTGTTTTCCAAGCTTGGGGACAGTACATCCTGGTACAAAAAGAGAGGAAGTTGTTTGTTACTAGTGGAAACAGATCTGTCTGCAGGAACCCCTATTTGTGTGCTCTGACTAGGAAAATACCCCTGTTCAACATCTATCTGTGGGACTCTATCCTTGATCTGCTTAGAAAACCTGCCAAGACTGTCAGAGAATGTAAACCACCTGGAGAGACAGGTTTGCTTTTGTAGCCTGCTCCCATACTAAATGAGCTGATCTGCACAGTTCATAGGATCTGGTGCCTTCTGCTTGTTTATGTACCTTGTGACAGTAGTATTGTCTGTGAGCACTGTTAAAGGACCTGGATTCCAAGACTGGGAGAAGATTTGCAGGACCTGGATTAGTGTCCTCCTTTAGACTGATGTTGTTTGATCTTAGATTTGTTGGTCATTGTCCCTGAACTTTCAGGTTGCCCGACCATGCTCTCCATTCATTGTGTGATGCATCTGTGTGCAATTCCTATTGCTGTGTCTGCACTTTGAAGGGCGGAACTGGAATGTGCTTTATCCCTAATATCCACCAAAGGATTTCCTTCTTTAGAAGGTAGAAGAGGAATCTGGGAGTCCAGGGGATGAGAATGCTGGGATCCAAGTTGATTTCAGGTACCACTCAACCTTCTTCATATGGAGTCTTGTGAAGAGGACTATGAGTATAGCTGTGACCATGAACTCCAATGCTCTGTGAAAATTTCTTCTTGCTGTACATGTGTGAAGAGGGAAAAGAGAATGGAAGTAACTGGAGAAACTCTGCACTTCATCTGGTAGCAGAAAAGCCTGCATTAATCTGACATCTAGTCTGTATCCCAAGAAAATTAGGTCCTGATATGGTTCCATTTTGGACTTCTTTAGACTGATTGTGGACCCCAGACCCTGAAGTAGGAACAAGGTGAAGGTGAAATAAATCAAAAGGTTTGGCTGAAAGGATGCCCATATTAATATAATAATGAGAATATCTGGATTCCCTGACTCCTGCAGTAACATATGGCAGAAGTCAGGCATTTTTTCAAGATTTTGGGAAAAGTAGAAAGTCCAAAGAGCAAAGCAGATAACTGAAAGTGTGATAAGTTGAAATCTTCAAAAATTTCCTCTAAGTGAAGTGAATAGGAATATGGTGGGAGACATCCTTTAGATACAGGGGACACCAGGGTAGCCTGTAGGAGAATTAATGGTAGAAGAGTCTGTAGGGACAACATCCTAAAAGAAGGAACACAGAGAAAAGGTTAGAGGGTGGAAAGATCACAAATAGGTCTCCAATCTCCTTCTTTTCTTGGAATGAAGAACAGTCTGGAGTAGAACCCTCATACTGCTCAACCTCTTAGAGCAAGAAATCTGGACAAAGCCATAAAAAATGGGGGAACAAAGACCCGAAAATAGGGACAATTTTTAAATATTGCTGTTACAGGCTTAGAAAGTAAATATAATAATAGGTTTTGCATTAGCATGAATTTTCTGAAGGATATAAAGTCTAGAACTCAAATGTCTGTCATTATTTTCTGACTTAAAAAACACAATTTTATGAAAAAATGTACCAAAAATATGAGGCAAAAATCTGGACATTGTGCAGAAATCTGTACGGTTGAGAGGTATGAGAATCCTTTTCCCACATGCAGTGAAGGAACTGGCTCCCTTGTGCCTTGTATGAGCAAAGCTCGAATGACGGGAGGGAACAACTTTATCTGATTATGAGGAGGAGGAGGACAGATGCCATTCAATGGAGGGACTTCCTTCCAAGGCATTCAATACTCATTCTGAAAAATGGAGAGAATTTATTTGTAGTGATGAGGAACAAGTTTTTTTTTTTTTTTACGAAAGGGGTGAGCCTTTTGAATAGGAGATTTAATGGACTGAGAGACAGTGAATGAGATAGACGTTAGTCATGCAGACATGTCTGGGTTGGAGGCCACCCAGATCTAGACTCCATATCTGGTTTGTCTTATAATCTTTTCCTAGGCATTTTCTTGGGTCTAGATGGTCTAGACTCCCTCCAAGCAAAGGAAATGGGCTTTGAGGGTAGTTTCTCTTGTATCTGGCACAGAAAGAATACGAATCTGCCTACAGTTCTACATTATTTTACTTTGATCTTGTACATTTTGAAACAGGCTAGCTTTATCTGAACCAGACAAAAGGTCCTGGTGCAGAGGAAAATCTAGAAGTTTTGCCTTATTATCCTCTAGAAGTGTCTGGGTACATAACCATGCATACCTTCTTATAACAGAATCTATAACTACCGCTGTGGAGGGAGCTTATACTGCATCATTCATAGCTGCATTTTATGTTGTGACTAGCCACTTGGGAGGCCTAAGGTTCATAGTTTCATAGGTTGGTACTAGGCTATCAGCCCTAGGGCCTATACAAGCCTAGCCATAACAATTCCCTGGCTATTTCTTCCCACACAATTTACTTCCTTGGACCCCTGTCTAGCAGGGCGACTGATGTGATCCCCGGGGTGAATTTCCTTTCTCCCATCCAATCATCAAGGTTCCTTTTGAAGTGGGCCAAGGAGGCACTCTGCTTGACATGTACGGACAGTCTATTCCAGAGTCTGGGGAGTCTCTGAGTCAGGAACCTATCCCTCCAGCATGTTTTGTTTATTGTGATGACAAGGTTTAGATCCCTGGAGCATGTGGCTCTGAGGAATTGGGATTTCTTTTAAGTGTAGCATGTCCAACAGCTCTGGGTTTGATCAAAGATATGGCCTGCTATTTACTGCTTTCTTCATCTGTGCAGGACAATGTATAATCTAGATTCACCCGAAGAGATAACAAGCATTTATTCACTTGAGTCCAATAATTCAGAGCTCTAAAGACAAGAGTGGAGGATGTATACACTTTCTTCCCTAGTCTGTACATTTTCTTGCTGTCTTTATCTGAGGGTTGAGCACTGGCAGCAGGAAGCAGCTCTGAGTGTTTGTCTGTATACATGGAAATCACAGAAGGATCTACCACTGGATTTTTGTACATAAATGTTAAATCTTCAGGTTCTGTGGAAAAAGCTATCAAGACTTTTAGGGGCAGATGACTGAATTTAGAGCAGTGGCAGTAGATGCAAAGGCATCAAGGAGTTTCTCTAGTACAGAAGTTCCAGGAGCAGGAGCAGGTATGCCTACTTCCAAAAGATTATAGCATCTTTGTTGCACCTCAGCAATATGGTTTTATTCGCATTCAGAATGTTTCATCATATTAATAATAGTTTCACCAAATGAAGCCTATTCACTACGGTAGTCGGGAGGAAAGAAGTCTTCATGATCAGAAGTCACTTGGCCTGGTGAATGGATCTATAAAGAGTAGGCCAAGAAGTGCTCATCCTAGCCTAATTCAGACTCTTCATCCACAGAAGATGAATCTAATTGCCTCTTTTGAAGAGTGGTAATAGACATAGAAGTGGGAGTAGGCACTGCCAAGGATGGTGGTCTGAGTGCCATTATGTACTTAAACAGGTCTTGTGAAAAGTTCTTCCACTCCTTTGTCTTGGACATCTGAGGAGAGAAAACATTTATTGTTGTTGTTTTTTCTTTTTGGGTAAAACGTCCACTTTATTTAAATGCAGAAGTTCTGACCTCTATTGCACCTCAATCAGTGATCCTGCATTTTCTCTTTAATGAGAGTTATGCTTTTGGGTCCTTCAGAAATAATTAAACAGGTCCCCCCTTCTACCATCATCAGTTGCTTCAGTTGTTTTGATCACGTGAATATCAGATACTATATTGGCTTCTATCGGGGTAGCAGTAGAGGGCATCTGAGAAAATATCAAACAGACAACTAGTTCTGTAACCTCTGCAGGTATGTCTGAGTCCAAATGGGAAATCAAGATAACAGGCTAAAGCTTTTTCTTTGGATGGGCAAAATGTCAGGTGTGGAAGGGTCTTCCATTTTTGCTCGGGTGAGGTATTTAATGCTCTGGGTCCCTAAGCAGGAGATAAGAGATGTAAGTCGCATTCGTAAGGTTTTTGTGACAAAGAAGTGACAGATCATAAAATTCTAATAGCTGTACTCTGCACCTAAACAGAAGAGACACTGGGAGAAGAGATCCTTGTAGTGAATCTACCTACTGCAATTGCACTTTCCTTCCTAGCTGACATCTAATAGAGCATCAATCAGCAATACAAATGAGAAAAAAACAAGGAAGATTCCCCAACAGGGCACTTTTCTGAATCAGTGAAGTCCACCCGTACAAATAACCACACATAGAACAAACCGACCGGTTCAAGACCTGAATTTAGACTGGTGATAAGATAGCCTGAAGATTTGAACTCACAAATCCATGTATGTACTCTTACTCCCACGTCTTTAGGTCATACGTTGGACGTATGGCTCTATGGAAGATTTTGGCTTTGATATCCTTTCTGGATGTCAAGGTTATTTGGCGAGATAACTTAATACTGCAACAGTCACTAAGGAAGTACATCAGCCTGTGAATAGTGAGATAACACTGAGATTGTTGACATGAACTGTAAAACATGATACAGAGGTGCTTTTCTCAAGGTGTAAATACTATTTAAAGTTATAAAGCTGAGAGCGCTGTTTTTTTCCATTTTTCTTCTTTTATGTATTAACACACCTGTGTATTTTTATAAACATGTCTTCACTGTGTTTCTAGAATTACAAAATGTCTGCTTATTATAGTAGACGTCACACAACTATAAAGAAAAACATGCACTCACACGCACTCACTCAATGCAAATACTGACAGATTTCAAGAAGCTAGGGGAACCAATTCAGAACAAATATTGAAGTATAACTAAAACAGTAAATAACTTTATGTTGAAAAATGAAAAAAAAAAAAAAAATATATATATATATATATATATATAAAACACCAAAATGTATTCTAGCACTGCACTGTCAACAAAATAAACAGGTCAGAAGGAGCATAAATATTTTATTAGCTCGCAGACAGTAAAATACACTCCAAACCGGTTTCACCCTTTAGGCGTCATCAGTGGATTACACAAAGTGTTTTCATCACTCCATTAAATATGACTCCCTTAAAGAGACATATCCCATTTATCTAAAAACACCATGTATACAAATATATATTACTAGAGCAGAAGAACAACATAACAATAAATACATATATTCATACCCAAATATTATTTTTTATTTATTATTTATTATTTATTTTTTATTATTATTATTTATTACTACACATAAACCTCACTATTAAAGAAACTCATTTAACCCGGGTTTATATAAAGCGCCTAAATTCAAAATTCACATTCTTTCCTTTTTATCTAATATTAAATGTTTCGCCTAAAGGGTGAAATCCGGTTTGGAGTGTATTTTACTGTCTGCGAGCTAATAAAATATCTATGCTCCTTCTGACCTGTTTATTTTGTTGACAGTGCAGTGCTGGAATACATTTTGGTGTTTTGTTGGTCTGTTTCCGTGCACGCACGTTACGTTTAACTTGCACAAGTTTTCATTTTGGAGGTTTTATATATATATATATATATATATATATATATATATATATATATATATATATGGGTCTACCTGACAACGTCGACAGCTTAGAACGCCGACAATGAGAACACCGACGCCAGAAGATCGACAACTGAGAAGACCGACGGATGAAAACCCCGACGCTGAGAACACCGACATGGGAAAAGGCTGTGTAAGTATGCGGTAGTGACGGACGTTAGGGTGCGAGTAAGGTAAGTGTGCGATATTGATGGTCTGTAGGGATAGGGGTGGGTTAAGTGAGTTAGGGTTAGGGCGCGGGTTAGGTAAGTGTGCGATAGTGACAGTCTTTGGGTTAGGGGCGGGTTAAGTGAGTTAGGGTTAGGGCGTGGGTTAGGTGAGTGTGCGATAGTGACAGTCTTTGGGTTAGGGGTGGGTTAAGTGAGTTAGGGTTAGGGCACAGGTTAGGTAAGTGTGCGGTAGTGATAGTCTTTGGGTTAGGGGCGGGTTAAGTGAGTTAGGGTTAGGGCACGGGTTAGGTGAGTGTGCGATAGTGACGGACCTTAGGGTTAGGGTTTGGGTTAAGGTTGTAGATAGTTGTGTATGTGAGGTTTAGTGTGGGTTTGTAAGGATTTTGGTGTGCTTGTGTTGTGTGTGTGCTTTTTGGACAGGGGATTTGTTTTGTTTGTTGATTGTCGGTATTATGGTGTGTCGGGCATGTGAGGTTTCGTGTTTGTGAACTGTCGGTTATGCGGTGTCAGTGATTTCGTTGTCGGTGTTGTGATGTGTCGGTGTTGTGAGTTAGACCCATATATATATATATATATATATATATATATATATATATATATATATGGGCCTAGGGCTATTCACTGAAAGCACATTTCACTGAAACACATTTGACTGCACAATTCACTGAAAGCTCAATTCACTGAAAACACAATTCACTGAAACACATTTCACTGAAAGTTATATATCACTTTTTCCCCACTGTAGTTCAACCCTGGTGTTAGAATATGTAGTAAGGGGGGGGGGTTGGGGGGGACGGACCCCCCCCACCTATTTTAAATATTTTGAACTATACACGTGAATACTTGCAATTTCAATAAATTACTCTTTTCTAAACTTAATATATATCCAAACTATGTGGGGTCTACACCACCCACACCCCTTGATGTGGGGGGTGGTGCCCCCCACACCCCCCTTACTATATATTCTAACTCCAGGGTCACACTACAGTAGGAAAAAGGCCATATACAACTTTCAGTGAAATGTGTTATAGTGAATTGTGTTTTCAGTGAATTGTTCTTTCAGTGATTTGTGCACAGTCATTTGACTTTCAGTGAAATGTGCGTTCAGTGAATAGTCCTAGACCCATATATATAAATATATATATATATATATACATATATATATATATATATATATATATATATATATATATATATGGGTCCACTACACATAACCAAAATGCCACTTACCTGACTTTCACATGATTGAGCCAAGAACACCGAAATGACAAAACACTGACCACTCAGAACACAGATGGGGAACTAACGGTAAATAACCCATTGGCCAACCTGACAAGAACACCAAAACAGAAACAAAGACAATCCCCCCCCCCCCCCCACAACTAAATATTCCAACTCCAAGATCACACTACTGTGGAGGTAAGAGGCAAAGGTCGACATGGTGACTGAGCAGTCACTTTCCGTTGGTTCCCTGTCAGTGTTCCGAGCAGTCAGTGTTTTATCCTTTTGGTGTTCTTGGCTTGATCATGTGAAAGTTGGGTAAGTGGCATTTTGGTTAGGTGTAGGGAACCCATATATATATTAATTGGTCTTAAAGAAAGAACAATGTGGAAAAAAGAAGGTAAACAAGAAAATAAAGCAAGGAATTAGTGCAAAATAAAAATATACAAGCAAGTAATGAAGAAAAGGGAAGTTGCAAGTATGACTATGACACATCTAGGAAACATAAATTAAGTAGTTGGCATGTCAAATGAAGCTAAGGGTTAGTGCTCATTACTAATGAGGGCCTCTGCCCCCCTGCACCACCTTAGTAATGGGTGCTAACCTTAGCCCTAATGCTGCCCCTTCTCTCAACCCTAACCCTACACCTTAACATCAATAAAACATTCTTGTAATAATGCCACTACACAAGACAGACTCAGACATGCACACATACACAATCATGTGGTAACAACACTGCATCTATCTCCTACCCTAACCCTTACCCTTACCCTAAAATACATAATCTCACACAAACATACAGCACCCATCTTTCACTTATCCCTGCCCTTAAACCTAACACATGCACGTATGCACATGCACACACACACATACACACACACACACACACACACACACACACACACACACACACACACACACACACACACACACACACACACACACACACACACACACACACACACACACACACAGTCTTACTCCCCAACCACACTCATTTGTGTTGATAATCCATACCATTGACACAGCCAACAATTGGCCATCCATACAGTTGACATTAAATGACATCTCTGCATTTGTCATACAAATGCATATTCAGTCAAACACAGGGGAACTGCATATGTATATGTATATGTATGTGTATATGCATATGTGTATGTAAAGATGGCCAGCCAGAGCCATTATATGGATATGTTTGTTATGAATCATGTGATATAACACAGGCCATCTTAATGGCATCACCAGGGCTAATTTCCACCCATGATCAGTGTGAGGAGATCCAGAGACCTGGGGCAGCATCAAAGTGTTGCCAGAGAGTGTTTTGCACATCAGTCCCTGCTTCTTTCTTTTGTCATTCCATACTCAGGACCTGCTATTTAGGTCATGTCCCACTGTACTCATCTCTCATTAGACCCATTATAGAATACAACGCCCCATTTGGTATGTACCTCTCAAGACATCTACAACAACTGGAATGCCACAGAAATACCTCACTAAAAGAATCACAGGCCTAAAGCAGATGCCCTATGCTGACCACCTTAAAAAACTCCAGCTATACTCTGTCGCATATCGTCTACTCCGAGGCGATCTCTGCTTAACATACAAGGTCATGTCAAACCCAGAGCTGTTGGACATGCTACACTTAAAGAAATCCCAATCCCTCAGAGCCACATGCTCCAGGGATCTAAACCTTGTCATCACAATAAACAAAACATGCTGGAGGGATAGGTTCCTGACCCAGAGACTCCCCAGACTCTGGAATAGACTGCCCATACATGTCAAGCAGAGCACCTCCTTGGCCCTCTTCAAAAGGTACCTTGATGATTGGATGGGAGAAAGGAAATTCAACCCAGGGATCACGTCACTCACCCTGCTAGACAGGGGTCCAGGGAAGTAAATAGTGAGAGAAGAAATAGCCAGGGAATTGTTATGGCTAGGCTTGTATAGGCCCTAGGGCTGATAGCCTAGTACCAGCCTATGAACCTATGAACCTATGATGTGAGCTGCACAGCATATCAGTCTCACCTCCACATGTGCCATAGCCATGAGTTTGCTCCCTGTTGTGTAATATCACTTCATGAGTTCCCAGCCTCCACTAGGGATCTACAGTGATGCATCTGAAGGCATACCCTCTCCCACTGTATAATCACAACCATCCTTCCTGCCTGTGACATCAAACAAATGTCTCACCAATTGAACATGGGTCTCCTGGGCTGTAGTCAGTTTTTTTCTTTGTCCTTATTCATCACCAATGCAGGCTTAATGACAATCCATATCTACTTATGACACTTGACATTAAAGAACTATATATATAAAGCTTTTGGAATTTTTCATCAAAATTCTTACAAAATACATATCTGTACTTAGCTGTAGACTGTGTTCTGCTGGTAATTTTAGTTATAAGGATGCAGATGTCTTCAAGTTGTCATTATCACTTCACACATCTGCATTTGGGATGGTGGCTGTTAGCATTTTTGTAGTGACATAAAGAGGCCACTTTTTATTGAGAAATGTGCATTATTTTTATTTCTAATATAATCACGTTATGCACAGATATTTCCTGTATATAATCAGTGTTCTGCACCCTGAGAAGTAGACATATAATTAACTATTACATAAACATAACACAATGCAGGATAGAAGACTGTTATAGAAAATTACTATATGTAGATAAATACAGGGTGCAGTATATCATTAACCCTGAAACAGTTTATTTATTTATTTTTATTTACTGCTTGATAGCAAGGTAGGTGAACCCACCAAAGTCAATCTTTAGTCATGACCCTGTCAAACGTATGCACACAAAACAGAAAAACATAAGCACACACATATATTGAACAGAATACACACTAAGAATCCAACCATTGGAGTACTTAAGTGAAAATGTAGCAGTTACTTTGAGCAATTATTACCAGTAACTCTACAATCTGCTATAGAAAATTCAGATATACAATCTGCTATAGAATATTTATATACAGTCAGACAACACTGTTGGAATCCACTATAGCTAGCTCCAAAATGTGGAGAAAGAATGGACTTACATATACTAAGTCCGAGTTGCCATTTCTGGGAATATTCCTTTTCACAAAGTTAAAGCAATCTTGGAGTTGTTATATATAAGTAAGAGGGTATGGGGTTTTGCCCCCAACATGCCACCTTGGGCAAAAATAAGTTTTAAGGAGATGGGCAATTTTCAAGATTTGATCTTCTCTGTTTTTTTTTTTTTTTGGCTTTTCAGCACTTGGCATTTCCAGTGCCAACATTTCATTAGGGAGCCCAGTTGGGTTCTACACAATTAAGTTGTACAATTTGATTCTGCAAAATTAAATCACCAGCAGCAAAGTAATATTTGTCAGGCTAGGTCACACAGTTCCTGAGGGGCTGGTTAAAAGATGGGCATTTCTGTATTTTTAATATATACGGTTTTAACAAGGGTTAGGCATGACAGAGGGGAGGAGATGTAGCAGGGTGTAATAGTTAGCATTTGTTATAAAGTATCTCCAGGCAGTTTCATTATGTAGATGCAGTTATACAGCTGTTTTAAAATCAGCAAGTGTTTCGTTACACTTTAATTCAATGGGTAGATTGTTTCATAATGCTGGATCTAGTCTTTAGAAGGCCTGGTCACCCATAAATGTTTCAAAAGGAAGCCTATTCAGGGAGACAATATCACCTTTAGTGTTTCTTAGGGAATAAGCCTGTTCAAAAAAGGACAGTAACCTATTCAGAGGAATGCAATAGCTATCTTTTTGGATTATGAATATTAATGTACAAAGTAAATGGAATGCTCTGTCGGTACTGGGAGGCAATTCATTTTTATGTAGATGTAGGCAATGGTGAGTGTGAGAGTCAGCAAATGGTGCAAATTTACAAATCTTGTTTTTTGTTGTCTGTAACCTCTATGTATTACAGGTTGAACTGAAAGTTACAAGGGGAAAGTCCTTATTCCAGTTTAGGGGGAAAAACAGAAAGTCCATAGATCTCTGTCAGAGAACTTAACATGTACCTTCAGGAAGACACTGCATCTAAAAGCTAAATTATGTTCTTAAAGACTTATATGGAGAAAAACATTAGATTTTACATTATTTTCCCATTAACAGTATGGAATTTATGGTATCTGTATATTCTGAGAAACAGAATATGCCACATTTTAAAAATATGATTTTAAATCAAAACTAATGTCAGATCAGCATATAGCTATGTGGTTAGTATGTTTGGCATGGTGGCATAGATGAGTGGAGCCCTGACTGTGACATAGATGACCGGGTTTCAATTGCTGTCCCCAGTACTGAAGGAGCCAAGCAGGAGGTTTGAGGACTGAAGAGTGATAGCCATCATGCTTTCCTTAAAGGGAAATGAGGTTTGCATGGACCTTTGCACAAAGGCCTTTGCTATGCCCTAAGAGGAGACTAGGGAAACCACCACTCATGTTGAGGAGGAATCTGCTAGACTGTTTTGATGGAACTCCATATATGGAAATAAGGAGACATTATCCATGGTTAGACCATTGTCTGCCTTCCTGAGAACCTTGCTGGGTGTATGTGGTTATAACCAGTGAGGAAACAAGAAAAACTTAGGACTACCCCAATGCTTGTCTTAAGGACAGCCATTCTCACTTGGCTGTCACCACATGATGAGGATAAATGGAAAAATTGAAAAATGGATTGAAAAAGTGCTTGATGGCAGGCAGTAGGGCAAAAGTAAAAAAAAAAAAAAAATACACACACACACATATATATATATATATATATATATATATATATATATATATATATATATTCTTTGCATGCACTGCAATCTCTGCCAGCATTCCAAACAGTGCCAATGAAATGATAATGTTCTTTGGTATACCTCAGTCAACATCATTTAAAAAATTCTTAGTAAAACTTTACGAGAAATATACAGTTGATATCAAGAATATACTGCACTTGAGTATCATTCCACATTAAACACTTGCTTTCAGATCAGTGATAGAAAAGGTAGCATATATATATATATATATATACATATATATATATATATATATATATATATATATATATATATATATATACATATATAGATATAAGCACACATAAACATCTACACACACACACACACACACACACACACACACACACACACACAGAAACATTTCCCCAGTCAAAACTAATTTATTTTTTTATATGTGCTTGGGAGGGATCAGTGAATAGTTGATGTAATTCTTGCTTCCTAGAATAACCTCTTCCTAACTTTGATGTACCACTATGATTAACTAAAAGAAATAATATGCTTGAGATTAATTTAAACAGATACACACAAGTATGTGCACACATATTAATGCAGGTTCTTTCATGTCCCTACAGACATACACAAACCTGTCCAGAAACATACACACGTTTACACACAGCATATCCTCATATCATCACTGAACTTAAATGTACCATTAGTACTTTCAAAGAAGTGAATGACTAACCACTGTCTGCATGGAGGGTGTGTGCCTGCCTCTGTGGTCACATTAGGCACTTAGGTAGGGAATTGAGAGACTGGATGTGTGTGTTTGTGTGGGGGTGGTATAATAGGTGCCTTTGCAAATGCAATGCATGGACCACTGTGGAGAACACTAGAGTGGTCAGGTCTGACAGTGCTAATGTGCATTTCAAATGTATGCAAGTGAGCAGATACTGAAGTGTTTCTAGTTACTGCTATAGTTATCTCTGGTAACATGATTTCACTATTTTGCTAATTTGACTAACCTGCCTTGGGTAGTCAGTAAATACAGTGAGCCTTTCTCTAAATCCTAAGTGTTAACTTAACCTACAGCACAACATATTTTAGTCATTTTAAACAGATCTTCAGGTTTTTCCATTTGTATTTACTTATACTTGCTTGTATTGTACCTAGAGATATGTATGAATCAATTAGCATATGGAGATGTTTAGCCAATGTTTTTAAATAACAGACAAACAAATCCTGTAATTATAAATTCTACTCATTACAGCAAAATGCTACAAAACAAAAATAAAACTATCAGGAATGCTTATGTCCACCAAACTGGCACTACTCCAAACTTATACACTTTTGAGCAGTAAAGATATAGCATGGAGATAATTGTTGACATGGATGAATTAATTTAGCTTTCAAATCATCTTTTATCATAATGCCAATAGATTGTAGGTGTTAAAACAAGCAATCTGTTTCTTTTTCTTTTACCAACATAATAACTTCAGTAAATCATAAAGAAAAAAAAAAGTTAGTTCTGATATAAAGGTCACTAGAAGTAATTTTAGTTTAATTAGATAAATTGCCATCCTAATTCATTCCAGCAGAATATGTTTGGCTAATTTACTTGCTGTCGGACTTTATTAACTTTTGTGTTTTTATATCAGGGCTTTCTCAAAGAAACACAACAAGCACAGAAATATATTTACAGAATGAAGGAAAATACTTCTCTGAAAGACAAATTATTTAGAGAAATGTGATAAGGTAATAAAATATAAGCTATTAGATGTCACTTACCCATTATGTGACTCTGAGACCAAAATTTGCATTTGCAGAAGACTTTCCTACTTAAAATATAGGAATTAATATGATTGACAAGAGTACAGATGATACTAAATTGTAAGTTCAGTATCTAAAGGCAAACATCACATATTACGGTTCTGCATTAGCAGACCATAAGTACAGAGCGGTTAGCATTTATTTATGCAGATTACCTAAACTCAAGTAAAAGCTGCTTAATAATAGTTCAATGCAGCCACTGTTTTTTATTAGTGCAGTGTTGCTCCTGTCACAATGGAGTTTTATCCCAGTATTCACATGCTAGCTACTCCTGGCTCGATCAGTCACACAGTATCTCAGAGTGAGGGCAGTACAGATACATTGTTTCCTGTCAGAGATCAGACTTTGTGGTACATTGAAACTGCAATGAGAATAAAAAAATGAGGTTCAGTGAGACTTTTATTTGTGTTATATATGAACATAATATGATAATCTTGTGTGCATGCATTAAGAGAATGTCTAAACTAGAAATAGTGTTTATGAGGTCTTATTCCCAAGCTAACGCATTATGAGCTTGAATGTGGTGAGAAATGTGGAACCTGAAAAGATAGAGTCCTTTTGTAAAATCACTGTTAGTCTCCATGAAAATAAGCATTGCTGACAAATTTCAGTTCATTACATATTAAAAAGGGCAATGCAAAACGTGCTGCTGGAGTTACAACCTTCATTCTTTATTAATTAATTCAACATCCAGAGAATAAGCGGGAGATGTCAAAACACCTC
>NC_056737.1:1650371092-1650402101 GCF_019279795.1 Protopterus annectens | reverse complement strand
TGAGTAACACACTCCCTGCAATGTAATTTAATCTTTTTTTATTTTTATAAAAATCATGTTTCCGTGTCGTGGAGCACAGCAGTGCTAAGCAGAGCCGAGACACCAGACATCTAGAAATAGAAACCAGATGTATTTAATTATTTATGTAAAGGTCAAATTTAAGTATAGCTGACCAAGTCTGCATGGTGTGGTGTGGTGCTCAGCACTGCTTAAAGGTAGCTCAGAAGTTTATGTAAAGTTATAGCAACATTTCATGCATCCACCTAGCTAAGTGGTTAGAGTTATGGCCTCAGGCTCAGGGTTTGTATATATGGAAGAACAAATTAGCAATTTTGTCACAAATACAAATGATACAAATTATTTTTAAATACTGGTTTGCTGCGCTCAGCTAAGCTCTGCTAAAACCTGTTAAGACCTGCTAAGTACTGCATAAACAAAAATGGCTAATGTTTATGCACTGCTTGGCTGGTTTGTACACTGCAAAGCAGTGATAGGCAGATGGGTTTTTGCAATGCTCACCTTTGCTGTGTTTGTTTGTGTGGTGCTAAGTGACGTGCCACATTTTTAAATACTGCCCAATGGTGTGTAAGGGTGGCAAAATAGGCTATGTTACACTTAATAGACAGGAATACAGCATTATCTGTTGGAGCTCTGACTCAGAAGGATACAATGGCAGGCTTTGAAGAGGGTTCATGCTTTTGGGCACTGCATTGGGGAATTCAGGATTCCAGGGTCATGGTTGGACTCCTTGTAAAAAAACATGAGGGCTGGCTGATGCAGGGAGGATGCCAGAGTATCTTCCGCACAGGTGAACAGTGTTGTCACCACCATGATGACCTGAAAAGATGACAGGGGGCTCTCTTGGACACCTGGTTCCAAGAATTCTGTGCTGGGAATGTCTCACATGTATGTAAGTACCATTGCCTGCATTTTACCAATATGTCATTTTGAATGTGTGCTAAAATAGTATGCATAATGGTGTGCTTCTCTTCCAACAGCTGCAGAGGAGAGGGCTCGCAACATTGAGGCACATGCAGGGTGCTTGGCCAGGTCATGCCATAAGTGTGGTGAGTACAGATGTATTTTGCTATCTATAGTTAAATAAGCAAGAAAGAATAATGCATTAACTGTGATTAGGTATATTTAAAATATCGTATTGCAATGAATATGGACTTACACCTGTACTGTAAGAAGTGCATACTGCCAACTGTAGTGCCATAACCAGGGAAGACTAAAGGATTAACTGTAATAAACTATTGTATGGAATACAAGTTTGCAGTACAATAACTGTGGAATTACAGTTGTGTTGCAACACCTGAATAATGACAATTGCTGTGCAATAAAAATATGAAATTATACCAGTAACTGATTAAAGGTTTCTCTAATAAAGTCTGTTGTGCAATGACTGTGGAAGTAGAGCATTTTTTTTCAAGAAATCAATTATTACAAGTGTTCTGCAATAAAATCATGAAATAGCATCAGTAGCTGCATGAAGGTATGTCTATTAAAGTCTGTTGTGCTATAAGTGTAGGTTCAGAGTTGTTTTGTAAGAAATCACTTATGACAACTGGTCTGCAATGACACATGGAGCGATAGCAATAACACTAAGGTAAATTGTGTACAACAGGATTGTCTTGTTTTCACCATTGCATGTCAGCTACAAGCATTCAGGCTGTGAGGTATGGTCTTGCAGTCAGGTATAACAGTGTACTAGTTGTACTCTGCAAATAATAACCCATAATCAGATATTGGTTGTTGACTTTACAGATATTTCAACACACTAACAATGTAATGTGTACACCTGAATTCTGTGTTGTAATATATACTTTACCTAGTATCTCTGTCATGGTTGAATGCCATGCATGTGTTCAACTGTCGCTGCAGTCATGTATAAAACTGTATCACTATTAGCAGGTCATATTCTGGTGCCAGGTGAGCTCTAGGCAAATGCCAGTCAGTGAGTAATCAGCAGTGACTCAGTAGCTCAGTTTGCTAAATGCTTTCTATGAAGTAAATTTGTGCCACACACAGACCAGGGTTTGAATTCAGTGCTATGTAGATCTAAATATTACAGTATCAGTCACATAATGTTTACATATATTTTCTCCACAGGAACTACAGGTAAATGGCTGAGGTAGCCCATATTATGAGTGCATTATTGTGTGTTTACATGTCACAGACTGTTAAAATCATTACCAGGAATGTAAAAATACAGCATACAAAACAGGAAATAAGTGTAATAATAATAAAATAAAAGAAATAAAATGTGTAAGCTCTGGAATGGCTGTATTCCTGGAGTGTGGGTTAAAGGCTGCTGCAGTCAATTAATACATTTGATGCAGATGTCCACTGCTGTCACTGTTATTGGGTTTTATCCCCATGCCTGCCAAGCAAGGCATGATAGTTGTTTATTGTCTGTACTGCACACATACATGTCTCTCAAGTGTCATGCTGTCATGGAATGTAATTACTGTTGAAAAATCCCTCTTACACAGATGCATCATCAACATCTTTATGTAAATAGCAAAGTAACACTACATCAGCCCACACTACACCTTAGTAGTAATATAGGTATACCTGATGTGCAAGTGTTCTGTGTAGTTGTGTACCTGCAGTTGTTACTGCTTGGCCCATATTGTCCCATGTGGATAGCTTGAAAGGTATGTACATGCTACAGCAGTTATATGGCACTTTTACACATAAAGGACAGACCTGTAGAGTAGAAAGCAGTACTTTTGTCAAGTGCATTGCCTGTAATGGCATTAATGGACTGTATTTCTCTCTCTCCCTACTCCTCATATTCAAATATTTATTATTGTTATGCATTGGTTATGGTTTATGATTAACATATATTGTTCCATAAATATATTCTTTGGTGCATGTGTTTTATTGTTGTTATGTATTACAGTCATTGCATATTAACATATCATGTTGAATTACCTATCCTGTTGGCCATATACCATAACTGTTACTCACATGATGTTAAAATACTGCCAATTCTGTTATTAATTGTTAAGTTTATCATAATATGCATTGAAATGTAATGGGGTTATTTCCAATGTTCTGGCATGCTGTTATTACTAGCAATGGTTTTGTTCAAATTAACCTAAATGTATTGCTTCACCTTCATAATCACAGCATGTCTGGGTAGGCTGGTTCCTGCTGATCTCTCTGCACTACCTCAGCGGGCCATGGCATTGGGAATCAGCACATCTGGGACCCAAGCCAGTGGTGCCCACTATGTTGGCCCTGGACCACCTTCAGGTGGAACTGCCTGGGGATGGTGTCCTTCCCCCCTGGGAGCTGTGGCAGAAGGGTGGTAGACACCCAGGATCGACTATGGGCCATGGTGTGCAGGATTGTTCAATTGTTCAAAGGAGCTATGAACAATGCTTGCACTGGATTGAAGGCAGACTTGACAACCTGGTGGGGCCTGTTGGACCTGGTGCTCAGTCTCCAGCACAGCCACCTTTGAGGCAGTAAAGTAGCAGTGTGGACTGCCCATGGGTGGGGCCTCAGTCATGCTGATGCTGTCTGGAGGCACATGCACTTCAGATTCCACAACACCCTCCCCATCCAAGGTGTTTACCCTACTCTTGTGTCACACACTGGCCATGTCTGCTGTCCTGTCTGTCTTGTCTGTCTGCAATTGCATCCTCTCCTACCCAATTTACCTCCCCACATGTACCTATATCCCTTCTCCAACATTCTACTCTCTCCTTATAAAAAAGAAAAATGCGCACCTGTCCCAAAAAAAATATCACCCCATACATAGCTCTCCATTTCATACACATGTCCAGTGAACACAAATAATTTGGTCCAATTTGCTTAACAATACATTTATGTTGTCTTCACCCCTCTCTGGGGTTTGAGTGTTTAAATTCATCCCCAAAATCTGTCAAAATGCACAGCTGTTGCTGTAGAAGAAATGGAAAGCTATGATTCTTCCCTACACCCATCCTGCACATCCCTACCTGCCTTTCACTATGTTTTCCCCCTGCCTGCCCTCGTTTCACCACTGTCCTATCACCCCTTTTTATTTTCTTTTTAATTTTTTAGTGCGGGTTTAAGTAGAGCTAAGCAGAGTGCAGCACTGCACTGCTGAAACCCGCTTAAATGAGCTTTTAACTGCCATAATGATCTTATTTCTTTCTCATAGTGTTAGGCACATGTATAAAATAATTTCCCCTGCCATGGTTCAAAACAGGATCCCTTTCAACTACAGCCTACTGCACTAACCCACTACACTTCAAAGATTTCATGTAAAGCAAGTGTTTTCAGAAAAATATACTGACTGACAATGGCAGACTGAAATTGAACTTAATGGGAAAAATGGGAGTGTACCTTCGACTCTGATGCAAAAATACACCAGTAGACAGCTAAATAAATAATGAGGGAAGTACATGCACCTGAGATAACAGGTAAATGTTCCCTTTTATCTGCAACATCTTTAACACACCTGCTAAAGGCATCAATGGCACACTATATATGTTCAACTGAGACCCTGCCTCAGACAAAAACTGTCTGTGAAAGCCATGCACATACTGATGGATGCAGTCAATGTGCCTCACCTGTATGTATGCACATATATCTGGAAAATATACCTGATCAGTAATGTAGTCTGTTAAATGGCTTGAATGTAGTATATTTTTCCACACAATTCCTGGGTTCGAATCCAGTCTGTTGCACTTCAATTACATTGTCGTGAAAACAGCAAGTTATGACTGAGTCATGCAATTTTAATCCCCATAGGTTACTGATACTGAATTATCTGCTACCCAGTTTTGCAATTCAAAGACCTCCAGTTAGAGACACACTGCATACATTCATATAGCCTACCTATATGTTGTCTACTACTCTGCTATTGGCAGTGTTGCATAACAGATGTACCTTAAGAACATGCCTCAGTTGGAGAGTAAAGGGTTCCCTCACCCTGGCTCTGCTGTAATGACAGGGCCGACACTGTGGCCAGATTTACATGTACAGCTTGCTGGTCTCCAAAGTGCTCACACTCACCCCTATGTGTCCTAGGCTGCATCAACAGCTGCAGCCTGGAGCATACACAGCTGTATGCTATGGTAGCTGCTACAGACCTGCCATACCTCCCAAGCCCCTATAACAGGTGATCCGGACATAACCATGCATAAAGGGGGTGGGACAAAGGAACAGAGATAGGGACATGTTTCACAGTTTGCCCCTGCAAAGACAGTAAGTAAGTAATAAAACGCAAGTAAAAAGACACAGTGCGGTCACCATACAAAAGGTTTAAAAGTACTTTAATCACCAGTAAAAATCAGATAAGCACTTTCAGTATACACCTTCATCAGATCTAATAAAACACATTACATTTCTCAAGTTAAACTAAACAATAACCAATCAATGTAAAATTTTCAGTCTCTGCCCTTTCATAAATAGGTTTGAGAGGAACACTCTCATTTAAGACTGGTGGCTTATCAGACTGCAAGTCCACTATCCAGTTAATTTCAGCTACCTCAGTTTTGTTTATCACATCACCCCCTCTCACATTAAATACAATTTTTTGTAGCTCCATAAATTCAAAACTATGAGTGAGGTACACATGCACAGGTTCTGCTAAGGCATTATTTAAAATCCCTTTCCATATATAATTAGCATGTTGTAAAATCCTTTTTTTAAACATCTATTCATTTTGTCTACACAAAAACACAAACATCATCTGCAGGTAGCAATATATATACCAGATTCCTGGTATTGCATTCAGCATAGGAACATAAGAAAAAAGAAGTATTAAAAATTGGATGTTTAAAAACATTCTCTTTCTTAATCGGACTACATGCTTTGCAGTGTCTACAGGGAAACATACCAATTCATTGCCCTTTATAAACCATCATACATCTGTTAATATTTTAACTCTTGTTACTATTATTGCAGAGCATTTGCTGCAAATTCCTACTGTTCTTAAAACAGAAATGGGGATGTTCTCCTACTATCTCCTTAAACTTCTCATCTATTGTTAGTAACCTTCAATTATTTCTAATAATTTTACATACTTCATCTACACTACTAGCATATGGCATTGTTACTTTTGTACAATTGGTCTTACTAGCATTCTTTATCTTGACTTTTGTACCTCTCTGATTCCTATAATGGTCATAGAAGTAGGGAATACCTCTTACAGCTCTTATTTCATTTGTAGAATCTACTAGTTTACCAACTTCTATATTCCTATATCCTCTATCTATAAACTGCTGTGTTAATATATCTGAGGGCTTTACAAACTCATCATCAGATGTACATAATCCTGATGTTCTCACTCACTGCCCTTTATGACATTCTGATAAATATATCTTGGATGCATAATATTTCTATGCAAAAGTTTATTCTTCCAACATGATATAGTTTTGTTGCCAATTTATCATCTTTGCCATGATATAAATGTACATCTAAGAAATCAATCTGTTCATAAGACATTTCCAGGGTAAACTTCAGAAAAGTTGTAGTCCCTTCTAAGTATATAAGGAATTCCCTTAATTCATTCTCTGACCCATTCCATAACATAAATATATAGTCCACAAATCTTTTATAATATATAATATATTTGTAATATTCATTAACTTGAGATAACACTAAATGCTCTTCCCAGTATGCCAACACTAGGTTAGCATAACTGTTACCGCAGGGGGTACCCACAACTACACCCCAATTCTGCCAAAATATTTTCTATGCCAACACTAGGTTAGCATAACTGTTACCACAGGGGGTACCCACAACTACACCCCACTTCTGCCAAAATATTTTCTCTTTATACACAAAAATATTGGTTCCAAAATAGTTTCTAATAATAGACATACTAGTGCTATGTTGTCAGAAGTAAAATCTGGTTTCTCCCTTAGATAGGATCTAACATTTTCCAGCCCGCATTTGTTCAGTATAGTTGTAAATAAATTTTTAACATCTAAGGTATATAATAAATATCTAGTATTACTCCCATCAGAAGCAAAATGCATATGCAGAGACTGCAAAAAGTCCTGTGTATCTTCTAAAACTGCTGTAGACATATTTAGCACCTCTTTTAATTTTTGCTCCACATATAGGGAAGCTGCTTCAGTTAGCCAACCATCTCGGGCTACTATTGGTCTTAAAGGTGGGTCTTGTAATTTTTGATGAACTTTTGGTAAGCCTCTAAATATAGGTAGTTTGGACTCCTTAACACACAAAAACTCATATAAGACTTTGCTAATCATTTGTGACATAAGCAAATCGTAATAGGTGTTGTTCACATCTGTTTACAAGTTTATAGGTATGTACCTCATTCAATAAACTTAGTATCCTTTTATCATAACCTTTTTCATCCATTAGTATCACACCACCTCCCTTATCAGCTGGTCTGATAATTAAAGTATTATTACCCTCACGTTCTTTTAAAGCTAACATTTCATCCTTATATAAGTTGTAAAAATGTTGCTTATGTGGGGCCTTCAACTTATATACTAATTCAGTCTCACAAATCTTTAAAAACATTTCCAATGTTGAATCTAACTGTGGTACAAAAACACTAGGTTTTCTCAGTACTACTTTGCTTAAATTATTGTCATTCGCACCATACATACTTCTTAACATTGCATTTCTCACAAACAATTTCAAATTGTTTATCACATTAGCCAAGTGTGATTTTTCTGTGGGTATAAATGACAGTCGCCTATTTATGATCATAGTATGATGCTCATTCAGTACAAAATTTGATAAGTTAAAAAAAAAACATATTTTCTGTGACAATACATTATTAAAGTCCAAATTTTATAGAAAGGTCTCACTTACAGTAGATTCATTCAATCTCATGTTGAAAATTTCCTCCATTTGCAGCCCCTGCTCAAAGAGCATGTTTGTTCTTTCTTTCCCCATTGTCTCACCAGAAGTGGGAACTGTAAAAATGTTAAAGGGCTAGCTGTATTATTGCTGGTTTTTGGTCGTGCTCCTAGATCTTTCACTTGTTGTACAGAGTCTCCCATTTCAAGTGATTCTGCTGTTCCTTGACCAGTTTCACTCACTTCACTCAGCTCCGTACTCATGCCTGCTGAAGCTGTTTGTGACATTCGCAACAGCTGATCTGTACTGGATTGCAAACAATCCTGTTGCAAACCAGCAGTCTCTATAGCAGTTTCTTTAATGGCAGTATCTCTTTTCTCATTGACATTCTGTTTTATACCAGTCTCTCCTTTCTTGAAACTTAGTGGAAATTTATTCACATTATTCCTTAAACCATACCCACATTTTGGCCAAACAAAAATATTACCTTTATTGAAATCTTCAAAATCACATTGTAGTTTTCTGGATTTTATCTGTTGCAACCTTGTATCACACAGTTACATTCTGATATATTTCATGTAGTCTGGCAGAACAAAAGTCATTATTATAGTTTGTTTCTACTTGTTGTTGTAATGTTTCTCTTTTACGAATAAGCTCATTCTCCTTAGGCAGAAAATAATCAAGGAGAAGCCGAATGTAGCTAAAGCTTGTCTCTATGTTTATTCTTTGCCATTTCACAAGTAGATAAGGATAGGCATTTCCAAATGCAGGCATGTAAAGGACTCTTAAGCCCCTCTGCATTATTTGAAAATGAAGGCATGCCTCTAGATGATACTTTTGCCACTGCATTCTTTTTAATTTGCACAAGTCATTTTCTAGACCATTACATAATTCCAAAAAAGCTGATGTATCCACACCTGAAGTTTCTTCTACAGTCTTAACATTACTTAGGTCTAGTGACAGTAAGGGATTAGTCTCCATTCGTAACATCTTTCCTGTATATCCAATTCCTTTTAGTGCTTGGTTTTCATAGGACAATAATTCAATTCAACAATATCTTTTGCCATGTGCAATTTGGAAGTGTAGAACTCTAACAAAATCCACAGAAAAAACACTAAGTAGAGCCGCCAAAGTCCTGCAACATTTAACACTGTAATTAATAAAATGCAAGTAAAAAAACAGTGCAGTCACCATACAAAAGGTTTCAAAAGTAATTCAATCACCAGTAAAACTCAGATAAGTGCTTTTGGTATACACCTTCATCAGATCTAAAAAAACACATTTTATTTCTCAATTGAAATTGAACAATAGCCAATCAATGTAAAATTCTCACTCTCTGCCCTTTCAAAATAGGTTTGAAAGGAACACTCCCATTTAAGTCTGATGGCTTATCAGCCTGCAAGTTCACTATCCATTTAATTGCAGCTACCTCAGTTTGTTTTTTTTAAATCACCCCCTCTCATATTAAATACAATTTTTTGTAGCACTATAAATTCAAAACTATGAGTGGGGTACATATGTACAGATTCTGCTAAGGCATTACTTAAATTCCCTTTCCATATATCATTAGCATGTTGTAAAATCCTTTCTTTAAAATATCTATTCATTTTGTCTACATAAATAGACAAAATAGCAGCTACCATATTATCGTGCATATTCTGATGGATATGAAGTGTGACACTTACATGTCTCTCACCCCTTTCTGACCTCAACCCATAATGTTGGCCAGTGAACTGCCAAATGACCACACTTTTATGCAATAATGACCAAACAGATGAGGCAAAAGTGTGGACTTACTTCATACCTCTCTACATTGGTCTGTATTTGTGCTTACCCTCTGAGAAGCTGTAGTCTCCACACCTCAGTAGTGTCCATCTCAAAAACTAAGAAAGGGGCTAAGGCCTACATGATGGCCTCATAGATTTCACTGTGGTGCCATGTCACTGGTTAATGATAGTGCAATTCAGCTGTTATGGATGCAATTAGCAATTCTGAGCCACAGACTGATGCATAGGCAATTACCTGTTAATGAGCATTACCTACAACAGGCAAGTGACTGCTTATGGGGAACAGGTCTGTATGTGTTTTCACTCACACAGACAGCACATGTGCAAAGCTTTTGCAGAGGAATGCCTCAAAGAAAGGAATACATCACTCTACCAGGTATGTATTACATGTCCCCATAAAACGGGATGCAGATGGGAGGATGGAGGTATGTTGAATAGGTATTAAAACAGTAGGCTTGTATTAGATCTATGATATTGACATATCAGTGATACTCTGCTGTCCAGAACCTACAGGCATGCCTCTCAACTATCCCTGCTTTGAATCACATTTCTACTCTGTCCCTGTTAATTCCTCCTACAACGGTTGCCTATTGTAGTTAAGGTAGTGGGTTACACATAAGACATAGTGGCACTAAGTAAGGTGGACACTCTTGTAACATCAAATGATGTACAGTAATTCACCTCCTCTCAGTCTTTCAATGTGATGACTAAATAGGTATAACATTGTATAAGTGTCCCTGAATGTCCCTGATGTAGTCTAAGTTCATGTTTCATGGGTATTCATCCCTGTCTGGTTGAGAGCTATGCCTAACATACCTCTCAACCCCTTGAGTAAGAAATCAGGACACAGCCATAATTGATGGGGGGACGAATGCCCAAAGTCAGCCAAATGCAGCTCAACTCATACACAAACCAAACTCAGCTGTCAACTGTTTGTCACAGCCTAGGCCTCTGGCACACCCTCACCACACCCTGTGCTTGTAATGATACCTGTATCACAATATTGCCATCAGTGCCATTGATGCAGGGACATGCAAATGTGTCAGTTGCACAGGGTGACTATATTACTTTACATGTGTTTGTGTCATGCAATAGTGTTATACCATGGTGGCAATTGTTTTGGACCACGACAGGTACTGTATGCTGATATGTGTCTTGACTACACAACAAACTTCATGTATTTTTGTTGCCTGTTGGTACGCTGGTGGTAGTGTTACAGTATGACAGGTGTGTCACAGATCTGTGTATGTCTGTGTCCCAGGAGTCTGTGTGGTTCAACTATGGGCACATAGTGGCAATGTAGCAGCACAGTGTGGCAAGGCAGCACAGCAGAGATATTCATCAGCAAGGTATGCCAGAATACATGCATGACTCCCTAGGTGCATATTTGTAGAACAGTGTGTCAGGGACAATGGGGACAATCAGAGCTTCATGCTTTCATACCCTGTGACAATGTCTGCTACCATTGATAAGTGTAACGTGGGTATGCTGCACATACAAATCTAGATGGTGGCGGACATCAATTATGCTTAGTAGATGAGGGCATTTTAGGACCAAGTGGCTAGTCACAGAGCTATAAAATGCATAACCAATGCACAAAGATAGGCCAGGTGGCCATGTCTCTAGTGCTGCAAGGGGATATGTTTATACACACAAGCTAGATGCTGTGAGTTGAGAATCCCTACCTGTCTAATAGTACACACTATAGTTCACAGGACTTATCACATGCACCACAATGTTTATCTGATCTCAGAGTGTCAGCCAGTACTCTTAAGGTGGATGACATCAGCAGGTCTTGCAAAAGAGGCCAATTTTGAGGACAGCAGATAGTCACAGGGCATACAATGCATAACCATTGCACAGAAAGAATCCATGCAGGTTTGGCTGATGTGCTGCATGGTGATATATTCACACACACACACACACACACACACGCGCACACACACACACACACACACACACACACACACACACACACACACACACACACACACACACACACACACACACACTTGGATGATGTGAGATTAGAAGCCCTACCTGTCTAGTACTACAAACTGTAACTCACAATACTTATCGCATGCACCATGCTGTTTATCTGATATTGTACTGTTAGTCAGCACTCTTGAGGTGGATGACTTCAGCAGGCCTTGTACAGGAGGCCAATGTTGTGGGCAGCAGCTAGTCACAGGGTATAAAATGCATAACTATTGCACAGAGATAGCCCATACAGGCTTGTCTGATGTGCTGCATGGGGATATATTTACACACGCACACACAAACACACACACACACACACACACACACACACACACACACACACACACACACACACACACACACACACACACACACACACAGTCAGATGATGTGAGATTACAACTCCTGCCTATCTATTGGGTTACCTTCTATATCCAGAAATCCCAGTAGCATGAAGACGAAAATCCCGAGGCAACAATCACGAAACAGGAAACACCAAACCACGTCAGTTTAACCAGGGCAGGTAAACACTTCTCAAAACAACATGAACACCACACAAATAAAAACCAACTAGGTGGGGGAGTGCACCCTCTACACCTCCCTAACTATATATACCAGCTCTGGGATCACACTACAAAAGGTTTTGCAATTGTCGTCTCGGGATTTTCGTATTTGTGCTTCTGGGATTTTTGGATATAGAAGGGGTTCCAATCTAGTAGTACACACTATGCCTCACAGCATTTATCACATGTGCCATGGAGTTTATCTGTTGTTAGATTGTCAGCCAGTGCTCTTCAGGTGGATGACATCTACATTCCTTGCAGAAGATGGAATTTAGAGGCCAACAGCAGGTCACATGGCTATAAAATGCATACCATTGCACGGAGACAGCCCATATGGGCATGGCCATAGTGCTGTGAGGGGATATAGTGATACAAACACACACACACACGCACACACACACACACACACACACACACACACACACACACACACACACACACACACACACACACACACACACAAGCACACACACATACACATACACACAGAGGTGGATGATGTGAGATTGGAACTCCTACTTATCTGGTATTCCACACTAGAGCTCACTGTACCTAACGCCATTTGTTATGTCTATTGTACATGTTGATGCAGGCACAGTACTTGTGGAGGACACAAAGTGGCCTTGTGTTAGACAGCATGTGTGGGCTGCAGAGTGATACTGCTTGGTACTGTTATTGTATCTAGTGTCCTAGTGATGGGATTCCTGGTAATTAATATCCCTGCTATGTGTGTACACTTACCAGTATGGCCATATGTGGCTGTTTGCAGTTTGATAGGCAGACATGTGGCCAGGGTCATATGACCTGTCCAAGGCATGCATTACACCAATTGTACATTACACCATCTGCATACCTATGTCTGTCTACAGGGTGACAGTCCACAGGCACAGGGGTCTGTGGGTGAGTGGATTATGTACTGTTCCGGCCTTGGTCAGGTTCCATCGGACAGCTGTTGTGACGTGTATGTGCAGATAACCCCAGCATTCTAGGTTATGTGGAGACATTCATACATCCCAACCCATATCTATATAAATTTGTATAACAGTGATGTCTCCTTAAATGTAGTTGCATGTGTAAGTAATGTAAATGTGTTATGTAGAAGTATGTGGGGAGTCTATGCATCATTGTACTTTATGTAGGTGTGTTCATAGGTGAGTACTAGGCCAACGGCCCTGGAGCCTTTACAAGCCTAACCTATAGAGGTGCCCCAGCATCATGCCACCATTAGTTCCCGGTCCCTCTATCAGTTAGAGTCACTGGAGTAATCCCCAGGGTGAACTTTCTATTTCCCATCCACTCATCAAGATTTCTCTTAAAAAGGGCCAGTGAGGTGCTCTGTTTGATATGTATGGGAAGTCTATTCCAGAGCATGGATAGTCTCGGGGTTATGTACCTGTCCCTCGAGCATGTTCTGTTGATTATGGTAATGAGGTTGAAGTCCCTGGAGCATGTGGTGTGGAGAGACTGGGATTTCTTTAGATGTAACATTTCTAACAGGGCTGGGTCATACATGGCTTTGTAAGTCAAGCAGAGATTGCCTCTTAATTGACGATATAAGACCGAGAAAAGCTTGAGCTTTTTGAGTCTGTCCATGTAGGGCATGTGTTTAAGGCCTAGGATCCTCTTTGTGAGGTACTTTCATGGCCATTCCAGCTGTTGCAGGTGTTTAGTGAGGTACATGCCAAATGGGGCATTATACTCGATGATTGGTTTAATGAGGGAAGAGTAGAGGGAGATGATGTCCTCTTTCTTCCTGGTTGCAAAACCCTTGGTAATGAGATGTGCCACACAGAAGGACTTTCTGACCACAGTGGAAATGTGGTAATCAAAGGAGAGGTTGCTGTCAACCTATGTCCCCAGATCTCTTATAACACCTTCAGTGTTCAGTGGGCTACTATCAATGTGGTAGTTAGTGGGAACTGAGTTTTTTCCCGAAGGGAATGACAAAGCATTTTTTGGCATTAAGCTTGAGGCCATGGTTTCAACACCAGTCATTGGTCTCATTGAGGCCTTTCTGTAGGATGTCTACATCACTTAGGGAGTTAATAATGGCTCCCAGCTTGCAATCGTCAGCAAACTTGGTCAGCCAGCGTCCCTCTGTGTTGGCCTGGACTTCTGAGAATTACTAGTCAATCACAAAGTAGAACGGAGCAGGCAAATGTTTATATGAACACACCAAAATGTTATTGTAATCCAAGGTTAAAATTGTAGAATATCCAAATGTATAAGCGCTTTTGTCTCCTTTTTAAATAAGTTGAAGAGACTTCATCAGATAAAATTAGTTACTTTCATCACCTGAATTTAAAAGAAGAAATTCAAATTACATCACATCCTAGAGCAGTCAACACACCATCATTTAAAGCCATAGTATACTTAAAATTGTCATTACTTCCACAACACCGTGAAAGTTGTTAAAACCATTAAAAATACTTTTAAAATACTTCATGAATTTTAAAATCACTACCTATCTACAATTATATTAATAACTTAACATTTAAATAAATTTAAATAAATAAATCCATGTGGTAATAAATATAAATAAATACCTAAAATACTGGAGAACATATATAAGTATAAATAAATATTCATTAAAACAGTGCATATATGAATAGGTTTGTTACACTAAGAAAGTTACAAAGTGTATTTTAACGTCTATTCAGGGCTTTAATTTTCAAGAGACTACTAATAGACAAATTATCATTAAGTCCTGGCCAATACATGGTGTTCAGTTTGATCTGCCATCCTAGTTCCATTCTGTCAAGCTGGTAAGACCATGCTCCACCTCTTGCACTAATTATTACAGTGTCTAATATAATGAATTTAAAAGCATGGTCTAGGTAAGCCATAATATGTTTTGCTAAGGCGTTCCCTTCCCATAGATCACGTATGTTTCTGAGATGTTCCCCTGTTCTGTTTTTAAATTTGCGCTCAGTCTTGCCCATGTAAAAACATGGGCACAAATTACAAACAGTGCAATATACAACCCTCTCAGTTGTACATGAAAATCTACCTCTCAGCCAAATTCTAACTCCATTTATTGTGACATTGTTATTAATTTCCATAATGTTCGGGCAGAACTTGCATCACCCACATTTATGCATGTGTCCTTGAAGATACTCTTCCTGTCAACTTTCAAACATATTTTTAAGATGCTGTCCTTTCTTATATACACAAATAGGAGCATCCCCCAAAATGTCTCTCAATTCTTTGTCACTCCTAATAATTTCCTAGTTTTTATTAAAATGTTCTTAATATAGTGTGCTTCATTATTGAAAGTAGTCAAAAAACTATTTTCATAAATCTTTTCGTTCACTGGTGTTGTGGACATGGTTATGTTAGTGTTGGCTTCATTCCTATTGCCATCTCCACTATTAATTATTTGATTTATGTTACTTATCTGGTATTCAACATTTTGGCTCCTGTCTTTTAGAATGGGAGCAAAGTGCCCAGATTGTCTTTTATCATTAACTTCTTGCATAATCTTATCAATTAGACTAATAGGATAACCTCTTCTAAGGAACATACATTTCAGCAAGTTGCATTCCTCTACATAGTCATCCCAAAGAGTCATCATCCGGGCAGCACAAACAAATTGCCCTTTCAGTACAGCTCACTTTTGTTTAAAGGGATGACAACTGCTGAAATGTAAAAAACTATTAGAGTAGGTTTCTTTTCGAAATATTCTAGCTAGAAATCTATTCTCAGTTTCATCTTTTAGTAAGTGAACATCAAAGTATGCTATATGGGTGTCACTGACAGTATGTGTAAACCTCAAGAAACTGGTTGTTTCATTGATAAATGCAAGAAAGTTATCCAAGACATCTCTGGGCCCTTCCCATAATATAAACAAGTCATCCAGGTAATGCATATATGTTTTACAATATTGAAAATAGTTGTAAGTTTTAAGGTGTTGTTTCTCCCACATCAACATGACAATATTTGCAAATAGGCCCCCACATGCGGAGCCCATTGCTACTCCTTCCTTTTGAAGGAAATATTGTCCTTCAAAGAAAATAAAATTATTCCCTAAAATAATGTCTAACATCTGTTCAAATAGGTTAATTTTGTCCTGTCTTAACACTTTTAAGTGTAAAAATTTGCAAAACATTGTAATACAATGCCATGTGGTATTATACTATACAAATTAACCACATCTATAGTCACTAACAGATAGTCCTTTTCGTATCCAATACTACTGATTTTTCTTAAAAAATCCCAAGAATCTATACATACACTAGTTTAATTCCATACATGTTTACTTAACTCCTTCTGAAGATATTTTGCTAGAGGGTATGTTATAGAGCCCCTTGCATCAACAATTGGTCTCATTGGTGGTTGATGCATGTCCTTATGGATTTTGGGAACTCCAAAGATACTAGGAGTAATAGGGTATTCTATAGAAAGATAGTGTAATTCTGTGATGGATATCATCCATCAATAAACATGTCCTGAATGAAGATCTTGATTCTCCTGTAGGCCACGTTCATTTAATTCAAGGAACTTATAGTGTATGTATCTGAATTTAAGATTTCAAACATTTTATTGTTGTAATCCACTGTATTTTCTATTTACATGGGTGTCGTGAAGTTAGCCACCTCTGTTTTTAGGAGCCCAAAGTCAGCTTTGGAGACATTTTTCATGGTGGGTACCATTGTTGGTGGTGAGGGTAAGATGTGGATTTCCATGGTAATTAGTTTGTGATCTGATCTAACCAGGGAGGGACTGACTATTTGTGTTGAACAATGGTTGCCCATGTTAGTAATAATCAGGTCAAGGATGTTGTTTCCTCTAGTGGGGGTAAGAATGAGCTGGTCCAGTGCATTGGAATTAATGAATTCCAGAAAGTATTGGGCATGTGTATTGGTGCATGAGTAGCTTTCCCAGTTAACGGAGGGGTAGTTGAAGTCACCCAGTATGAGAGTGTTGGGTTAGACCCTAATATTTTACAGGGTGCTTAGGAACATGGAGTGAGAGTCTTAGGACATGGTTGAGGACCTATAGCAGGCATTGACCTGAATCGGCATCTTACCCACTGTTAGTTGTTCCTGAAGTATCTCCGATGTGTTATGCTGGGCTACTAGTCTGGAGGTGTGCATTTCCTTTATGAATATGGAGACACCACCACCTTTGGAGCTTTGGTCCATGTTCTGCTGCTGAAAGGTGGGGAATGAGTTATAGCCTGGTAGTGCATGGGTGCTTTCTGCTGCTTTAAACCAGGTCTCCATTACACACAAATGTCGATGTTCTCCATTTTGAGGAGTGCTTCAAGCTATAGATACATCTTGTTGTGAAATATATATGTGCCACATACTGAAAGAGACACTAATCAAGTGTGAGGGCAATAGGGAGAGACAGATATGCATACATAGCTGTATGCATGTACAGACATATTTCCACATAGCAGGTCTTTGGGAGGTAGAGGCAACAGACTTGGAATCAAGTAAGATTATCATAGGAGCATGCCAGTGTGATTGTCAGTATTTACAAGGTGACTCCAAACCAAAGCTACCTGAACTCCAGTCTGGGATTATTGTGTGCAGCAGGCCATTCGTTGATGCACCTGTTACCACAGTACTGCAATTCTCTGTTATTGTCCAAGGCATTCCCAGGCTGTTTACTGACCATAATATGTGACTCATACTTCAGAACTAAACAGAGCTCCACAGACTGTCTAGACTTTTGCCTCATATTTTTGGCCCATTTCACATAACAGTGTGGTTTTCTGGAAAATTAGTGGCAAATCAGTGGAGACTGAAGTAAAGAAATAATGACAGATATTTGAGTTTCAGACTCCATGCTCATCAGGATAGTCATGCTAATGCAGGACCTGTTATTTTATTGACAGTCTACATTTGTAAGAGCATATATTTAAAACCTGTCCCAATTTGTGGGCCTTGGTACCACTTTTATTCATTTTATTTGGCCAGATTTCCTGCTCTAAGAGGTTGACAGGTATGATGTGACTGGGGCACATGGTGAAACACCACACACAGGGTGACAGTCTACATATCTCTCCCTGTACATGTTTTTTGCAGAATGTCCAGGATTTTGCCCCATATGTCTGCTCTGCTCCTCATGCATTTGTGGTTTTCCGGTGCCATACTGTATACAGTGGTCAGTGACTTGTTGTACCTACTGACAAATTTAAGTGATGGCCTATACATCCTTCAGCTAATTTGACCTGTTCCAGCCTGCTGTTATACTAGCCACCTGCTAAGTTATTCATGGCGTGTATAATGTTAGTCTGTAGGTATGGCCCTTTGTGCCCCCATTCACTCTGGCTTTGCCCAAATTTCTTGCAGTCACAGATTGAGGGTTTATGATGGTCTGTGGTACTATCACCATATAAGAACATCACATACAAAAGATTTTGGATGCTGCCAGATTCAAACCATCAGCACCATCGCACATGCTACTGTCTCTGACCCAGTGACCCACACCAGCCACCCGACAGAGAGGTTTCATTCCTGACACTATCAACAAGATAGAGGAATTGTCTGGTCTGGTGGTATTATATTGCAGACTAACTGTTACAGTAGTTGTTTGGGAACACTGATGTGTTTGGGGTGTGGGATGACCAGCCTATGCTCTGCTGGTATAGACAGTCATGTGACTGTCCTGTGACCCCACTGTTTGGCATCTCCCTGGAATAATATCGTGGAGTTCCCAGCCATGTGGCCTAGTGGATGTTATGGGACACATACTAGTGAACAGAGTACCTGTTGTCCCAAGTGGCTGTTAGATCTTTACAAGTAGCCCAGTAACCCACTATAGATCTCTACAAGTAGCCCAGTATCACACTATATATATAGCCTACTATATTCCTGTGCATACATGTGGCGGTTCCATACATATGCTACCATATTGTACTGCTCCTTAGATGTGACTTACCTTTTGAATGCAGCAGTTGACAGATCTGTAGTTCAGGGATGACTCTGATGCACACAGTCCACAGCCAATACATGGTGAGGTACAGGTTATGTGGGCTGGCTGGCATCATGTTTACTAATATGTATGTAAGTTGGAGAAAGGTGTCAGTCCCTAGGGCCTTAGGTTGTCAGTGCATGTACTATGCATTGTCTCTTGGCCAAGGTCAGGTCATATTGTGCACGCCTATGTCTGCGTACAGGGACAGCATCTGGGGGTTCCTCCTCTGAGTCCCCCTGTGGGTGTGGCTGTGGTGACCTAGGCACTGGTGGGAGACTGTGTTTCCCATTCCTATGCTGATCCTGCTGCATCTGTTTCTGAAGGATCATATTGTATATTATGGCACATACTGTGAATGTCTGTGCACATCTGGCTGGAGAGTACTGTAATGCTTCACCAGATATATCAAGGCACTGGGACCATGACTTCAACAGCCCAAACACACACACTATGATGCTCCTGGTTTTTGCATGTGCCCCATTATAGCGTTCTTTGGTGGGTGTGCACGCATTTTTGATGGGTGTTATCATCCACAGCTCCAGTGTGCAGACAGCATCACCAAGTAAATAGCCGTGTGAGATGTCCCACCTAGGAAAAATCTGGTACAGCTGTGATGTTTGGCAGATATGGGAGTCATGATAACTGTCAGGGCTTCCAGCACATACATTCATAATAATGTCCTGGGCATTGCACATGATCTGGCAGTTGATGGAGTGGTACCCCTTGTAGTTGACATAGATTGTACCCTGTTCACCATGTGGTGCCTTGATGTGTACATGAGTGCTATCTATGGCAACCAGTAACTCAGGGTAGTGTGCTATGGTAGAAGAGTCTTATACTGCTGGCCCTCTCCTCAGAGGTGTGGGGAAATAAATGTGCTCACTGGCATGTGGTAGCATGGCATCCAGGAACTGGTGGAGTACCCAGGAAGCACATGCCTGTGAGACCTCCATCATGTCCCCAGTTGGTCTTTGGAAAGTACCTGTAGCTAGTATCCTAAGGGCTACACATACCTTTATTTCCACTGGGATGGGTTCCCCTCTGTTGGCTCTGGGTCTGAGTTGATGTTGGCAGATCTCATTGAGTTCTTGTAGTATGTCCCTGTCCACTCTGTAGCATTCTACAATCTCCATCTCATGTAGCTTCTGGTAGGTTACCCTGGACCTGAACACACTTCTCCTTCTCAGTCTAGGCCTATGATCAGCATCAGCAGCAGCTGCATTGACCTCAGCATATAGCACATCCATGTGTAGCAGACCTGCAGCAGCCTCTAGCATTCTCTAGGTTAAAATTTCCAAGTATGTACTCCAGTGGTGCAGTGTATGGGGGAAAATTAGATGTAGGGTGTATTCATACTTTGTAGTGCTCTGATGTAAGTATAGCCTGTGTGATTGGCTAGCTATGAAGCATTCCCTGTGCCAAGTACATCATTAAGGGGTTTAATGGCCCTAATTTAACTGAAATACGGCTCATCAGTAGTTAATACATGATGGGCTTTCTTAGCCATTTTCTTTTTGACAGTCTTCCTTGCTGAGCACTGTGTCACACTGTGCAAAACCATGCCACAGAGGTAAATGAGGCTTAGCAGTGAGCAGACGTGTTACCATTGAAAGCATGTTCAGCATGAGTCTGCACCACGCAAACACACTCAAACCCACTGAAACATCTACCACGAAGGTAAACAAAGCTTAGCAGTCAACAGACCTCCCTCCCGCATTGAACAGAGCAACGTGATGTGCAAACAGGTGCCACTGAGCTCTAATGTTGTTAAAAGTTTGCGGACACACCCCCTTTTGATGTCAGCTACCTCTTCTGTGGAGACCAACATGGTTCTGTGCCTACACAGATGGGATCTGCAGACACAGATACCCATTTGTGCTATTCAGTAACCTCAGTTTATTTGCATACAGATCCTTGCACAGTACCTGGTAACTACAGGGTTTCAGGCCCTGCCTCATTAGCAACCACAGCAGTCCTTTATTGTACATACTCCACACAGGGTCCTATTATGCATTACTGTTACATACTCACAAATTCTGTTTTTTACATTATTTTTTTTTTATTTTATTTTCCATAATGGCATGTTTGCACACTGCGGCATGCCACACAAACATACCCAGGGTATTAAAAAAAATATTTTATATAATTTTCCATACAGTTTTTGACACACTGTGGTTAGTTTTGCATACAGGTGTGTCCCCTATGCTATTTGTGCTACTGTCTGTTCACTTTTACAGCCCCTGGTGTCATTTTTACATCCTGTACATGGAATTTTTCCATGTACTTTATGGACACCAGCAGGGAGTCTGCACTACTGCCCATTTGCTTGCTGGATTGTCATAGCTGCCTCATTTGCATGCATTTCACCTGTTTATGAGGTGATTTGCAAGCCACAGACATGTCCATGTTTGCACGCTCATGGACTCCCCATTCACTTCGCTTTACTGGATTTTACATCTGCTTACTTCCATGTAAGCACTGTGCCACTAGGCCTATATGGCAAATAAGTCCATGTAGGCTTTATTAAATTCACACCATACACATTTAGACTATGTTGGTACCAATAAAGATGTGGAAACTGTGGAACACAATCAGCAATCTGTTTCATGGAACCAGATTGGATATAGTATGAGAGGGAAAAGCTGCAAAAGGAAAACCAAACCACTACTTTTTTTTCTACAAATCTCTCTATCCATGGAAAATATATATATATATAAAATTCTCTCTCTCTCTCTCTTAATAATACAACCACTTGTAGTCACTTCACATAGTCAATTATTTGGGATGATAGTGGATGATAATTTTAAATTCAACCTGCACATACAAAATTACATAACAAAAAATTCACCATAAATTTTATGATGAAAATACAATAAATAAAAAAATTAAGTAAAAGTTATTAGATGCTTTATAGAGACAAAAACTTTCTCACTGACACAACTAAAGCTACACTTGTCACTACTTCTCTCCTCCCCACACTTCTTTATGGCACTCCCATCCTTACTAACCTTCTGGAATCACAAAAATCAAATCTTGAACAATGTTATAACAAAGTTGCTAAATTTGCAGCTAATACCCCTTTCATAACTCGCTACTATATAGCACTAAATAGACTAAATAGGTTAAAACTAAGCCATCAAATAACATATATACAGGTTCTTGCCACAAATAAAATTATCCAGAATTTATCTGCTTGTGCAGAACTAAATAAAATTCTACTCAGCTATGTTCCTTGCTGGTCATTATGATCCAATGAATAAACATTCCATTCTTTCCACAAACCAATCATATTTGCTGGAAATTATTTATACTTGTACCATGTCGCTAAGGCTAGAACACCTTATCTCTATCTATTAGGTCAATACTCTTACTCCCATCCTTCAAAACATTTTTGAAAGGCTTTCTAGCCAAAAGCTGCCCCTGTTCTTCCTCAACACCAGGATAAACTCTAGGGCAGATTTAATACTTGGAATACCAAAACAGGCAACTACAAAAACAGGAATGCAGGCAAGAGGGCTTGAGGCATGCACACAGTAGTAGTTTCCAAAGTTTATTCTTCAGACTTTACGCGGTGGTACAGCAGTAGCACTGTTGCCTCACAGCAAGAGTTTCTCCTGTTCGATTCTCGGCTGGAGTGCCTTCTGTGTGGAGTCTGCATGTCCTCCCCGCGGTTGAGTGGCATTTAAAAGACATGTATAGAATGGGCGTTCCTTCGCTGAAGGTTGGGAATCGTGCTTGCAACTCAGCACCATAAAAATCTACTGCCATTCATTAGCGGACCGGAGTTCCACTGTGGCGACCCCTAACCAGGAGACGCCGAAAAGACAAACAGCATTCTTCAGACTTTACTTCAAACAAATGATAAAAACAATAAAAAACAGTAACCATAAAGCGCTTTTTGTCTCACCCCTTAGTGAGACTTCGTCAGACAGTTGCAACCAGAATGTTTCAAACAGTAAATACAAATTCAAACCATGTGAACTTCCTCCAAACAAAAAACAAGCCCGCCCCCAAGGTAAGCAGGAAATAACAGTTAACCCATTGTATGCTTCTTTGAAAATCCAGCTTCTTGTGATACAAGTATGTGTGCATTAAATATATTTGTATATGTGTAAATATAAATATAGCTTATCAGTTTGAAAACATTCTTAAAAAACCTTTAAAAAGTGTTTTCAAAAATATTTAAAAACCATACAAACATTAAGTATTTTATTTTATACTGTTTTCAGTTTTGCACTTCATTCTTGACTTCTCACTATTTACTGTCATCTTAGCTATTGGTTTTAATGTTTGTATGGTTTTGTATGGCTTTATCAAGTAATAGGCCTCAGGCATCAAAGATTCACACATTCAAACCTCTCAGAAGTACTGATGGTCACTGAATGTCCTCAGTTTGGCCTCATACTTTTGTACTGGAAAATCATTAAAGAAAGAAATTAGAAAGTAATGATACACATTTCAGTTTCAGACTTCACAACCCTCAGATGATTATTAAAAATACTGATTCCAAAAATGTTTTTGATTCTATCAACTGTCTTACTTTCAAAGACCAAAATACGTCAAAAGTACAATTAGCAAAACAACATCACAAGCACAGGTATACTAAACGCTAAGTCATCTATGAACCCTGAGCATCAGACACAAATGTTAAGTATCCCTGAATTCAAAAGATAGAAAACAAGCATATGGCATTGCTATCATAACTTGCACCTGGTGTTGAGTGTGTGTGTGTGTGTGTGTGTGTTTGGGGGGGGGGGGGTCAGGAAGCCTAGGCTGACACAAAAGGATGGTGAGTGTGTGTGAGTAAGAAAGAAAAGCAAGTAGAAATTCAAATAAAGTAATGTATGGCCAGTGAGACAAAATGAGCTTTAAGTTCATGGCTGAACCATGTAACTGTTAGGTGTATGTCTGTATGGGTCATCTAGGTGAAATTGGTGCATGTGCCTGCAGGAACACAGCCAAGCTCTGTGCTAACTCTACATCTTGGTATGTCGGACAGGCATGAGCAGTTCATGGTAGAGCTGGCAATTGATTGTTGTTGTACCTGACCATGAGAACTGACTCTGCCAGGAGCTGCACTGGCATATGGTCTGATGCACTTCTGCTACCTGAATGTGACTGATGTCTGCTGAATGAACACCCCTCACAAGAATGCCCAGGACCATGATCCCATGGCCTGCCATGTCTGGGTGTTGAAACCTCAACCACTGATGGAGCAGTGGAAGCAATGCCACTATGGGAGTGTGATTGGGCATGGCCTCATTGGCTAACATCAGATGATGTGGCTGACATATGCCCATGTGGCTGCCATCTCCCTCCCAGCAGATGTTCCATCACAGACATCGCCCATTCCAATGTGTCATTCATCTAATCCATTTAATCTGCAACAGGGTAGAGGCAGTCATGCAAGTCAGCCTGTGCCACATCTACAACCCTAAGCATTTCTCTGGAGGACCTATTCGAATGCGCCTGTGCCTCCATGATGGCCCTAAATATACATTGAATGGCACAGGAAGACACAACTGGATATGGTGGGGGATGGACAGCAGGCCTACTCCAAGCACCCTTAACAACCCTCCTGTGTGGCATCTCACCCACACTTTGGGTACAGCTGGAGTCAACAGGCTCTGAAGCCAGAGTAACAACACTACCATGATCGAGTGACTCAGCCTCCACCTGCCCAATATCTGAGGGGTCACAAGAATGGGTTGGCGTAGACCTTCTGGCTGTGTGCAGTAGAATTACAGGGGATAGCTCAATGTCACCCTCAGTGTCAGATTTAACCTCTACACCCCCTGACTATGCCTCTGTTTGGTCACCATCATCAACGCCAGAGTTTGCTGATACTCTGACATCAGGTAGAAAGAGTGCTACACTTCCATTTTCAGGATTACCTGTGATAATAAGCAAGAAACACAGGAAATACATTAATACCTATACTACTATAGTCCAATATATGCTAACAAACTAACAGTGGTGCTATTCTATAGATAGTATAGCAATGCACACAACAGTCCTAATCTGATACCCACGTCATACATAAGGCTAAAATAAATATTTCTTTGAACTGCTCATCAGTACTGACATAAAAATGTTTGGTTTACCATGTGTAGATGATGCTATGCTTCATATGGATGATGGTCCTGGAAGAAGTTAAGCAAATGGTAAGAACACTATCATCACATTTAGCAATACCACAGGGTGTTAAAACTTTTTTGCCTTTATATGTCCATTAATGATACCTTTAACAAGAACTTGGATGATACATCTACCCCAAGCCCATGTGTAATCAACCAGAATGTGCTGTTAACTGTATCAATCGAAACCCCCCCCCAAACAAATTTAATGTTAAACAGAACTTAAGTATTACTGTAAATATTTCACTATACAAGAAGCATTTAACAACTGAGATAGGTAAGCCTACCTGCAAGTTCCTCCTGGGACATACTTGTCCTCCCAGAAACAGCAGCATCAACATCAATGACATGCAGTTGTGCACTTTCCAGTCAGCTGTCTGGATCTCTGACAGTGGACAGGAACTCTTCATTTGCTGTTAGTCTTCTCACCTTCAGGTTCCCAAGCTACATGGCTCCCTTTTTATAGTGTAGATTCAGGGCTGTGAGCATGGTGATGATGCAAATGAGGTGTGAACTCATTAGAATTGCTGAATCCCAAATACCTGGCTCTGTGTATCAGATGTAAACATGGTGCAGGTACTCCCTCTGTGTGTGTTTGCTAATGGATTGTAACTGTGAATGATTGCTGGTAGGGAGAAGGTTAACACAACAGCAATTCAGACTCCCCTACCTACAGTGGCTGTGCTAGCCAGGTTATACTTACAAAGTGTAGAAGTAATTGTACTGTGTTCTTAAAGTAAAGTAAGTAGTGCACATTTCACAGTTTCTGTTCAGTAACATCCAACCTCATCTTCATTTGTTGACAAGTGCATATTATTGCCATTTACTATCTTCACATATTTTCAGGACAATGACACAGAATGCCTTCCATGTCTCAGATTACTGGTCAGATAAGACAAGAATGAGCAACAAACACAGAGAGATAAGATAGAACTGCACTTATGCAAGCAGTAGTCATAAATGTGTGTGTGATGACTCAGTGCACTAGATTTGAAATTAATGCACAGACAAACAACTGTCATATTTTTTAGTACTGTAGATGATGTTGCAGTTGGTTGTATGCACATTGATGTTAGTTTTCTGCTGCAAAGCTGTTTGTGTGACAAAGACGAATAAGACACCCTTAATATGTTTTGAAGGTTCAGTGACGTGAGAGTTCAAATCTAGAACTGTGTACCAGCATAAGCTTTGTAGTGTTGTTTATTTAATAGATTTCGTTTCTTCATTTCACCTAATTTTCCTTTTTTTTTTTGTTTAATGTCAGCATTTTTGCAGTGCACAGCTTAGCGCAAACAAGGCAAATGAAGTAACACAATGAATATCAAGTTTAGCTGGGCTTATTTCATTTGTGTGATACTTAGCAGTGCACAAATTTAACTAGGGGCCCACACAGGAAGCAGACAGAACACCTGCAAACATGGTATAGACAGTGTAAAGATCAAAAAGGATACATTGTTGCAGTTTTTACTTTCCACCTTAAAACGCCACTAACCGACGTTGTATGGTGGTTAGCAAGCTTCCTCAACACCTGTTGCCATTGAACACCTGCAAACAACATACAGACAGCCAACAATTTAAAATGCATACATTCTAGCAATTCTCTTGGGTTCTGAGCAAACACGCTAAGTGCTGTTGTGCAGAGCTTAGTGCACAGAACTCAGGAATGAAAAGGGAATTATGCAACTGCCATTTAACATTTTATTCTATGCAGGTGTAAGTGTAGGGCTGTAATACATATGGCCCTGGGTTCTAATTCAGTAAGGGCAACATATTTTTATTGTTGTGACAGTCTAGTTTTTATAATGAACACAAAAGCATGCAATTAATTTCAACATTCTTGTGGCAGTAGGTGTAGATGTAGGGCTGCCATGCACATGGCTCTGGTTTTAATACAGGAAATTCCAGACATTTTCCTGTTCTTCCATTTCACATTGTATTCAATCTTGCTTAATAACACTTTAGACATAATTATTAATAGTGCAGTTGATATGAATTGTATGTTTGAGGGATAAAAAACCCTTACTCTGTTTTCAGATGTATGACTGAGGGTATACTGTCTACTATGGTTGTGTAAGGATAATTTTGCTATTTGGACTTGGATGGCCTTCACACTTAAAAAAAAAACACATACAAAAATGAATCTATATACAAGGACCTTGTCAGATAACGCACATACATGGTTAACACCTTAAACTGTCATCTATATTTATGAAGGATTTCTGATTATGTTTGAGAATCACTTCTTCTGTAGCAAAGATGGAAAATCACTGCTGTGGAAGAAAATGTTTTGCCCCTTATGCATAAGATTGACTCCCACACTGAAAAAAAACAATCTTATCAGTGTGTAAGGCCAAATCAAAAATGTGTCAGGTCATAGAATTTATGCCCCCAGTGCATGTCTGCAAAGTTAAATCACCTAACAGTTAAAGAACAGACAGGCCTCAAACTAATGCCAAGTGTCAAATTAACCTTCCAGTTTCAAAAAAAAATTGCTTACCTCCTTGCTTGGCACTGTTGCTCTCCACTTAACATCACACAAATGCAGTTGGTATCATTTCCCAGGTTTGTGCACTACTAGTAAATGCAAAAACAGGAATTGGTGGGAAATCATCATTTGCCATTGCTCTACTTTTAGTATTAGACATTTCTGGTGTTAGAAGGGAATGCGCCCAATTTAGGGAGCAGAGTTGAGGTGTTCAGGAGTCCATAATATCTACTGGACTCTTGGTAAAGCACCACAGGCAAGGGATTCTGCAGGGGGAGTATTCTGGCTCCTAGTGCAATTCTAAGGTTTAGAATAGTCTGGCCAAGGCTGTATCCAGTATGACTGTCATCCTACACACTGGAGAACAATGTGCGTACCATTTCGATGACCTGAAAGGGAGCAAGATGGATACAGTCAACCAGTGGCTGGATGAGCTTTAGACTTGTGATATCTCACAATTGTTCAAGTATGCTAATAAAGAGAATTTATAATGCATAGAAAAGTAAATATAAGCAAGACTGGTATGCATAACTCTCTTCTGTTCTTTTCTTTTTGGAGCTAATCCTGAAATTGAGTTGAATAGGCAGATTTATGCTGATCATTTGGAGAGACTGAGAAAAGCAAGTGGTACATATGCAGCACACGTAAAGTATTATTATAGCTTTAAAAGTTAAAGAGAAAATTTTTTTCTATACAGTAGTAGTAAAGTGAGCATGCATATCTTAAGTGTAAAAGCAAGTATGCATGCATACGTCTGTAGCACAAACCAACTTTAGGAGTCAAGTGCAATGTTATAGTCAGAGGTTGTGGGTTCAAATACCACATGTAACAACTACATGATACTACATTTCTTTAATAATATCACATACATTAAACTCTATGCAAGTGGCACAAATGCCCTGCTTTTAACTCTAATCTGTGTAAGTGGACCTAGCATATGTGCAATATATTTAAATTGCCAAGATTACTTTCAGAAATCCATAATTATAGTTTGTAGTTGTTAGGATGTATACTTAAATATAATAGTTCTGATAAAATAGTTGTATAATTGTGATAATGCATTACATGTCACATATGATTATGGTATGAATTTTATCTTTTTTTTCTCACCCCAACCATTATATCTTTTTTTATGTTCTATTATATGTCATTAAAATCTCTCTGTGTCATCCATCTGTTACAAATCATTAAATGCTTCACAGCATAGCAAGGTAGCCCTGTGGGTAAGCCTGCCTCTGCACCACTGGCTCTATAACTGATACCCAGTACATTTGGGACCCAATCTAGCAGTACTGCCTCTGCTGTCCCTGCACTACCTGTGCTGTCATGTAGCAATACTCTGGCAGCTGGTGGTGTGGCACCCCTCTGGGAGTACTGGCAAAAGTGGGATTTCATCATAAGCCAGGAGATGCCAGGGTAGGTGCATAGGGTCTTGCATAGCGCCATTGGTGTACACCTATGTTGGATGGAAAGGCTGCTCTGCCAAATGGTCTGTAAGAGGAAAAGATGTCAAGCACTTCAGTAGCCAGTGAAGTAAGGGGACAGTGATGACAGTCTTGCAAGTGTGGACTAGATTCTCACTGTCTCCATGTTTGATGGGAAAGAGCTTGCTTTGTCCCTTCTCTCACCCCAATTATGGTGTCCCCCAAACCTTTGCAGAACTCGCCATCCCCGTGTCTTGTCTTGTTTGTCTTGTTTGTTTGCATCTGCTTCCCAACCCAACCTACCGGACCCAGAAATACCAATGACTCTTACCCAGCCTTCCTCTCTTACTGAAGTGAAAAACAAAAATGACCACCTGCCCCCCAAAAAAAAAATATTGTCCCATACATAGCTTTCCATTTTGTACACGTGTCTTCTTGACACACTTGATTTGGTCCAATTGATTATATAACAGGATTGTGTTGTTGTTACCCCTCTTTGTTGACTTGACAGTCCAAATTCAGCTAATATTCTGTACATATTTTCAGTTTACTCTGTTAAACAAATGGATAGTTATGGTTCTTTCCTACCTCCCTCTTGCACATTCCTATATTACTTTCCCTTTATTCTTCCCCGGGATTGCCTCCATTTCACAACTTTCCTATCTGCCCCATTTTAACACCTATGATCTAGTCAAAAAATAGAGACACACGCAACACACATAAGTACCAAGAAAACCAATGGAGACATTCATTGTGTTGGCCTCTGGGTTTGTCGGGAGTTTGTCACCTCACACTAATACCAAGCAGTGGTGAATGGCTCTTTTCCTGATGTGCTAAGTCAAAATACAGTAACACATTGTGAAGGTAAAGTAAAATCACACTGCTTTATCAATACTTATTTAAAAGTATTACATACACCTGGATTCAAACCCTATCTCATCTGGGTTCAAAAAGGAATGTGTCAATGCATTTACACATGCTGACACAGAGTCAGTTATGCAGCAGGTGTGTTTCATGCACTCTGTACTCTCTCATTATTTTAGCAATGGACCTCATGTTTCACACTGCTGAACTATGCACAAGCAGGGAAAGCAGTATTAATGTGTATTTCACATACGCAAACACTTTGCCAGCCATTGTGCAAACCTGCTGCTCGCCTTTGCTCTATGCAAAGTAAATAATAGCATGTATAAGTTTTGTTTACTGTCCATTTCGTCTTCATGCCATGAGACTGCCTATAGAAACATATAAAAATGAAGGCTCTATCTAAGAATATATCACATATTTACAATGTAACCATGTGTTACCACCACCCCCCCCATGCATGGCAACCCTGGTTTTGCAGAACTTGTTCATGACTATATCAACTACACTACATAAATTAATAACAAATGTTGTGTGATATACCATGCACATCTTTAGGATGACAATACACATTCCATTCAGATTTTCAAATACTTGTAGTAATGTGGACACTTGTTTGCATTTAGTTATAAAAGCTGTCTCTTAAAGTATACTTGCACAATTGTAACACAAGCACCACATACTACACATTGTACATTCACCAATCTGGTAACATACAGAACTTAAAATATTTTGACAGTTGAACATGCCTCAGATCCATTTGATGCAGGCTTCCCAAAATCTTCTCTGCAACATCCAGTGCTGATGTCATACACTATAAGTTGTCCTGCAGCCTTGTAAAAGTCATTGTGCCATTGTGCCGGTGTTAAGTACTGAGTTCCCTAGTCTGTGTACTTAGGTAGGGGTTATGTTCTCACTGCAGTCAACTGGGAGGTGTGTGTATGTGTGTGTCTATCTAGCCAGAGGAGCATAACTGTGTATCTGACAGTTACCACTCTATTAATAAGGATTGACAACATTTTGACACTTCCACATGCCTACACATCCATTTCATAGG